>NC_040093.1:28914524-29217554 GCF_003369695.1 Bos indicus x Bos taurus | reverse complement strand
TTCCCTGGGATTCTCCAGGCAAGAACACTGGAGTGGGTTGCCATTTCCTTCTCCAATGCATGAAAGTGAAAAGTGAAAGTGAGTGACCCCATGGACGGCAACCTACCAGGCTCCTCTGTCCATGGGATTTTCCAGGCAAGAGTACTGGAGTGGGTTGCCATTGCCTTCTCTGGTATATCTGTGCAGTATTCCTCAAAACTGTCAAGGTTATCAAAAACAAGGGAAGTCTGAGAAAATGTCACAGCCAAGAGAATTCTAAGGAGACAAGAGGACCACATGTAAAGGTCCTGGATGAGAGATCCTGGAATACAAAAAGAGTGTTAGGTAAACTAAGAAAATCTGGGACTTTAATGAATAATGATGTGTCATTAATTGTAACAAATGTATCACACATATCAACATACAGGGAACCTGGTCATGAGGTACACGGAAATGCTGTTTTCTCAGATTTTCTGTAAATCTAAAGCCATTTCAGAATGTAATGTCTATTAATTTTTTGTACTCCTAAAGGTATTTAATTGTTATTTTAATTTTCATTCCTCTTGTTACTGGTAAAGTTGAGCATCTTCTCATATATTTATTGACTATCCAGTATTCTCTTTGATGAATTTCTTGTTTACATCCTTTGGCTATCTTTTAAAATGTGCTATTCCATGGACAGAGAACCCTGATGAGTTACAGTTCATGGGGTTGCAAAGAGTCGGACACGACTGAATGTGTGACACTGATTAACACACACACATTTGTTTTCTTTAAATGATTTGCTGGAATTTATATATATTCAGTGTATTAATCTTTTATTGGGTCATCTATTAATTTTTTGTTGTGTTGAGTTGTAAATATCTTCAGTTGGTAAACATCCTTTGATACATTCTATGGTATATTATGGTCAGGGCAGATATTTAAAATGTTAATAGCATCAGATGCTTTTGTTTATTTTTGTACTTTTGAGTCTTGTGTAGAAAATCTTTCCCTATTTTGATGTCACAAAGGTATTACTTGTTCTTTTCTAACAATTTTTGCAAGTTACTTTTTTACCTTAAAACTTTTAAATTCCCTTGGAATTTCTTTTTATCTAGTATAAGGTAGGAAACAAATTTATTTTGTTTTTTGTGTAAGTAGCTAATTGTTCCAGCATCATTTATTGAGTTTTTAATCTTTACCACTGATTTATAATGTGATTTCTATTTTATGCCAAGTTTCCATATGTATTTCAGCTGTTTCTGGGCCTTTGTCCCTTTAATCTGTTTGTCTATCCTTAAACCAGTCTCAAATTGTTTTTTTTAAATATGGCTTTATGATAAGTTTTTCTTATCTGGTAAGTCGAGTTCCCTCCTCCATATTTTTTCCCCTCAAAATTATCTTGGCTATTTTGGGCATTATGTTCTTTCATGTGAACTTTAAGATCAGTTTATCAAGAGCCATAAAATGTCCTTTTGGAATTTTGATTATTATGATGAATTTCTAGACTGACATTATAAACTAATGAATTTACAGGCTAATTTTGAGTCCTTCTATTCACCAACAAAGTATAGTCTCTGTTTACCTAAGTCATTTTTTATATCCTTCAATAATATTTTGTAAATTTCTCCTTAAAGGTCTTGTCCATCTTTTGTCTGTTTTTTCATGGATATCTCATAGTTTTCGTTGCTCTTATTGTATTTTTTGTCATTACCAAAGCTTTTGATTCTTGGATGTTGTTTTTACTAGCAAGTTGCTGAACTCTTTGAATGTTTTTCTTGGACTTCCTACATAAAAAACCATTTCAACTGCAAATAGCAAAGATTTTTCTGTATTATTTTTGAATCTTTATTCCTCTTATTTTTTTCTTATTTCATTGGTTAGGACTTTTAGAACAATGTTGAATAGTAGCACAGAGAGGAAAGCCTGTCTTGTTTCTTATTTTAATGAAATGTTTGTAATTTTTCAGCACTAACCATGGTGTTTGCTGTAAATTTGCTGTAGATTTTTGGTATATAGTTATCTCTCATTATCTGTTTTATTCTTCTTACAGTGATAGGACCCCAGATTTTTAGCTGATCAAATAGCTACACAAAATGCATACTATATTTCTCAGCCTCCCTTGCAGTTAGAAGATATGGTTCTCTCTAAGCTTCAGCCAAGCATGTATGATCAAGGTGGTCCATATCCTTAAAGGGAAGGGGGGATGCTCTCTTCTTTCCCTTTCCTCCTCCTTTCTCTTGATAGCTTCACCTTTTTCTCTTTTTTAAAGTATGTGAGCTTTTAAAATTAATTAACTGATTTTTTGGCTGGGAGGCATGCAAGATCTTAGCTCCCCAACCAGGGATCAAACCACCCCCTCCACAGTAGAAACTCGGAGTCTTAGACACTGGACCACCAGGGAATTCCCAGGTTTACCTTCTTGATAGCTGATCTTCTGATTATCATGGAGCTGTCATGCTAGCCAGAATTGCCCATATTCACATGAGTAAGAAATAAATTCTTGTTTCACCCACTGTTTTTGTTTTGTCATTTGCAGGTAAACTTATCTTAATTAAACATCTATTGGATAAAAGAAATTCCTTTTTATTCCTGGTTTGCTTGGAGTTTTTATTGTTGTTGTTTGCTGCTTTTTTTCTTTTTTGTACCATGACTGAGTACTAAATATGACACAGTGGTTTTTTTTTACATTGATTGAGATGACCATAAGTTTGTCTCCTTTAAAATATTCTTTCTGTCTCACCTATAACATTTATTTATCTTGTGACTTGTTTCAAACCAGGGTAGGAAGATTGATTTTATTATTCTAGAACATAGAATAGAGATATGTTTTCTGCCTAATTATAAGTATTTTGTAAGTTGGATAAGAATAAGCTGATTAAAGGACATAGAACTCTAAGAACTGTTAACTTGAGATACATTTCTTTAAATCAATTTGCCCATGTGATTATAAACTTTAAGAAATAGAAAAGAAAAAGATAAGACAAAGAGGAAAGACTTTATTCTTTATACATTTAAAATTTTATTTGAAATGATGTAATATGATCAAGGGGAATTTTAAAAAGAAAAATCTGTAAAGCTGCCATCTAGGTGCAAATATTCTTATTGTTGCCTACTATCTTTCAGCCCTTGTCCATATACTCTTGTCTTTTTTGCACTTACGATTATAGCATAGAGACACTGTTACTGAACAATAACAATAGAAGTTCATAGAATAAATGTTCCTTCCCACTTGAGTCACAGAATAAAAGAACTTTTAGAACTGAAGGGAAATTTTTAACCTCATCTTTTAAAGGCTGATTTAAGTATTTGTTTCTATATTTATTTGATGACAGTTTTGATATAGAGTACTCTCAAATCATTAAATTCTTATATTTAGGATTGTATTTATGCTGTCCAATCTTTGTGACAAACTCAGTTCTAGGAATGTCTGAATTTTTCAACACTTCATTAATTATAATAGCTATTACCAGTAACATTTGTGTTACAGTATTATACTTCACAAAGCAGTTTCTCACAACTTAGCTCATTTTTTCCCCTAAAATAACTCTGTGAATGGCAAAGGTACTATTATAAGCCCATTTTGCAGAAGAAAAGATTGAGGCTTCAGAGTGATTAAGAGATTTATGTATTTACTAAGTGGCAGAGTAGAGACTCAAACTATTCTGCTTTCCCATCTGCACTAATAGTTTTTGAGCTCCACCAAATCAGATAATGCCAGCCATTTTCTCTTATGTGTTTTTCTTAAATGGATACCTCTTGCTTGTCTGTACAAGATGCTGGAGTAGATGGCTTCTGATGTAGCATGAAGTTATGTGTCTTGTGATTTTAAGTTTCCCCATCAGCATTTCTGCAGTGTTTTGCAGAGAGCTCAGATTTCCAGGTGTTGAGCCACAGGAAAATATTTTAAAATCATTGCATTATGATATGCTGAGTAAGCCCTGGAACCTGCAAGCCAAATGCATTTTATGTCCCAAAATAATGGGGAAAAACTACTATGGACTTGCTTCATTCTCTCATTTCATACATTTTTTCCCTTACTGCTCATCAAGGTAAAGCTTATGGAGGGATATATATCCAAGGAAAATAGTTAAGATAGGCTATAAACACAGATTAGCTACAAGGATGTTCATCTCAGTTCATTCTTATTGTTGCCTACTATCTTTCAGCCTTTGTCCATATAGTCTTGTTTTTTGCACTCAAGATTATAGTATTCAGTTCAGTTCAGTCGCTCAGTCATGTCCGACTCTTTGCGACCCCATGAATCGCAGCACACCAGGCCTCCCTGTCCATCACCAACTCCCGGAGTTCACTCAGATTCACGTCCATCGAGTTGGTGATGCCATCCAACCATCTCATTCTCTGTCGTCCCCTTCTCCTCCTGCCCCCAACCCCTCCCAGCATCAGAGTCTTTTCCAGTGAGTCAACTCTTCGCATGAGGTGGCCAAAGTACTGGAGTTTCAGCTTTAGCATCATTCCTTCCAAAGAACACCAAGGACTGATCTCCTTGCAGTCCAAGGGACTCTCAAGAGTCTTCTCCAACACCACAGTTCAGAAGCATCAATTCTTCAGCGCTCAGCCTTCTTCACAGTCCAACTCTCACATCCATACATGACCACAGGAAAAACCATAGCCTTGACTAGACGAACCTTTGATGGCAAAGTAATGTCTCTGCTTTTGAATATGCTATCTAGGTTGGTCATAACTTTCCTTCCAAGGAGTAAGCGTCTTTTAATTTCATGGCTGCAGTCACCATCTGCAGTGATTATAGTATAGAGACACTTTTACTGAACAATAACAATAAAAGTTCATAGAGTAAGTGTTCCATATTTACAAAGGTTTTCAAAAAAAGGAAGCAAACTAAATGACAGAAGTAGATGATTGGCTAATTAAGATAGATTCTGCAGTTAAGTACTTCTCTGCCATCACACATTATTAAGAATATTTATTGATGTGTACTGATGTCCACAGTTGTGTCAAGAAGGCAGGATAACAGTATACATGGAGCAGTCAATTCTTGTATATATGATGCAAATATACATAAAAAATTTGATCTTCTCTTGGTTGTGGTTTAGTTTTTGACTAATTGTTAATTATTATTTATATTTTCTGCTATTTTTTTTTTTTACAATGAACACATATTGTTTTTGCTGTATAAAACCTCCATGTAACTTTTTTTAAATGAAAAAAACCCTACTCAGGCCTTTATAAAGCATTAGTGAACATGTGATTTACTGCTACATTCTGTCAACTTTAAGAGTGAAGGGGAAGGAAATGGCTATGTACAGAATTTAGTTTAGATATAAGAATTTCTTCAAGGTAAGACCTTCAAATCTGTTAAAATGGTAAGAGTCTAGGGAATTTCCTGGTGCTCTAGTGGTTAGGACTCTGTGCTTTTACTGCGTGGGCCGAGATTTGATCCCTGGTCAGGGAACAAAGATCCTGCAAGTTGCAAGGCTGGTGGGAGGAAGCGAAGGTAAAGATACAGGTGAAACACTTAAGTGAAGGGAGGTGATCAGATTGCTGACTCGTGGGGCTGACCTGAATGTACAGTGCCAGAGACACTTAAAGGTAGAAAACCAAAGACTTTCTAAAGCTGGCTTCCCTGGATACAAATTGCCTTGGTAATGACTCTGAGATATAGTCAGTTAACAAGCATGCATTGAGAACAGGAGTTCTGAGGAGAGAAAAGAAATACAAATTCAGATTTCAATTATTCATTTATCCAGCCATTGCTCAGCCATTATCGATTGCTCTCTACACATCCTGCTTTGTGCTAAGTGTTGGGCTGTGTTCTTTATAAGTTTACAATTAAGTTGGAGAGAGAAAAGATGAGACTCTAAGTCATTTGAGAAGTACGTACCGGAAACTAGGAGGAAAAACTAGAGAACTTGGTTCAATTAAAGGAGACATCAGAATAGTGGAGTTGAGTGGGAACAGGCTTCCTGAAGACTGAAATTAAAAAGTTGAAGGAAGTTTCACAAAAGAGAAAGTAAACGTAAAGGGTTTCTGACTATTAATCTGATCACTCACATGTGCTCCCTTTCCACAAAATATTTACTTCTTTTTCATTAAGAAAAGATTAGGGGGAATCCCCTGGTGGTCCAGTGGTTAGAACTCTGCACGTTCACTGCCAAGCCTATGGGTTTAATCCCTGGTTGATGGGAACTAAGATTGCACAAGCTTCGAGGCACAGCCAGAAAAGAAAAAGGAAAGAAACAGGCAAAATGAAATAGATTAGAATTTCAGAATTTCAGAGAGGGAGGTTACCTTTGTTATTATAAAGTCTGTGGAAGGTGCTGCGGTCGTTTGTAATTGTCTACCCAACATCAGTTCTCCCCCTCTTCCTTGCCAACTGACCTGCAATTGAATTCAGAGCATCAGCGTAGCCATCTAGTGTACCTACACAGTTCCCAGGCTTCTTTGAGCTGAGTTGATCATTTGACACCATCCTGGCCAATGATATATAAGTAGAAGCCACTGTGTGGGTGTTCCAGGGATCAGAATTGCTCTTTTTATCCTTCATCTTTCCATTTGCCTTTCAACTAGAATGCAGACAGGATGCCTAGAGGTGACAGTCATCTTGCAAACATATGAACAAGGGCCCAAATCTCAAACTCTGGCAGAGGGGAAAGCCTGTGTGCCTGATGGCATTGCAGGACTTCAAGACTAGTACCGGATTGCCTAATCCAGACTCATTGCATGAGAAAAATAAAGTCTGTGAGCCACTGGGTATGTTGTTGTTCAATCACTAAGTCACGTCTGACTCTTTGCAACCCCATGGACTGCAGCACACCAGGCTTCCCTGTCATTCACTGTCTCTTGGAGTTTGCTCAAACTCATGTCCATTTGAGTTGATAATGCCATCCAACCATCTCATCCTCTGTCACCCTCTTCTCCTGACTTCAGTCTTTCCCAGCATCAGGGATTTTCCCAACCAGTCAGTTTTTCACATCAGGTGACCAAAGTATTGGAGCTTTAGCTTCAGCATCAGTCCTTCCAATGAATATGCATGGTCTTTCCATTAGGATTGATTGGTTTGATCTCCTTGCTGTCCAAAGGACTCTCGAGAGTCTTCTCCAGCACCACAATTCAAAAGCATCAGTTCTTTGGGACTCAGCCTTCTTTATGGTACAGCTCTCACATCTGTACATGACTACCGGAAAAATCATAGCTTTGACTATATGGACATTTGTTGGCAAAGTCAGGTCTTTGCTAAATCTGCTGTCTAAGTTTGTCAATAGCTTTTCTTCCAAGAAGCAAGCATCTTTTAATTTCATGGCTGCAGTCACTGTCTGCAGTGATTTTGGAGCCCAAGAAAAAAATCTGTCACTGTTCCCACTTTTCCCCATCTATTTGCTGTGAAGTGATGGGACCAGCTGCCATAATCTTAGTTTTATGAATGTTGAGTTTTAAGCCAGCTTTTTCACTCTCCTCTTTTACCCTCCTCAAGAGGCTCTTCAGTTTCTCTTCACTTTCTGCCATTAGAATGGTATCATCTGCATATCTGAGGTTGTTGATATTTCTCCCAGCAATCTTGATTCCAGCTTGTGATTCATCCAGCCTGGCATTTCGCATGATGTACCCTGCATAGAAGTTAAATAAGCAGGGTGACCGTATACAGCCTTGATGTACTGTTTTCCTGGTTTTGAACCAGTCCATTGTTCCGTATCGGGTTCTGCCTTTAGCTTCTTGACCTGCATACAGGTTTCTCAGGAGAAAGGTAAGGTGGTTTGGAGAACCAAATTCTCTTGAAGAATTTTCCATACACACAGTCAAAGGGTTTTGCATAGTCAATGAACCAGAAGTAGATGTTTTTCTGGAACGGGCTTGCTTTCTCTATGATCCAATGAATGTTGGCAATTGATCTCTGTTTCCTCTGCCCTTTCTAAATCCAGCTTTTATATTTGGAAGTTCTCAGTTCACGTTCTACTGAAGCCTAGTTTGAAGGATTTTGAGCATTACCTTGATAGCATGTGAAATGAGCACAGTTGTATGGTAGTCTGAACATTCTTTGTCATTGCCTTTCTTTGGAATTGGAATGAAAACTGACCTTTTCCAGTCCAGTGGCCATTGCTGAGTTTTCCAAATTTGCTGGCATATTGAGTGCAGCACTTTAACAGAATCATCTTTTAGGATTTGAAATAGCTCAGCTGGAATTCCATCACCTCCACTAACTTTGTTTGTAGTAATGCTTCTTAAGGCCCACTTGACTTCACACTCCAGGATGTCTGGCTCTAGGTGAGTGGCCACACCATGATGGTTATCCAGGCCATTAAGGCCTTTTTTGTGTAGTTCTTCTGTGTATTCTTATCATCTCTTCTTAATCTCTTCTGTTTCTGTTAGGTTCTTGATATTTCTGTTCTTTATTGTGCCCATCTTTGCACGAAATGTTCCCTTGGTATCTCCAATTTTGTTGAAGAGATCTCTAGACTTTCCCATTCAATTGTTTTCCTCTCTTTCTTTGCATTGTTCTCTTAAGAAGGCTTTCTTATCTCCTTGTTATTCTCTGCAGCGCTGCATTCAGGTGGGTATATCTTATCTTTTCTCCTTTGCCTTTCACTTCTCTTCTTTTCTCAGCTATCTGTAAGGCCTCCTCAGAAAACCACTTTGCCTTCTTGCATTTCTTTTTCTTTGGGATTGTTTTAGTCACTGCCTCCTGTACAGTGTTACAAACCCCCATCCATAGTTCTTCAGGGACTCTGTCTACCAGATCTGATCCCTTGAATCTATTTGTCACTTCCACTGTATAATTGTAAGGGATTTGATATAAGTCATACCTGAATGACCTAGTGGTTTTCCCTACTTTCTTCAGTGTAGGTCTGAATTTTGCAATGAGGAGCTCATGATCTGAGCCACAGTCAGCTCCAGGTCTTGTTTTTGCTGACTGTATAGAACTTCTCCATCTTTGGCTACAAAGAGTATATTCAGTCTGATTTCAGAATTGACCACTTTGTGATGTCCACGTGTAGAAGTCATCTCTTGTGTTTTTGGAAGAGAGTGTTTGCTATGATCAGTGAGTTCCCTTGGCAAAACTCTGTTAACCTTTGCCCTGCTTCCTTTTATACTCCAGGGCCAAACTTGCCTGTCACTCCAGGTATCTCTTGACTTCCTTTTGCATTCCAGCCCTCTGTGATGAAAAGGACATCTTTTTTGGGTGTTAGTTCTAGAAGGTCTTGTAGGTCTTCATAGAACTGTTCAGCTTCTTCAGCATCAGTGCTTGGGGCATAGACTTGGATTACTGTGATACTGAATGGTTTGCCTTGGAAGTGAACCGAGATAATTCTGTCGTTTTTAAGATTGCATCTAGGTACTGCATTTTAGACTCTTTTGTTGCCTATAAGGGCTACTCCATTTCTTCTAAGGTATCCTTGCCCACAGCAGTAGATATAATGGTCATCTGAATTAAATTTTCCTGTTCCCATCCATTTTAGTTCATTAATTCCTAAGAGGTCGATGTTCACTCTTGCCATCTCCTACTTCACCATGTCCAATTTACCTTGATTCATGGACCTGACATACCAGGTTCCTATGCAATATTGTTCTTTACAGCATCAGACTTTACTTTCACTACCAGACACATCCACAACTGCGGGTTGTTTCTGCTTTGGCCCAGTCTCTTCATTCTTTGTGGAGCAATTTCTCTGCTCTTCCCCAGAAGCATATTGGACACTTATTGACCTGGGGGGCTCATCTTCCAGTATCCTCTCTTTTTGCCTCTTCACACTGTTCATGGGATTCTGGAGGCAAGGATACTGGAGTGGTTTGCCATTCCCTTCTCCAGTGGACCACGTTTTGTCAGAACTCCCCACCATGGCCCGTCTGTCTTGAGTGGCCCTGCACAGCATGGTTCCAGCATCTAAACACAACGCCTGCCTGATAAATCATCTGACTTATTTCACAGAGAGGAGACAAAGGCCCAAGAAAGTTCCATAACCCTGGATAGAGTGTATCAAGTTAAGACTCTCTCTCTTTGAAGTGACTGAATACCCAATGCCATACCTCCCATGGAAAAAAAACCTTTAAAAATGGATTCATCAATTCAAATCATTGAGGTCAGGTGTGGCTTCCTCCAGAAACTCAAATGACTTTTTTGATTTGTGTTTTGTGCCCCCGTCTCCACTTCTTGGCAATGCTTTCTCCATTCCCTCCACCTCAGACAGGCTCTTTTCCTCTGTGTGGCAAGGTGATGCCAGCTGTTCCAGCCTGACCCCACCCACGATTAAGTCCAGCGGGCAAGCCAAAACTCCTCCATGGAGGAAACTCACCCCACTCAGGAGAAGTGTGACTGCCTGCTAGGCATTCCAAAAGGCCACATCCTCTGCTTAGTATGTGCTGAGAACTAGAACTTAGAGGATCCCTGGTTCCAATTCAGTTTATTTGCCACTTCATCAAATACCCTCTGCTAGACTTAAATAGGCATATGTGACATCCATGAGAAATACAGATCTGTCCCATATTCCCTTGGATCATGTGATCACATGCTCCTTAGGTAGTTTTTGGCCACTGATGTATATGTGAACCCTGAAAAGAAAATACCAAGTCTATCTAGAAACAATTTGAACTCAAAAGATTGCCCCCAACTCTGAAGACAAAGTCAGATTCGGACCTTAGGGTGAATCTGCTCAAGAGCAGTAATAAAAATTAATCTTCCTTTTTTATTCTAGAGGGATATCTCCTGGATCACCTCTCCATGGGTTTTTTTCTCATGTTTTTCTCTTTCTGAATTTCCCCCCTTTTCCTATTTCTTGCACCCGCAAAAGGATACTTACTTGATAACTATGAAGGGCAGATGATCTGTTTGTTCCTTAGGGCTCCAGTTCAGGCAGGCAGGGCTCGGTTCAGAGTTCCCGCACCTTCTTTTGTACCTGACTTTTAAATGTTTTGCCTTGGTCCAGACCTTACAGAGTAAACCTTAAATCCATTATTACCCAACTCTTCCACGAATGGAATGTTTGCAAACTGATCTTTAAAAACATCGTGGTTGCTTTTTATTTCTACGAGCCTTTTTGTTTACTTCCCTTTTTTCAAAATTGTTGGCCTTTAGGATTCTTTTTCTAAGTAATAATTTTATTTATTCCTTTATGACTGTGCTGGGGCTTCTTTTTCTCTGCTCTCTAGTTGTGGTGCAAGGGCTGCTCATTGCGGCGGCTTCTCTTGTGGAGCACAGGCTCAGTAGTTGTGGTGCAAGGGCTTAGTTGCTCCGCAGCATGTGGGATCCTCCCAGATCAGAAATCGAACCTGGATCTTCCACTCTGGCAGGTGGATGCTTTACCACTAAGCCACCAGGGAAGCCCTAGGATTCTTGAAATTCTGCCAAACATAGCTACTCTGAAGGTGAAGCATTTAAAGGCTTCTGTGTTAATGCTGATGTACGTTTAGAGTGAAAATTGGAAATGCAAGTTCATGTAGATTTGTTTCTTACCAGTTTACTCCTTTACTGAGTTTCAGCAAATTGTGTTTACTTGGATTTCCTATTGGTAAGAAGTAAATATAGGATAATTTCTTTTCTGGTTAGAGTTTTTGCTGCTCTGGATAACAAAGTGTAAAGTCTCTTGAGGGTAGTTCAGATTTAGTGGTGTTTGTATCTCCATTAAATATTATTTTTTTGATAGGTTAAGCTCTTTCGCTGCAACGATGAAGAAACTGTATGTGGATATTTCAAACCTTTGTCCCATTATCTGCTTTTCTTGAATATCCTCCGACTTTTCTGTCTCCCTCACTCATCCTTTAAGCATTTTTGAGTTCTTCTGATTCTACTTTTATACTTTGTACACAAAGCCTTCCTTCCATTTTTTTCAGGCTCTTCTTTTTCAGGCCTTATTCGTCTTGGCTGGGTTCTCTTTCCAGCCTCTCAGCTGCCAATTTACTCTCTACACTGCTGCCTCTGTTACTTTCTTAAAATACAACTCTGGGCAAGTCATCTCCCTCCTCAAAAAACCTTCAGTGGTTCCCCAGTACTATAGGATAAAGAACAAAATGTTTGGCATAACACTTAAGGCCTTTCGCCTCTGTCCTTTTCTTTCTTCTTTTGTTTCTCCTTTCATTCTATCCATCTCTGTACTCAGCATCAAATTCCTATTAAAATATCTATAAATGGCTTATTAGAGAGTTTGTTTCATTTTGTCTTGGTACTAAATTATGTGCTCACAGTCAATTATGAGTTATTTAAGGCAAGGATGTGTTTTATCTATTTTGATCTTAGAGACTATACAAGTAGTGTTCACAATATACTAGAGACCGACCCATAAAATGTAATTCACTGTGTTAATTGCTGTACTACAGTTTGAACAAAATGCTATGGGAACCCAGAGGGGAGAAAAATTAATATTGCTTGGAATGGTTCAGGATGGATTCACAGATGAACTAATATCCGAGCTGAACTTTGAAGGATAAGTAGGATTTGTGCAGGTAGAGAAACTGAATAAATAAATAAATGTTCTCTCTAAGCCTCATATTTTATAATTAGATCCTAACACCTGTGGGTAGATCCCTTTGTGTCACTTCCCCATGTCTGGAGCAGTCCACATTTCTTTATTCAGCTGAATGACATGTTTCGCAGGTGGAATATGTTATTTCCAAAGCAGTCTAATTTATCTTATAACTTCAGCTTAGCCCTTCAATTCTGGAGCTTAGATGTGGATAACCAATTCAACTATTTTGTCAGTGCATCCTTAACCTAAGTATTTAGTCACAATCCTCAGCAAAGCTGAGAAAAAGATACTCTGCTTCTTTGACCATCTACTGACAAAGTCCAGTGAAGCCCAGGTATTTCTTGGAATACTTGTATCAACACAAAATAGCTGTGATGCATCACAATATAAACATTGGTATGTTAGAACTTTGCTCAGCAATGATCTAGCCTCTTTTAACCACTTTACAAAATTAGGGTTGGAGTGAAGAGATATCAGCTGTGGAGCATAGTAGAGGGAGGAGAAAGAATGACAGGTGGCATTCCTTTCTCTTCCCCTCTATCAGCTAAGAAAGTAAAAGGATAAATCATTTCTGGGTACCTGTACAGAATTCTAGCTTAGCACCTGTCACAATGTGAGCTTGTTTACAGGTCAGCTCCTCCATTAGACAGAGAGTACATTTCTCATAGGGCTTCCCTGGTGGCTCAGACAGTAAAGAATCCACCTGCAGTGAGGGAGACCTTGGTTCGATCCCTAAATTGGGAAGATCCCCTGGAGGAGGGCAACCCACTCCAGTATTCTTGCCGGGAGAATCCCCATGGACAGAGGAGCCTGGTGGGCTACAGTCCATGGGGTTGCAAAGAGTGGGACATGAGTGAGCCACTAAGCACACACACACGTGCACACACACATATTTCTCATATTCATCTTTGTAACAATCTTCATGTTTCTTGTACTTAGCATAGTTCCCAGGGCCCATTTGTGGAAAGACATAAGAATAGATAGTATTCATACAGAAGAATGGTTTTTCATTTTTTTCCAGGTTAAGTATATTTCTTTTTCCAAAAACATAGAAAGTTAAAGACTTTCATCCTAAAGAAAGAGACATATGTAGGTACACACTTAGAAAACTTTGTATACAAGTTTAAGGAGATCACAGATGTCTTGAAGAAAACCAAGGGACCTCAGGTTAAAACTCCATGAATTGAGAGAGGGTAACAGGAGATTGTAAAACCACTTATAATTTGTACTTTTGGTCAAACTAACATCACAGCCAAGGTGGGGCTGATAGACTCAATATATATTATAATTAGATGTGGAAAGAGCACCATGGCAAAGATAGGTGGTTGTATCAAGGCCAATGTGAATAAGGACTTGAGCAGTTTGCCTAAGTCTAACCTGCCTATTCTTGGGATGGGATGACCTAGAGATGTCTTCCTTCCTTTCTTGGTTTAAAGGGCTCAAGAATTTCTATTTTCCCATTTAAGTTACTCCTCCCTGATCCACCCTTTGAATTCCTCTGGCATTTACCTCTTTCCTCACTGCTAAATCCTCTGGATTCAAACTGATTGCACTGTATCTCAGGACTTGCAACCATTCTAAATCTTGAGAGACTTTTGTCTCCATGGGTCTTCAAATGAAAACTCTGACCCAGACCAAGCAACTCATAAAATGCCAAAGTACTTCATCAAAGTGAATGAGATGCCTGATTATCAGATTTAGGTACACTTTGAAAGATGTCAGAAGTGAAAATATTCTAAACTCCATGGCAAAACTATCGAAACAAATTTCGCCTTCAGGAATATTTGCTAGAACATGTTCTAGGGGTGAAAATTGATGCATAAACATCATCAAATAAGAATTCGGTTACAGTTTCAGCACAAATGCTGTCACTGCTATTTCCCACCACTATCAATTCTCCATTATTATGAAGGAGCGCTCCCAAGGTGGGGCAAAGATAATTTGCGGTCTAAACTTTTTTTTTGTCTGTTTCTTGAATTGCTCTGGAAATTTTCCTTTCAGGTTTTGTGTTTGTTTAGCAGGTTCACTACAATATACACGTGACTAAAATTATTTTAAAAGCCTTAATTGTATTAGAATGACGAAAATTCTGAAGATCTTGTGACAACACATGCCTCTATTCTGTGTGAGTTTATTTAATTCCTTTTCAGTGGTTGATATTTGAACCTCTTTCAGTGAGAGCAGATCCAGCTATTCACTACGGTGCCTAAAGAGGTCCAGGAGGGGTTAAAGGACACACCGTCAGTGTAAGAACTGCCACTCTATTGCATAATCTACACAACCTTGTAGTTGAATCTGGGTTTCTGGGAACATCTTAATCAAATAACTAGGGAATATGATATAACCATTGGGAAGTAATGTAAAGAAATTCTACAAACTATTAAGTCTTCTTTATGTTTTGTCCCATGATTCTATTGTAATTTCCAGTGAAAGGAAATTTCCAAATTTTATATGCTTAAAGTTTTACTTCATGTTGTGCATAGAAAAGGTTTTATGAAGAAGTATGTTCTGGTGGAAGTGTTAGTCACTCAGTTGTGTCCAACTCTTTGCGACCCCATAGACTATAGCCCACCAGGCTCCACTGTCCATGGAATTCTCCAAGCAAGAATACTGGAGTGGGTTGCCATTTCTTTCTCCAGGGGATCTTCCCGACCCAGGGATCGAAGCCGGATCTCCTGCATTGCAGGCATATTCTTTATAGTCTGAGCCACCAAGGGGGTGCTAATATGTTCTAGTAATAGAGTGGGTTTTAAAATATAAAATGAGACTATTTCAAATATCAGATAAAAGGGAAAGCAAATGAGATATCAATGACCAGAAAAGGAAATACCATTGGAACTTGACAGTGCATGTAATTTACTAAAAACACAATGATCAGAGAATTATTTTTGGTAACCCTGACTATTAGGAAGGTCAAACTGTATTTTTGTGATCAGAGCAGAGCAAACACTGTTTACTGGTGAATCTGTACTTTTAGTCATTGAAAATCTGCGTCTCTATGGTATTGCAAAGCATGACCATGAAAACTATCCATTTAAGCGTTTTTGTTTTGTTTTGTTTAAGTATCTCTGTGAAAGGATGGGAGGTGGAGTTAACCACTGAGTTTTCAAATGTTTGTTTAGATACAATCACTGCTTGATGCAGGGCTTGATGGAGTGGGTCCTGAGCCCAAAGAATCTCTGGAATTCAGTTGAGGTCAAGTTACTTTTTGGGGGAAACTTATTCACTTTGCTTTTACTCAATCAGGGAAAATCTGATTAACATAAACAACAAAGCTTAGCACAGTACTAGGAAAAAAGTCATAAAAGAGCAGAGAAATGTTAAGGGAAAGGGGAAGGAAGAGGCCTTGCCAATTCTTGACTTGTTAACTAGGGTCAGGACAGCAATGGGGATTTCCTATACCCTAAGTTTGTTGAATGATTACATAGATCTGGGGGAGAGGGATAAGCTCAGAGTGACTCATTCAACTTTTTTTTTTATATGGGGTTCTGCCTGGTACCTTGCAGAATTTCCTCTTCTCACATTACATATGGACTAATGGAGTGGGGAGGTCTCCAATAGGTGTTCACACCCACTTAGATCCAAAAGCTTTGGCCTAATCCTTGGCCTGTTGGGCAATGTGGGGTCTGAATCTTCCTCTCTCAAATGAATGGGACTTTGGCCCATTTTGAAGGGACTTCCGTTGGGACTTGTTACAACAGCGTACAGCGGTGATGTACTTTTGAGAATAATTTCTGGTTCTGCTTTGCCATCTTGGGGTGGCTCTGAAAAGCTTTCTTACCTCTGATAGGAAGAGAATGTTCACAGGGTTGATTACTACACAGAAGGCAGTGAAGAGAATTGGGCAACCTGACTCAGATGTAAAGATGGAAAGATAGGTAGACTCTGGTGACACAAGTTTAAATTCCTGGTCTGCAGGTAAAGCTTTGCAGAGGGTCCCACCCCAGAGACACTTGACAGGGGTCTCCTTTGCTTAGGGCTTCTCCCTTATCCCCACCACTCCAAGTCCAGATGAATTGCTCAAATTCTTGGGGGAAAGGTTCCACAAATCCTGTGTGCATGTATGTGTATACACACATATATGTATATATATATAAATAACAGGCCAATTTTTTTATGATTTGTAACTATCTTTGTAAATAATAGAAACGAAACCAACTCAAATAGCTTAAAAATATTGCCCCAGTGGCTGCTGGCATTACTATTCCACACAAGAGTAAAATTATTTCCTATGTAGCATACCCTGCACTCCAATTGATATGATTGATTTTTAATAACTTGACTAAAAATTTCTCATAAGTCTATTAGAGTCAGGAAACGGTCTGTGGTGTATGTGAGAATTTTCAGTTTTGCAACGGAAACTTTTGGTCTCATGAATAGAAGAGCAAAAACTCAATTAAGTGTCCTTTCTCCATTCTTGTATAGTCCACAGGTTAAAAAGAAAAAGAAAAACTGTAAGAATAGATTTTAAGTTTGCTTTTTTCCCTCTACAACAGTCAGGTGGGTTCATAGGACTCAGTTTTTAAATTGACTTTTATCTCCCACTCTGAAAACACCCGGCCATCCCAGCACAATGAGAGACTTAAATTTCTTTTTTTTTTTTCAGCCTCTAAAAGTTGGGGGTTGAGGGGGAGAGAAAGAAGGGGAAGGGTAAAGATGGGAGAGAAGGTACTTTAATTTAAAAACAACTAATAACTCAAGGTTTTCAGGATATGGTCTGCCATTTCCTAATTAAGAAATGAGTTTGATAGTCCTTTGGCCAACTCAATTCAGACATTGCTATGAAAACCCCAAAGGAGTGGTAACTCCAAGGGACGAAACTCTATTCCCCTCTGAGACCCCACGCCTGCCCGCTCGGGATGTCCCGGCTCTGGGGGTGGGGGGGTTTCTCCCCTCTTCCCGGAGACACCTCAGCTCCCCTAGGTTTGTGTCCTCCTGAGCTCAGCTTGGAGCTGGGCCGGCCGCCTCCGGCTTGCCGCCACCAGGTCGGTGCAAATACCTTTTCCCTCCCTGGGGCCCCAGGCGCGGACACCTCCCAGCCTCCCTCCCTCTCGGCAGCGGGGCGGGGCCGTTTCCCAGCTCGTGAACAGCAGCCCCGGGCCGCTGCAGCAGGAAGCGGAGCCCTTGTTGATGCTGTTCCGTGGCGCGCCTCCCCGCCCTCCGGTAGTCGCCTGGGCTATTCCCTGCTCTGGGGCGCCCCCCTCCGCGCCTGCGCAGTGCCTCGCGGGAGGCGGGGCTCAGATTCCTGTCAGCGGCGGCGGCGGTGGCGGCGACCGTCAGTTTTCGCTGAGGAGAAGCACGAAACGGACCCGTTGGCTCTCCCCCTCCCTTTCCCCCGACCTGAACCCCCCCCTCCTGGCTCGCCGGGAATTAGTCGCCGTGGAGTTCCCCCTCCACCCCGCCGCTGTTTCCTCGGTTCGTCGGCTCGGTGGAAGTCACTGCCCTCGAGGAGGAGGCAGCGGCAGCCGCCCTCGCCTGCCGCCCCCGGTTCGGTGCCCGCGGTCCCGGAGAGGAGGTGCCGCCGCCACCGCCGCTCCCCCCCTCCCGCTGCCCTCGGGCCGGGCTGGGTCGAGTTGCGATGCCCTCGGACTTCATCTCATTGCTCAGCGCGGACCTAGACCTGGAGTCGCCCAAGTCCCTGTACTCACGAGGTGAGTCAGGCTGGGGGCTGGGTGTGTGGGGGGGAAGCGGGGAGGCCCGACCCAGGGGGAACCGGAGGGGTCCCGGTCGGGGGGCGGCCGAGCCTCCGCCGGAATGGTCTGTCTTGGGGGGGGGGGGCGGTGGTAAGGAGAGGCCGAGGGGCTGGGGGCGGTGGTGGAAGGGGCCCAAGAGGAGTGGTGAACCCTCCCCCGCGGAGCCGCCTGCCGCCCGGGGCCCAAATGCCGTCGGCCCCCGGGTCTGCGGCCCCCGGTGGCTCTGAGCGCCCCTCGGTGGCGGGCTGTCCCCTCTCCCCGGGCGGTCGGCCCCGGCCTCCCCGGCTTGAGGATCACCCAGGACTGGGCCCCGCGCTGGAGCTGCCGCGATCCGGGCGCCGTGGCTCTTCTTACCAGGACCACCCTCCCCAGCAAAGTTGCCCCCAAAGGGGCAGTGTAGCCTGGAGCTGGTTCTGGGTGCAGGATCACCATTTTTCTCCCCCTCCAGGTTGTTTGTGCGCCGTGGTTCTCCCCCCCTCTCTCTCCGGCCTAGTCCACTCCCTCCCCTTGTTGGGACGGCCCCCCTCGACCAGGCGTCCTTCTTTCCTCGTCATCTTATTGCTGGAAAGAGCCCGAATTTTCTTTTCTTTTCTTTTTTCTCTCTTTCCATCTCTGTGACATTCTAATTACTTCTCCCTCTGTTTTACAAAGAGAGGGGTGCTCTCTCTGCATTAGTTTTATTCCTCTCCTGTCCCAGGGGTACCAGCTCAGGGCAGAGACGCTGTCCTTTGAGAATTTTCTCTTTCGTTGCCGTTCTGGGGCTTGTTGCAGGGAGGGGGCATTGGACAGAGTTTCCAGTTTTAAAACTGTTGGCTAAGGCTTGGAGGGGATTCCCGGGATATAAAATATTAACACTTGAGCTGATCTCTACTGGGGTTAAATTCCTATACTGGACACAAGAATGTGTTAGAACAGGTTTCTTGTGCAAGGGCCGTCTAACCAAAATTCTCTCACTGCACTCTTCACCACTTTTTAAACCATTGAGAGGGGGTAAAAGATATTACCGGGCTATTAGCCATTTATTTTGACGTATTAAAAAAAATGAATACCAATGTGGACCTCTTTACTGAGAAATTCAGGGTTTCTTTAGTTTTGGGTTTGATGTATCCACCCGCTGATCCCACCTCTTCCAAAAAGGGCGGCTTCAGCCTCACCTTGTTCTATCTAAATCGCTTAAGTGAATCCGAGTGCGATGGTTTACTCTGGAAGGTACTGGGCTTTATAGACTGACGTTTGTAGAGTCCTACTTAGTGACTGTAGCCATTGTCTTGTTGTTGCTCTGATGACTTTAGTTGGCAATCAAGTCCCTGTAGGATGTTTTTCGGGCAACATTACCTGAAGTAGCTTGAAAATATTGTAATTTTGAGTGTCAGAAGGAAGAGACGGTATCTAGAGGTGATCCTTAGAGGAGGGCTAATGTGATACAATTGGGTGTTAAAAATAGTCAAGACATTAACACCATTTGTGCAGTAACCATCAGATAATTTTCCATGAAACAAATGCTTTATGAAAATCTAAGTTCAGCATGAAGACCAGTGTAGAGGCAATTCAGCCTTCCTTTGCAGAGAATATATTCACAAATATGGACTTTAGCTCTTAAAAATACGTGACAATTATATAAGAGATGTATGCTATCCTTGGCTTTTTTTTTTAGTCATTCAGCATAAAAAGTACTTAATGCTTTTTGTGTTTTTCAGATTCTCTGAAGTTACACCCATCACAGAATTTTCATAGAGCTGGACTATTGGAAGGTCAGCAAAGTGCCATTTTAAAGCATATTGTGTGAGTATGCAAAGGCTTTCTCTAAAATGGAGTTTAAATGAGAAACTTTGCAAACTCATACAATGTAGTTTTCTCCTGAAGAGCCTGATCCTTCTTTTAGAGCAGCTGAATGTTTTAGTGGATTTTATTGCTGTGTTTGATGTCCTTGTTAGCTATTGTATCTGTTTTGAGAAGCTTTGGGGAAAAAACCCACAAAACTTAAAAATTATGTGTTGGGTGTTCTACTTTAGAATTCCGTATCTTGATTCAAGTTTTTTACAAAGCAAACTGAATGTAAAAAGGCTCTAACATTAAGTAAGGTAATGAATAAGACTTAGAGTGACACCAAACACATGTTTAGTTTGAAAAGTCAAAATTTAGAACTTCTATAGGCTGAGCATTTCAGAATGGAATATTAATTATTTATTACAAAAGCATTGATGTCGTTACTGTTGCATCATTTTGAAGGATGAGAAAAGCCAAGTAATAGAGATACTGATTGAGTTATGCTTAGAAAAAAAGGTTTTAGAAAGTTCTGGAAATGTTAATAGACTGTTGAACAAACGGCTGACAGTTACTTTAGAAAACTTTATTCTGTGTTGCCTTCAGCATTTTAAGACAAAAAAAAAGGACTACTTGTTTTGTTTTTGTAGTTTTTGAAGTGATTTCACATATGTCATTTTTGAATCTAATAACCCTGGGAATTGGACTGCAGAGATGTTAACTTCCTTATGATGAGTAACCTGAAATTAAGAGACTTGGGGAGGGGGGAGAGTCATACAGTAGCAAAGTAAACAGTGCTTTTGTGTTGTAGTTGGTACTTTTTACCCGAACCCAAGCTGCCACTGTAATATATATGTAGCCCGCAACTTAAGCATTTTATGGTCCACTTAAAAAAAGGCCCTAAATATTTAAGTTTGACTTGAGTGTAGGTTTTTGCCTCCCATATGGTAGCCTGGTATATATAGCAAGGGAAAAAGTGGGTTTTATATGTAAGCTTAAATTTGAATACCATTTAGCTACTTATTAGCTCTGTGACCTCGGGGAAGTGGTTTTATCTCTCTAAGTCTTAATATTCTTTTATTAAAATGTATATAATCTCTTAAATTTAGTGAGCTAATGTGTATGAAAGTGCTTAGTATAGTGTCTGGCTTGTTGTGTATTTGTTCCTTTAGTATCAGCCAAGTTGTCTTAACTATAACTTAAAACATATAAAGTGTTCTCAAATGAATTTTTTATTATATTTATACTTATAGAAGTCCATAGTTATATATTAATATACAAATCAACTTCAGTTTGAGGCAAGGAATTTCTGAAGCGTCTCTTAGTGAAGCATATTTGTTGTTGTTATTTGTAATGTTCAATTTGTGACCATGTTGTGAAGTCATATTTGTCTGTATAAATATGGGCAACAAATTAGAGTGTTATAATTGTAGAGATATCAGGCAGGAGAAAGAAAAGAAAAAATATGAGTGTTAATTACTTAAGCAAATGTTTTGAAATGCAAACAGAAATTTAATATGTATATGTTTAACCAAAATGCTTTTACTAATTTTTCATTTTGGTTGAGAGGATATTCACTTATTTAAAGTAAGATCACCCTTTACAGATTATATATAAATTGTAAAATGTATAAGTATCAAGTTTGTCATGTCCTTTTATATCTCTGATACAAAGTATCAAAAGAAAGTTGTTTGCTTGTGTGATAAAAGAGTTTAATCTATGTACCCTATTCTATTTTCAACCTTTTATTGTGGAAGTTTTAAAGAATATACAAAAGTGGAGAGAATAAAATGATGAAGCCATATAGACCCATGACCAGACTTTAACAATTATCAAAATATGTCTACTCTTCTTAATCTTCTCTCCTCCCTCAAGCTGTATTAAATATCAGACATCATAATCATTTCATGTATAAATACCTCTGTATTAGAGTGATATTTCTTATATTACTTCTTAAAATACTCTGTTATTCCAGGAAATACATATTCTAATTTATTTCAACAAGATATAATACAGCAGGAGGCTACTGCTTCAAGTGTACAAGAAAATCTATGCTAGATTTGTAGGTTATGTAGTCATACTTAGGTTCAGATCCTTGTTCGACATTTGTGTATGATCTCAGCTTAGTCATTTAGTCTTTCTGTCCTTTGGTTTTCTCTGTTTTTTAAATGGGGACAATAATAGTATCTTCATAGGTGGTGGTAAGATTATTTGAGGCAAATTCATGTAAAGCATTTAGCCTGGCACATAGTAAACACAGTAAATGTTACCTAAATTTTAAAAATTTAAACAGTCATCTACATAGTTTTTACTGTGTGCCAGGAACTTTACAAATAACTCAATTCTCATAACAGCTATTTGAGATCATTATTATTACACTGTTTCACAGATGAGGAAGCTAAGGAGGCACAGGGAGTTTCAGTAACTTATATAGAGAGTCACACAGCTGATAAGTTGTAAAGACAAGATTCCAACCCAAGTAGTCTCACTTTAGAGTCTGTGCTCTTAAGTACTAAACTGTACTGACTGCTATGATATATAATATGAAGTATTGTCTAGTAATATTTATTGTATGCTTACGTCAGTAGTCCAGATTTCCATCTGATAACTAAAAAATCAGCCTTGAGTGGGGTTTCCCAGGTGGCTCAGTGGTAAAGAATCCGCTTGCCAGTGCAGGAGACATAGGAGATGCAGAAAGATCCCTTGGAGGAGGAGATGGCAACCATTCCAGTATTCTTGCCTGGGAAATCCCATGGATAGAGGAACCTGGTAGGCTACAGTCCACTGGGTCTCAAGAATCTTGACATGTCTTAGCAACTAAACACATGTGCACAGCCCAGAGTGAGGGAATTGAGTTGTTATCATACAATTTGTTAAGCTTTTTAAAGAACATAGATTTTACAAATTAAAGTTTTTTTGGGGGGAGGATTTGAAACAAAAGTTGGAAAACCTACAGTTGAGTTTTTAGCTTTAAAAATAGTTTCAAAATCTTTTTACTATTCAGTTTGTTTGCATTTATCTTACATATCAGTGATGGACCTTTCTATTCTGTCTCCTTTTTAAGAACAGGAAATTAGGTTTTGCTTTTTTTACTTGAGAAATAATTGACATATATTAGTTTCAAGTTGACAACAAAGATTTGATATTTATATATATTGGGAAGTGATCACCGTAAATCTAGTTACCTTCTGTCACCCTACATAGTTCTGCTACTGCTGTTTTAATGTAGTGGTTGCCCAACAGTAAGAAAACGGTCTAGCTAGTTAATATAATGATTCATAGCCATTAAAATAATGTTTCTGATGACCCCATAGTTACATGTGAAACTCCTAATAAAATAAGTAAATAAAAGACTGTAATTATATTAAAAATAGCTTGCATAGAAAAAGTCCTGGACAAAAGTATATTCTGCAGATTTTTACCTTTTGATTCTATTTTTGCATTTTCCCTGCTTTCTTTAAAGAAGGTAGTTTATATATATTTTTTAAAAAATAAAGTGGTTTATACTTAGTGTTCAGACTTTAAGGCTAGGATTTTTCTTTGTTGTGCCTGGAAAAAATGTTCAGCTACAAAAAACCATTTCTTACACTTTCTATATTAAAAAATGTTGATTTTGGCATATATAGGTGGCTATGTAAAAACTGACATACAAAGTTAAATAAGCAATAAGTCATTCTTGAAATACCTATAGAGATGTAATATAAGGTGGTAGAAAATCAGATAAAATAGGGAAAATAATATAAGCAAATTAGAAGAAAATAGAGTAATAAAAACGGGATTAAAATTTTAAAATGCTTCAAAAAGTATGAGTTAAGAGATTACATTAAAATACTTTTAAAAGTATGAGTCAAGAAATTACATATGGATCAAATTAAAGAACTGGTTAGATAAGAGCTAAACACCAATATGATGTAGTCCTGATATGACTTAAATATTTAAGATTGGAAGATTTTTAAAAGAAAAGATGAAATATTGTAATGAGTTAGGGAAAAATAAACTACTTAAAAAAAACCCACTACTCTAAATCTATTAGATATTATATCATGCAGTAATGTTACTTTATAGTTCAAAATTGAAAATCCTAAAAATAGTAGGTTTTTTTTTAAACAGATTTTATTGGGATATTACTGGGATATTTAATTACCTCTAAGTCTGATTTATTTTTTTCCTAGGGCTTGTGTTCATAAGATAGTCAGGGCATACACGATGATATGTATTAAGATAACTTACTGGAAAGGACTTTTTGGAAATATTTAATGTTAAAAGTACTCTACTGAATCCTTTTCTGGTTTAGAATCTATTAATCTCTATTCGTCTATACCTAACAAACTAAAAATATTATTATGGAAATAATTATAGAAATGAATTTTAAACATAACAAATTTATACCTAGTTTATGCCAACTTTTTGTTTCTAGGATCCATCTCTCTAATTTCATTTGTTTTTTGTCTCTTCCTAAACTCTGTTTCTCTTTTTTTTTTAATTTTAATTTTTATTCAGTACTAGAATTCGGTTGCTTATTACAGCAAAAGGATAGAAATACATATTTAATCAGATGGTTCTTGGTCTGCTCTTCATTCACTCTTGACTCTACTGTATTTATTCCAGGAGTCCCCTAAAACTTGAAAATGAAAGTACAGAAAGACATTTCTTATTGTGATCAATAACTATATAAATAGCCACTTTTTATTAGAAAAAGTTGACTGATTAGATTGTTTTCTATTAAGGATAACATGTAATTAGAAAAAATAAAGATCAAATTAATCTGAACCATCAGTTGGGCCTGATTATATAGTGACAGAGGATAATTCTGTTAGAGAGGTAAAAGATGTTCTTCAATAGTAATGTTGCTTATTATACTCTTTTCTTGTTATTAAGATTTTATTTCAAGTTACGTGAGAGAGATTCATGTGTCTTTTATTTCCTGCTGTCTTAATAAAAATCAAGGTTAAAAAATCTAATGAAGTATAATACACTAATTATAAACATGTACTTGAATGAAAAGGTAGAAATCATCTTTATGGATTAACTATAGATAATGATTTCAGCTTCCAAGTATAAATAAAACCTCATGTTGTGATGAAGCATCTATATTTTTGGTTTAAACTAAAGATGCGATGCATGAGATTTTTCAGTTACTTTTATTTATTAATAACTATTAAAATAGATTTTTTTTCCTCTTTTATTTTTAATATTTACTTTGATAAGTTGTTGTTTAGTTGCTAAAGTTGGTAATGATTATTACTGCAGGCCAGCCATGAATCCTTATCCTGTCTTTCCCATTCAGAAATGTTATTAGTCCTTTAGTAAATTTAGTACTTGGTTTTTAAAATGAGACAAGAACAGAAGAGTTACTAATAGTGAGCCAAGTTGTTGATTACTCTTTACAAATTTAGTTTTAGTTTTAAAAAAACATCTATGTAAAGCCATCTTTGTAGGACATGTTAGAAGAAACAGTGTTGGTAAAGAGAAGAAAGAGTAATCAATTCAGTGTTAGTAATAATTGAAAACATTTTTTGAGCAATTTATCAGCTTTTACAGATATTTTTCACATTTAATCCTCAGAAAAATCCTGTGAGTATCCCTGTTTCATCAATGAGGAAACTGAAGTATAGAGGGATTCAATAATTTTTTTAAGGTCACATAGTTAGCTAGTGGAGGAGGCTGGAATTTGAAACTTGACTATTTTACTCCAGAGTTTTGAGTTTTTACTTACTCTCTTAACAGTACAAATATTTGGTAATTGGCATTTATACTTCAGGCCCTAATGAGGTTATACTACTATTCAAGTGGTGTAAAAAGAATACTTTGTGTAGATTTCTTTAGCTTAACAGTTCCTATAAAATAATGAGAGAAATTCTATAAGCCACACATAAAAATCAGTAAAGATTATGATGATGACCCTTTTGAGAAATATTTTAATGCTCAAAATTAGCAAATCAGTGCCTCACTTTGAT
Source organism: Bos indicus x Bos taurus (assembly GCF_003369695.1). Classification (NCBI taxonomy): domain Eukaryota; kingdom Metazoa; phylum Chordata; class Mammalia; order Artiodactyla; family Bovidae; genus Bos; species Bos indicus x Bos taurus. Next base: position 29,191,745 of record NC_040093.1, on the reverse strand, counting down.
GGGTGTCTTTAAGATTTATCTGAAGCACACTGCTGTTTGAACCTGTTTTGACTGATGATGGTGCTCAAGTGAAAAGAAAGGGGAGGGGTAAGCAAGCCACCACCTAAGGAGGACTGCTTTAAAAATGGAGGATGCCATTGGTCTCTTCATTTCTTTGGCAGTAGTTTATAGAAGCATAGAAGTCACTGCACCCTATTTCTGCTGGTGTGTTTCAGAGCCTAACTAAACCCAAGAAGAAATAAGCAATAGAAAAAGCAGTACTCATAGAACATTGGGAGTTAGTTCTGTTTCTTGCTGTGGTTGGTGTTAGTTCCTGAGCTTGCTGAAAATTGTTAGGCAGTAGAAAATCTGGATATTAATTTTGATTAAGCCTTTAGACCACGTGGAAAATCGTATAAGTGGTCCTTTTATTCAGCAGGGACATTATCATCAGACTTGCTTACCTAAGAGTTGTGGGGAAGAATAACTGAAATAATGTTAGAGGATTTTGAAAAAAATAGTGATATTTTGCAAAAGGCCCTATTAAATTTACTTTGGTTCTTCTTTCCACTGTCTCGCTCTCTTTTTTCACCCAGTCTCCCCATTTTACCTATGTCTCCATTTTCTCATGGTTCTCTCTACATTTTGCTTGTTGGTTCTGCTGTTACTTTTTGTATCCTTTCTTTCCTCTCTTTTAACAAAAACAAACCATCTTTATACATGTACACAGGTATACCCATTTTAAGTGTTCCTGAAGTTTTTAACAAGTGTATACATTGTTTAACCACTACAGACAAGCTATAGAACTTCTACTCTTTTGTAGTCAATTCTGCCCACTCTAGCCCCTCAGGCAACTACTGATCTGTTTTTCCTTAGATTAGTTTTGCCTTTTTTAGAAATTTGTATAAATGGATTTATACAGAACACACTGTTTACAGTATGCAGTGTGTACTCTTCTCTTTAATTTTGTTGTTCAACCACCATAACCTTCTAAAAAGGAAAACTAGTGTTTTAAAGGACATAAAGTTAGTAAGGCATTTTTTATTTCTGTATTCTGAATGTAGCCAAGTGTGGTTTATTTTAGAGATAATTCTTTTATGCCTATGTGCAGGGTTATAGGTTACATAGTCATATTATTGTTATCGTTATATTATTATAGTAATATTATTATTCATTCACTCAAAGTGAATTTATTCCCATGTATCCTGGCCACATATTGCTTATAGTTTAGTAATAGAGATTGTATGTAAATAAGCAGTGATAACAGAGTTTTAAAAGGTTTTATAATTCATTCTAGAATGGAGGATGAAGTTAATATGAAGTTCCTGTTTGTTAATAGGAAAATACTTTTGTGCAGAGTGTATCTGAGTGTTATTTGTCCCCCTATTTAATAACTGTAAATTGAGGTTTAAAACTTTAAACTTTCTTTTTAAAACTGTTTAAGTCTTCAGAAGGTTATAGAGTTGAAGAATATGTGGAGTATGTACTTACTTATACTGATCATAAAGGTAAAAACAGTGTGAGCTTTCTGTCCCATGTGAGTACTATCTTGTGCTTGGTTGTGAATTATAAATGCTAATTTTGAGTAAAATTCATGTTTGCCCAGTAATCATATTGTACTACTATACTACTATAATTGTATTATACTACTTTACTACTAGTTTGAACATTAGACGTTAAAATACTTTTGTAAAACAGTGTAACAGAACGATTAAATGTTTATTGATGAAGGTGTGATTAACCTTAACTATTTGCTTGAATTAAAGTTTTCATTACAACAATACTGTAAAGCAGTTATCCTTCAATTAAAAATAAATTTAAAAAATAAAAATAAAGTTTTTGTTACAATTTTCTAGGGGAATCAATTAAAACCTTGTATTTAAAAGTGTCTGATAGCAGTAAAAAATCCAAACATAGTCTTAACAAACAGCTATCCTTCACAATAGATTTGTAGTTAAAAGTCTTAGAGAGTTTGTTACTGTTTTTTTCCAGTTTTTAAGTAACAACTTGCTTGTTGGGTTTAAATTCTGAAAGGAAGATTTATACTTAAAATTGTAATTAATGATAATAAATGAATGTTCACAAATGTAAAGGCTCAATTTATAAGTACCTAGATGATGGGCAGTTATAAGTATTTGAGAAACATTGTAAATTAAAAGTTTACTTTAATAAGGTTTTATAAAATTGTATTGTGAACTCCAAAACTGTTTCCTATATTCTTTTTCATTTTTATTGTTAGGTTATATTCTAGTCTAGACTTTTAGGTAAAGTAAATGAATGGGAAATATAAACATACAGCTTAAAAATAAATAAATAAACATACAGCTTGAATTTTGTAATTTTATAATGATTTTTGAAGAACTTTTCATTTTCTTAGTTTACTTTTGCCTATGATATTGAGTAGAGAGTGAACATTTATATATACTAATTGATTAATATGCCTTGGATAAAATCACCACTTAATTCCTTTAAAAACTCTTTATTGCTTAAAAAAAAAAAACAAAAACCAGGATAATGAAGTTATTGAAGGACAGAAAGTCACTAGTTAACCAAATTACTGCTTTGTTATAGTAAGCATAAATAACATGTTTATAGTGTAAAATATAGTAAATAAAAACTAAAAAATGACTTTTTTGAGAATGTTTCCCAAACTTCACAAGAGTGGATAACACTGTAAATGCTGCGTAGGAAAAAAAAAATTAGTGCATCCTGAATTGAGAACAAATAAAAAGAAGAGTTGAAATCAAAGAATATGAAGTGATTTTCTAATAAATTCATAATAAATTAAAAGTGCTAGAGATGATAATAAGTAAATCAAAGTCCCATATACTTATCTGAATTGTGAATAAAAACACAATTTCAAAAACATATATTACTTAATAGCTGTGTAATTTTTTCCTGCAGTTTATTGTGATCCACACAGTCAAAGGCTTTGGCATAGTCAGTAAAGCAGAAATTGTTGTTTTTCTGGAACTCTCTTGCTTTTTCGATGATCCAGCAGATGTTGGCAATTTGATCTCTGGTTCCTCTGCCTTTTCTAAAACCAGCTTGAACTCCTGAAATTCATGGTTCACGTACTGCTGAAGCCTGGCTTAGAGAATTCTGAGCATTACTTTACTAGCATGTGAGATGAGTGCAATTGTGCGGGAGTTTGAGCATTCTTTGGCATTGCCTTTCTTTGGGATTGGAATGAAAACTGACCTTTTCCAGTCCTGTGGCCACTGAGTTTTCCAAATTTGCTGGCATATTGAGTGCAGCACTTTCACAGCATCATCTTTCAGGATTTGGAATAGCTCAACTGGAATTCCATCACCTCCACTAGCTTTGTTCGTAGTGATGCTCTCTAAGGCCCACTTGACTTCACATTCCAGGATGTCTGACTCTAGGTGAGTGATCACACCATTGTGATTATCTGGGTCGTGAAGATCTTTTTTGTACAGTTTTTCTGTGTATTCTTGCCACCTCTTCTTAATATCTTCTGCTTCTGTTAGGTCCATACCATTTCTGTCCTTTATCGAGCCCATCTGTGCATGAAATGTTCCCTTGGTATCTCTAATTTTCTTAAAGAGATCCCTAGTCTTTCCCATTCTGTTGTTTCTTGAGAAACCTATGTGCAGGTCAGAAAGCAACAGTTAGAACGGGACATGGAACAACAGACAGGTTCCAGATAGGAAAAGGAGTACGTCAAGGCTGTATACTGTCACCCTGCTTATTTAACTTATATGCAGAGTACATCATGAGAAATGCTGGGCTGGAAGAAGCACAAGCTGGAATCAAGGTTGCCCGGGAGAAATATCAATAACCTCAGATACGCAGATGACACCACCCTTATGGCAGAAAGTGAAGAGGAACTAAAAAGCCTCTTGATGAAAGTGAAAGAGGAGAGTGAAAAAGTTGGCTTAAAGCTCAACATTCAGAAAAGGAAGATCATGGCATCTGTTCCCATCACTTCATGGGAAATAGATGGGGAAACAGTGGAAGCAGTGTCAGACTTTATTTTGGGGGGCTCCAAAATCACTGCAGACAGCCATGAAATTAAAAGATGCTTACTCCTTGGAAGAAAAGTTATGACCAACCTAGATAGCATATTGAAAAGCAGAGACATTACTTTGCCAACAAAGGTTCGTCTAGTCAAGGCTATGGTTTTTCCTGTGGTCATGTATGGATGTGAGAGTTGGACTGTGAAGAATGCTGAGTGCCGAAGAATTGATGCTTTTGAAGTGTGGTGTTGGAGAAGACTCTTGGGAGTCCCTTGGATTGCAAGGAGATCAGCCCTGGGTGTTCTTTGGAAGGACTGATGCTAAAGCTGAAACTCCAGTACTTTGGCCACCTCATGCGAAGAGTTGACTCATTGGAAAAGACTCTGATGCTGGGAGGGATTGGAGGCAGGAGGAGAAGGGGACAACAGAAGATGAGATGGCTGGATGGCATCACTGACTCGATGGACGTGAGTCTGGGTGAACTCCAGGAGTTGGTGATGGACAGGGAGGCCTGGTGTGCTGCGATTCATTGGGTCGCAAAGAGTCGGACACGACTGAGCGACTGAACTGAACTGAACTGTGTAATTTTAAGCAAGTTATTTAACCTTTCTATTTGTTTTCTATAAAGTGGAGCTAATAGGTTCATATTTTGTTATGAGGATTGGATTGGATATTTGTTAATATTTCTAAAGAGCTTGCTACATAGTAAGCAGTATATAAATATTTGTTAAATAAAATTCATATGTAGAGCTAAGATACAGTAAGGAAACAGGGTTTTATTATTATGCATAAGGTTCTGAACACCCAAATCAGATGTTGTTAAATTTATATGCTAAAGCTTAGATATTCACAGCAATATGTCTTGCAGAATTTATGTTCCTAAAATACAAATCTAATCATATTGCTTGCTTAAAAAAATCCTATAATGGTGCCCATGGGCTTTTAGGATGAAATCCAAATTCTTAAAGACCTACCTGGTTCCAGATTATCTTTTTGTTTTAATTATGATGAAATTCATAGAGGATAAAGTTTATCATTTTAATAGTTTTAAAATGTATAATTCAGTGAGTTTTAGTCCATTTATAGTGTGCAACCAGCACCATTATATAATTCCAGAACATTTTCATCACCCCAAGCAGAAACCCCTTACTCATTTAGCAGTCATTCACCATTCCCTTCCCCACCCCCAGCCCCTGGTAGCCACTCTTTTGCTTTTTGTCTCTATGAATTTGCCTATTCTAGACATTTCATATAAAAGAAATCATATATGTGGTCTTTTGTGAGTTCTTTGTTTCACTTATAATGTTTTCAAGGTTTATTCATGCATGTATCAGTAATTCATTTCTTTTTATGGATGGATAATATTCCATTAAATGGATACATACTTTTGTTTATCCATTCGTTTATTAGTTGATGGACATCTGGGTTGTTTTGGCTATTATGAACGTTTATGTACAAGTTTTTGTGTGTACAGATGCTTTCATTTCTCTTGGGTGTATACCTGTGAGTGCAAATGGTGGGTCATATGGTAACTCTATATTTATCTTCTTGAGGAACTGCCAAACTGCTTTCTACAATAGCTGCACCTTTTTACATTTTCAGCAGCAGTATAGGAAGGTTCTGATTTCTCCACATTGTTGTCATTCTTACTATTATCTGTCTCTTTGATTATAGCTATCACTAGTGGGTATGAAGCAGTCTCCTGGGGTTTTGATTTATATTTACCTGATGACTAATGATGTTGAATATCTTTTATATGTTTATTTGCCATTAATATCTTTGGAGAAATACCGATTCAAGGCTTTGCTCATTTAAAACTGAACTATTTGTCTTTCCGTCGTTTAATTGTAGGAGCTCTTATATTCTTTTTACAAGTCCCTTATTAAATATATGATTTACCAGAATTTTCTCCTGTTCTGTGAATTGTCTTTTTACTTTCTTGGTAGAGTCTTATGATGCACAGATCTTTTTAATTTTGTTGACATCTACTTTATCTGTTTTTGTTGTTGTTGCTTATGCTTTGTGTCATATTTACGAAACTGTTGCCTAATACAAGGTCAGAAAGATTACACCTATGTTTTCTTCTGAGAGTTCTGTAGTTTTGGCTTTTACATTTAGGTCTTCAATCCATTTTGAGTTAGTTTTTGTCTGTGGTGTGAAGTAGGGGTCCAGTGTCATGCTTTTGCATGTGGATATCCAGTTGCCCCCAGTACTATTTGTTGAAAAGGCTGCTGTTTCCCATTGAATGGCGTTGGCATCCTTGTTGAAAATCAGTTGACTATAGGCATGTGGATCCTCAGTTCTTTTCTAATCATCTGTATGTTTATTCTTATGTCAGTACCACATTGTCTTGATTACTATAGCTTTGAAATTAGGAAGAATGAATCTTTAAATTTTGTTCTTTTATGAAATTGTTTTGGCTATTCAGGGTCCCTTGAATTTCCATTTGAATTTTAGAATCAACTTCTCAATTTATGCAAAAAAGTAAGCTGTGATATTAATAAGGGTTGCATTGAATCTGTAGGCCAGTTTGAGGCGCATTACCATCTTAATAGTATTCAGTCTTTATGAACATGGGATGTGTTTTCCTTTATTTAGGTTTTCTTTCATTTCTTTCAACAATGTTTTGTAGTTTTCAGAATATAAGTTTTACATCTTTTAAACATCTATTTTTAAGTATTTTATTCTTTTTGATCATTGTTTTTAATAAAATTATGGAAATAATTTGAAGAAAGATCTCTCAAAACATAGGAGAGCTTTAGTATTAAAGTAATACCTTACGCATGTGATCAGGAAATGAAACCCAAACCACAATAAGGTAACTGTACAATATTAGAATCAACCATGGAAATTAAAGCTGCAATAAACCATAAAGAGCATTTAGTAAAGTCCAGTTTTGTTTAAAAAGTTATACTGATAACCTTGTTTCTCAAGGACCTCACATTCTCTTATGTGGCACAAGTGCCTTATATCTGAAAGGTGCTTGAATGGATGACTGAATGAATGAATATCACATGCAAAAAAGAAGGAAGGAATGGTCTTGAAAGTCTGAGGATTGTGCTCTAATTGTATAAACCATGTAGAAACCATTGATTGGAATAATAACCAAATTAAAATTATTACAGGTGGAAGGATGCTAGGCCTTTAAAGAATTGGAGTTATTTAATCTGTTAAGACAAAGGTTTAAGTAATTAAGGTGAAAATGGAGGTAGATTTGATCACTAAATCTGGGATACTCAAATAAGAAGGTTCTCTTGAAGCTTGACCACCTTCACCCATTTCATTTACAACACCCACCCTCCCCCACCCCCAAAACCACCAGTCTATATCTTTGAGTTCAGTTTTTAAGAAAAAATTTTGATTGCTTATATAAGTGAGATCATACAATACTTGTCTTTCTCTGTCTGACTTATTTCACTTAGCATAATGCCCTCAAGGTCCATTCATGTTGTTAAATGGCAGGATCTCCTTCTTTTATGGCTGAATAATATTTCTCTGTGTATGTGTGTATATATATATATCACATCTTGTTTATCCATTCATTTATTGATGGACCCTTTGGTTGTTTCCTTGTCTTGACTGTTGTAAATAATGCTGCAGTGAAAATGAGGGTGCAGATACCTTTTCAAGATAGTTGTTTAGTTTTCTTCAGGTAAATACCCAGAAGTGGAATCGTTGGATCATACGATTCTACTTTTAATTTTGGTGGGAACCTTTGTACTGTTTTCCTAGTGGCTGCACCTGACTGACATTCTTGAGCACAGGAATTGATGGTATTTAAATAAAAACAGCTTAGTTAAATGAAAGAAATACATAGGTGATTGGCTATAAAGAAACAGTATGAAGAATCTAACTATACTTCATTTTATTGATTAGGTTAACTGTTCCTGTGTATTTAGTTATATTTAGTTATATATATGTATTTAGTTAGTAATAGCAAAATACTGCTCGTGCTATTAAACATATTTATTTAAGTTATATTTAAGAGTATTTTGGCTTTAATATATTTTTCATAAGTATTGATAAACAAATGTTTTAAAATGAAGGCACCGATTTAATAAAAATATATTAAATTGATAAGCACATGAAAATTTTTCAACATCATTAGTCATTACGGAAATGCAGAACAAAACCGTAGTAAGATACCACTTCAGATCTACTAAGATGGCTATAATCAAAAAGACAGGTAAAATTAGTGTTGATAAGGATGTAGAGAAATAAGCTCACACATTGCTGGTGGAGTATAAAACAGTACAGCCACTTTGGAAAATAATCTGATAGTTCTTCAAAAAGTTAAACACAGAGTTACCATATCCAGCAACCTCATTTCTAGATACATACCCAAGAGAAATGAAAACATATGTACACATAAAATCTTGTATATATATGCTCTTAGCAGCATTGTTAATAATAGACAGAGTATGGAAACAACCCAAATGTCCATTAACTAATGAATGGATGGATAAACAAAATGTAGTATGTCCATTTAATAGAATAGTATTTGGCCAAAGGAATCAATTACTGATACTTGCTGCAACATGGATGAGTCTTGAAAATATGCTCAGTTGAAGAAGTCAGTCACAAAGGACCACATATTGTATGATTCCATTTATATAAAATCTACAGACTAGGCAAATCTAGAGAGGCAGAAAGTAAATTAGTAGTTCCTAGGGATGGACAGTGGTATGGAGAATTATAGTTAAACCATTTGGAGTTTCTTTGGAGAATGATAAAACTATTCTAAAATTTATTGTGATGATGGATGCACAACTCTGTACTGAAAGCTAAGTTTCCATTAACAGATGAAAGGATAACTAAAATGTATATAAATACAGTGGAATATTATTCATTCTTTTAAAGGAATGAAATTCTGATATCATTTTACAGCATGGGTTAACCTTGAAAATGTATGCTAAGTGAAATAAGCCAGACACAGAAGGACAAATATTGTCAGTTTCCTTGGAGTATCTAGAATAAAGACAAAAGGTAGAACGTGGTCACCAGGGACTATGGGGAGAGGGCAGTGAGGAGTTATTTTTTAATGGGTATATATAGAGTTTATGTTTGGGGTGATAAAGAAGTCCTAGAAATGAATAGTAGTGATGATGATTGTACAACATTGTGAATGAACTTAACGCCGTTGAATTGTTGACTTAAAAAATGGTTACAGTGGTACATTTTATGTATGTTTTACCCCACACATGAAATGTTTAAAAAAGTAATTATAAGACTGAGATATAGTAACTTTTTTGGGGGTAAAGTTAATGAAACAGGTAATTGTGTGGTGGCACATGGGAGACTTTCATTTTCCCATTTAACACAGTGTACTTTAGCTGTCTGAATAATTTAAATGTGCTTTAAATGTAAATGGCATCATCTCAATACTGAGTGTGCTACATTTTAAATAATCAAAAACAAAATTTTGATGAGCACGATTAGACTACAGATGAATTTGTGAAAAATTCATGAAGTAGATTAACCTCATTTAGATTGGAAATTTTTTTGACTATTAATATGCATGGCTGATTCATTTTGCTAATTTTTCGAAAGCAAATGTTTATATTTAATTGTAGCATGAGGATTGCAGTTTTCCGATAAATGTCACACAATAATGACAGTGAGCTAGGAGGAAGAAAAATTGCATAAATGAAGTGAGATATGCTTCTATAGCTATGGAAGCTATTTTGTTGTTGTTCAGTCACTAAGTTGTGTCCTACTCTTTGTGACTCCCATGGACTGCAGCACCCCAGGCTTCCCTGTCCTTCACCATCTCCTGGAGTTTGCTCAAATTCATGTCCATTGAGCCAGTGATACTATCTAACCATCTCATCCTCTCCTGCCCTCTTCTCCTTTTGCCTTCAATCTTTCCCAGTGTCAAGGTCTTTTCTAAAGTCGGCTCTTCGCATCAGGTGGCCAAAATATTGGAGCTTCAGCATCAGTCCTTCCAGTGAATATTCAGGGTTGATTTCCTTTAGGATGGATTGGTTTGATCTCCTTGAAGTCCAAGGGACACTCAAGAGTCTTGTCCAGCACCACATTTCAAATGCATCAGTTCTTTGGTGCTCAGCCTTCTTTATGGTCCAGTTCTCACATCGTACATGACTACTGGAAATACCATAGCTTTGACTATACAGACCTTTGTCGGCAAAGTGATGTCTCTGCTTTTCAATACTCTGTCTAGATTTGTCATAGCTTTCCTTCCAAGGAGCAAGTATCTTTTAATTTTATGGCCAAATGGTGATTTTGGAGCCCAAGAAAAAAAGTCTGTCACTGTTTCCACTTTTTCCCCCATGTATTTGTCATGAAGTGATGGGACCAGATGCCATCATCATAAGTTTTTGAATATTGAGTTTTAAGTCAGCTTTTTCACTTTCCTCTTTCACCCTCCTCAAAAGGCTCTTCAGTTCCTCTTCACTTTCTGCCACTAGAGTGGTATCATCTGCACATCTGAGGTTGTTGATATTTCTCCCAGCAACCTTGATTCCAGCTTGTGATTCATCCATCCCAGCATTTTGCATGATAAACTCTGCATATAAGTTAAATAAACAGGGTGATAATATACAGCCTTGTTGTATTCCTTCCCAGTTTTGAGTCATTCTGGTTCCATGTCCAGTTCTAACTATTGCTTCTTGACCCGCATACAGGTTTCTCAGGAGACAGGTAAGATGGTCTGGTATTCCCATCTCTTGAAGAATTTTCCACAGTTTGTTGTGATCCACACAAAGTCTTTCACATAGAAAATGAAGCAGAAGTAGATGTTTTTCTGGAATTCCCTACTTTCTCTGTGATCCAAATGAATGAATGTTGGCAATTTGATGTGTTTCCTCTGCTTTTTCTAAACTCAGCTTGTACATCTGCAAGTTCTTGGTTCACATACTGCTGAAGCCTAGTTTAAAGGATTTTGAGCATAACCTTGCTAGCATGAAGAGTGAGCAGGTGAGCACAGTTATCCTTTTGTTTGAACTTTCTTTGGCACTACCCTTCTTTAGAATTAGAGTGAAAACTGACCTTTTTTTAGTCCTGCAGCCACGGCTGAGTTTTCCAAATTTGCTGACATATTAAGTTCAATACTTCAATAGCATCATCTTTTAGGATTTGAAATAGCTCAGCTGGAATTCCACCACCTCCATTAGCTTTGTTTGTAGTAATGCCTCCTAAGGCCCACTTGACTGTACACTGTCTTGGTTCATGTACCTAACATTCCAAGTTCCTATGCAAAATTGTTCTTTACAGCGCCGGACTTTACTTTAACCACAAGACACATCCACAGCTGAGGATCTTTTCCACTTTGGCCCAGCCACTTCATTCTTTGAGCTATTAGTAATTCTGGAGCTATTAGTAATTGCCGTCTGCTCTTCCCCAGTAGCATATTGTACACCTTCTGACGTGGGTGTGGGGGGGCTCATCTTCTGGCCTTTTCATAGTGTTTATGGAAACTATAAACCCTGTTAAGTCTTGTAAAGATGTTCTTTTTGTATTTATATTAATAATTAGTAGAGGATAATAAGGACCCTGGATAACTGCTAGATTATTATTAGTTTTTGTTCATTTTCTTAAGGTGTAATTGTGTTCATCAGAGTTCCTGGGTAAAATGCATTGTTGGGTAGTTCAGTATTTGTTTTGTGTAAGCGTTAAAGTGCTTATTTTCTTTTGGTCCTCAGACTACTAAAATGTTCTCTATTTAAAAGGACGTTCTTTTAAATTATTGCCACAGCTCAAGTTTAAGTTTGAGAATAAATGAGAGAACTTAAATATGATTCAGTTTAATGAAGTTAAATTTATCTTGACTAGTACTTGTAAGTTTACTGATAAGTGCTTATTAATCTGTGTACAAGTAGGATTTATGAATAAATAATGTTTTAGGTGTAAATAATTTACGGTAATTTTTGTAGAATGACTAGTGCTTTTAGTGAGTACTGATCTTATCACAGATTCCCCAACTAACCTATAAGCTTAATATTGCCCCTAATTACAGAAACCAACCTACTCCTAAGAATATGTAAGAATAAGTCTGTAATCAAGCTTGGCTTTACTCATTTGGTGAAATTATGATGGGCTGCTTGAGGTGGCAAACTTCAGAAGGGAGATGGCCACTAATTCTAAAAATAGAAAGGTAACCTAAAGCTGAAAGATAGCTAGTGAGTAATTGTGTTCTCACCATACTTACTTGCTTATTTATGTCTAAATCCAAAGTGCATTTTCTCTTAAATTTAGATGTGCTTTGTTCTCCTATGCATTTATACTAGTATTTCTTGAACTAACTGTTAGGCCTTTTCAGAACATCAGTTATCAACCAATATAGAGATAAACTGTATGTTGGAATTTCCCAAGTCAAATAGATTTAAAAGTGAAATTTAGCAAACCTTTATTATATGAATAAAACAGAAAAAGTGAACTATGAAAAGTAAGGTCTTTTGGGAAAAAATCACTGTAAATTGGAACCTATAATATTGCCCAGGAGAGAGAAACCATTTGTTGGATAGGTCAAATTAGAGGTATTTTGGTGGAAAGCAAGGTTCTAGGCCTTCCTTTAAGAACTGTTTGAATATTCACCACTGTCTAGTTCTGGAACCAAAGATGGAACAGAGCATTACAGGGAGGGTCCTTCCCAGAGTATTGAAGGGCCTCCCTGTAATGCTCTGCTCCATCTTTGGTTTCCTGCTTCCTTTTTAGTAGGACATTGTTCATCTACTTGTGTGTTAATTGCATAGGGAAGAGATCATGGATTGTAGTAAACATAGCTCTTCATAAAGGTTGGGGTATACTGTGAGAAAAGTAGCATTTAAGCAATTCAAATGTGGATGTGCTATATTAGGACAGAGCAAATCCACATTTGGATTGCTAAAAATCCTTAAATGTAGATAAAACTTCAATATGGAAATTAAAAAGATAATATTTGGTAAAGATAAGAGAGTAAAGAAGTTTTTTTGAGTTAAAATAGCTAGGAATAGACAGTAAAAAGCAGTATCTCTAATTTTGGTATTCAACTATGATTGAATAGAAACTTCAGGATGATTCAGATAACTCCTTTGAGTCTTCAGGGTAAGGCTCTTGAATTCCAAATCTTTCTTATCTTCAGCAGGAAGTCATCTTTTTGTTTTTTTTTTTTTTTTGATACTTTGTTACTTTATTTTTCACTATTCTTTTCCGTATATTTTATCTGTCATCATAGGTCATTCTTTGACACCCCTGGTATCTAAAGAGCCTTCCTTACTTTGACATTTGTAAGTCTTCTCAGTACAGATTTAGATGAGTGCTAAATACCAACTGACTTAATACTGATTAAGTATTAATTAATAAATAATTCTGAATGAACCAATAAATTGACAAATCTTGTTTTAGATGATTGGCAATGATATGTAACAAAATGGTTTCCTAGTAATTTAAGGTTTGAGCATTTATTTGAAAACAAAAGCCTTATTAGCTGAAACTCAGGATTTTTCAGGAGAGGTGTTTCATAATTCAGAACAGTATTATTTCTTCTTTGTATCATTAAAACTCAGCTGAATTTCAGCTTGTAAATATTAGAAAATTGTTGTTTACAGTTACTTTGTCTTAGGTTATATGGAGAAAATAACTTCTAAAGTGGTTTAGATAGTCATATATAAATGTAAATGCTCAATTTATAAGTACCTAGATGATGGGCAGTTAAAGTATTTGAGAAACATTGTAAATTAAAAGTTTACTTTAATAAGGTTTTATAAAATTGTATTGTGAACTCCAAAACTGTTTCTTATATTCTTTTTCATTTTTATTGTTAGGTTATATTCTAGTCTAGACTTTTAGGTAAAGTAAATGAATGGGAAATATTTTAAGTTTAATATTTATAAAATACAAAATACATTGAATAAATGAATAGCAGTAAAAAATCCAAACATAGTCTTAACAAACAGCTATCCTTCACAATAGATTTGTAGTTAAAAGTCTTAGAGAGTTTGTTACTGTTTTTTTCCAGTTTTTAAGTAACAACTTGCTTGTTGGGTTTAAATTCTGAAAGGAAGATTTCTACTTAAAATTGTAATTAATGATAATAAAATAAATAAATAAACATACAGCTTGAATTTTGTAATTTTATAAAGTTCAAGTTGTGTTCTCTTTTTCTGGCCTTTCTTCCCCTTAGTTGTTCCATTGCTCAGTTGTATCTGACTCTCTGTGACCCCATGGACTATATGTAGCATGCTCCCCTGTCCTTCACCATCTCCTGAAGTTTGCTCAAATTTATGTCCATTGAGTCAGTGATTTTATCTAACCATCTCATTCTCTGCCCTCTTTCTCCTTTTGCCTTCAATCTTTCCAAGCGTCAAGGTCTTTTCCAAAGAGTTGGCTCTTCTAATCAGGTGGCCAAAGTATTGGTGCTTCAGCTTCACCATCAGTCCTTCCAATGAATATTCAGGATTGATCTCCTTTAGGATAGACTGGATGGATTTCCTTTTGATGTCCTTGCAATCCAAGGGACTCTGAAGAGTGTTGTCCAGCACTACAATTCAAATTCATCAGTTCTTTGGCCCTCAGACTTCTTTATGGTCCAATTCTCACATCCATACATGACTTTGGGTCTGGTGCACTGCAACGACCCAGAGGGATGGTACGGGGGGAGGGAGGTAGGAGGAGGGTTCAGGATGGGAAACACGTGTACACCTGTGGTGGATTCATGTTGATATACGGCAAAATCAATACAGTATTGTAAAGTTAAAAAATAAAATTAAAAAAAAAATGTCTGCTAAATGCTGATTTCAGTGTTCAAGACTGACATCTGAAGTCACATATCCTGTGCAGCCTTCGCTGATCCTTTACAGTGTTAAGGACTCCCTCTTTTCTACTTGCATAACACCCCTTATTTCTAATAAAGCACATAGTGCATTATTTTAAAGTTTGCTGATTTTATTTTCTCTCAACTGTGAACTTTGTAAGAGTGATTCCCTCTTACATTGTGTCCTTAGTCCAATACAAGAGCTATAGATGGCAAATATATGGGGAAAAAATGGAAACAGTGACAGACTTTATTTTCTTGGGCTCCAAAATCACTGCAGATGGTGACTGCAGCCATGAAATTAAAAGACTTGCTCCTTGGAAGGAAAGCTATGACAAATTTAGACAGAGTATTAAAAAGCAGAGACATCACTTTGCTGACAAAGGCCTGTATAGTCACATACTCTGTATTCTTTTTGTGGAGAGTTGAGAAAATGCCAGATTTAACTACATTTTTTTAGTTATATTAGTGTCCAAAATGAATAAACTAGTTTTAGATTACCAGTATGTTTTGAATATTACAGATTATGTGTATACCTTTACTAAACATGAATAAATGCATTAAACAAATCTTTCTGCAGTGTGCAATATCTTAGTTCCATGACCAGGGATCCAACTCATGCCACCTGCAGTGAAAGTGTGGAGTTTTAACCACTGGACTGCCATGCTGTGCTAAGTCACTTCAGTCATGTCCGACTCTGTGCAACCCCAGAGACGGCAGCCCACCAGGCTCCCCTGTCCCTGGGATTCTCCAAGCAAGAACACTGGAGTGGGTTGCCATTTCCTCCTTCAGTGCATGAAAGTGAAAAGTGAAAGTGAAGTTGCTCAGTCATGTCTGACTCTTTGCGACCCCATGGACTGCAGCCCACCAGGCTCCTCCGTCCATGAGGTTTTCCAGGAAAAGTACTGGAGTGGGGTGCCATTGCCTTCTCCAAGGAAGTCCTTAAACAACAAATCGTCAGAATTTTATTTTAATTGGTCAAGTTTTTTTTTTTTTAATTTTTACTAAGTTTCTGTATCTATCTGTCTCTCTAGAAGATGTTATAGTGAAATACCTATGGAGGAGACTGAAATGGCATTTGCCATCAGAATAACTTTAATTCACCTCTAATATTTCAGCACAGTTATATTTTTAACAAAGTAATTTTGAGAATACAGATATAAATGTAATTCTAAAACTGGTAGGTGTGTAGAATAGGATGAGAAAAAGGAAACGAGGAAATTAATTGAGTTTACTATTATATGAAATGATGCCATTTTTGGTACAGTGTAAGAGTATAAGATTATCAGCATTTTTTAATTAAAAAAACTTGTATTTTAACCTGTTTTTATGTTAGAACTTTTCCCCCCAGGTGCAGTTTTCAGCTGTAGCTGTTAGAGGGCTGAATTTATCCTTTTCTACCTAGTTGTTCATTAACCTTTTAGCACTTGACTAACAGATTCAGAAAAATCTACTGCTTGTTAGTTGAAACTGCTAAGAGATGGACTAGGAACCATTCTGCTTCTAGTATATCTTCCAAATCTTGTTTCTTTTAAAGAAAAGTTCCTTTTAACTTTAATAGACCGATGTAAAATGTAATGATAAACAAGTAGGATTATTTCTCTTGTTGGAGAATGGACAAGTAGACAGCTTACACTTGTGTTACATTTTGCCCACAGCTTTGTAGAGCGCTTTGATATACATTACTTCATTTAATCTTTTTGCACCTGGGAGGTATAGTTATCATCCGCATCTTACAGACAATAAAACCAAAACCCCAGATGATTGAGAGACTTGCCTAAGATTGCACTGTTAATCAGTAGAAGAGCTAGGTTTTGAAACGTATTCTGACTTCTGATCGGTTCTTTTTTTTCCCCTGTAATCTTGGCTAATAACATGTATTTACCAACTGACTGCAGATATAATAGTGAAAGAAAAAAATGTTATTCCTACCCTAACTTAGCTTGCCTTCTGGTTGGGGAAACAGACTAACAAATAATCCATCAAAAATAGTATGTTTAGGTGCTCTGGAAAGGGAAATAAATACAGATTGATGAGGTAGGACATGAGAAGGTGCCAGTGTGCCAGGGTTAGGCTTTTGATAAAAGGTGAAATCCAGACTCAGTTCTGAAATGATAAAAATTCATCAGGTAAAGGTGAAGGGACTTTGTTGGAGGAAGAATGTTTTAGGTGAAGGGGAGAATATCATATTGGAAGATATTGAGATGAGTATGTTGGAGAATTGAAAGAAATTCAGTACAGCTGGATCGTAGAACTAGAGATTGAGGAAGGGGTGAATAAGCTAGAGAAAAGGTATAACAGTGAAAGATGTGGTAAACCAAGGCTGAATATGCTAAGAACCTGAATTAGTGCAGCACAGATGAAGTAAAGAGACCATCAAGTATCATAGAAAGCTCAATAAATGTGACAGAAGTATCATAGTCAACTAGTGACATTTTATACAGTTATTACATATGTCTTGTGGTTTTTTGTATGTAAAAGTCACAGGATCCTGATAGTTGAAAACAGGTAACTGCACTATTCACCTTGGTGAATCTTGGAGATTAGCTCTGGCTACAGCCATTTCTACTTTCGCTTCCCTACTCTGGCATGTGTAGGTTAATCTTCCTCCAGTGTATTCTAAACTAGGTTTTAGACCCAAAGTTAATTGAGGATGAATAAGTGAGTGAGCGTTATCCTTGATAGACATTAATAGTCTTTGTTGTCTGGAGAAGATGTTAGGGAAAAAGTAGGAATGGAGGAGTGGAAGTTATGATTTGTTGCCATAATGGTATTTAGTTATTAATTTTTAAGCAAATTTTAGTCTTTAATACGCTGAATATTCAGATATTTGGGAAAGTGGCCATTTATTCATTTATTCAATGTATTTTGTGCTGAGTGCTTTAAAGAGACTCACTATTGTTAATAATAGAGCAGACACAATTTTAGCGTAGTTTGATAAGTGCTGCTTAGAAATTATTATTTCATGCTAAAAGTAAGGCTAAGTCCCGTCAGTTGTGTCCAATTCTTTGTGACCCTATGGACTGTAGCCTGATGGGCTTCTCTATCCATGGGATTCTTCAGGCGAGAATACTGGAGTGGGTTGCCGTGCCCTCCTCCAGAGGATCTTCCTGACCCAAGGAACAAACCCAGGGATCTCTTACATCTGCATTGGCAGGTGGATTCTTTACCACTAGTATGACCTGGAAAGCCAAGCAGAAGATGATGAGTTTCATTCTGAGTATGTTGAAGTAAGGTGGTTGTGGGATATTGAGCACCTCCTATATACCAAGCACTAATCTAGATGCTGGGGCCACAGAATTAAAGAAAACAAAGTTCCTGCCCTCACCAGTTTATATTCTGGTAGTTGGAAAGAGACAGTGAACAAATGATTATCAAATGTTAGAGGGTAAAATAAGACAAATCCATAGAGACAAAGTAAATTAGTGGTTGCCAGAGATTTGCGGCATGAGGGAGTGGGGAATGATTTGCTAATGGATATAGCATTTCGTGTTATGAATGTATTTTGGAATTAGGTAGTGGTGATGACTTTAAAACTTTGTGAATATATCTCAAACCACTGAACTGCACAGTTTAAAAGGGAACACCTTTGTTGCATAAATTACATCGATTAAAAAATGACGGGGAGTGAAAAGTAGCATTAGGAAAGATGGTCTCCTGCATTGCAGGCAGACGCTTTACCGTCTGAGCCACCAGGGAAGCCAATAAAATGATGCTGCTACTGCTGCTAAGTCGCTTCAGTCGTCTCCGACTCTGTGCGACCCCATAGATGGCAGCCCATCAGGCTCCCCAGTCCCTGGGATTCTCCAGGCAAGAACACTGGGCTAGTGGGTGCTATTTTAATAAGGTAGTAGGAGTGCCTCAAAGAAGTTGTGCTTCATTTGTACATGGACCTGAAGCAACTGAGGGAGTACAGCTATGGTAATATCTAGGGAAAGAATTCTCCAGGTGGAAGAATGGTTAAGTTCAGAGGATTTGAGACTGGGAAGGTGCTTGGCATGTTCAAGAAACTCTAGTTAGGAGGCTAGTGTGCTGGAGCAGAGTGGATAAGGGGAAGAGTTGTAGGAGATAAAGTGAGAGAGATGTTAAGGAGCTGAGATCACATAAGGACTTTAGGTTTTACTTTGACATGGGAGCTAAGGAGTGATGTGAATTAGGTTTTGTGTGTGTTTTTATTTTCCAGTTATTTCTTTGAATTAAATGGATTGTTTTAAATGGATTATTCAGGGTACAATGTAGATAACAGTCCAGGTGAGACAATTAGATCAGGATGGTAGTAGTAGATGTAGCAAGAAATGTAAGAGTCCTCGATATATTTTGTAGGAAAAGTGGACAGGAATTGCTTAAAGATTAGGTGTAGGGTATGAGAGAAGAAGGTAAGTGAAAGATGATGACCACATTTTTGAACTGAGCAGGCTGAAAAAATGGAGTTCTCTTTTAACAAGATGGTAAAAGACTGATGGGAGGGTGAAGTAAATAAAGAGATTGGGTTTAGACACACTAATGATGAAATGTCTATATAAATATCCAAATGAAGATACTAGTCAGTATTTATTATATCTAACAATCTGGAACTGGAGGCAAACATTGATAGTCATCAGTTTATGAATATCATTGAAGTTGTGGTTGAAATTGAAATTAACAAGAGAGGAGAATAAGAAAGAAGAAGGTTGAAAATTCATTTTGCAGGACAAAACACTCAAAATATTTAAGAGGAATGGAAAAACTAGTGGACTAAAGAAGAATCAAAGAGGGAAGAAGAGAAACAAAAGATAATGGAGAGAGGCGTTACCAGTAATAGAGTCAGAAGTTGCAAATAAGTCAGTTTTATTGAAGTTTATTGGTGACAGAAATTTTGATGGACTAGTGGGAACAGAAGCCAAGTAGTAGTAGGTTGAGTAATAAATGTGAGTGGAGGAAGTGGAGGCAGCTAGTGAAGACCACTGTTGTACTAAGCATGATTGTAAAGGGAAGCGAAGTTGGAAACTAGAAAGAGATACAATAGGAGTAGGAATTTTGTGGAATGAGGGAGTTGAAGATAAAGAATAGGAATTTATTAATAGAAGAAACTTTTGAAGGACTAAGAAAGGAAAAAGGGATCTAGTACACAGGATTGGTTCTTCTCTTGGACCTAAAGAGACAAAGGTAAGGATAATTTGTATCTGGGAAAGGAAGAATGTGGGGAACTCATGTCTTATAGCCTGCCTGTTTTCTTTGTGGAGCAATGAACACTCATTTACCAAGAATGACAGATATGAGTTGGTGGCTTTAAGATGGGAGAGCTGAGGGAACTCTCTGGTGGTCCAGTGATTAGAACTCCATGTTTTCACTGCCAAGGGTGTAGCTTTAATCCTTGGTTGGGGAACTAAGATCTTGCAAGTCGTGTGGCTTGGCCAAAAAAACAAACAAAAAACAAACAAAAAAGACTTCTTGAGCTACTTTGAAGATCATGAATTCATAGTGGTACTAATCTGTTTGTTTTTATTTTCTCCATTGAAACTTAGATGCTGTGATTCAGGAAGATGAATGGTTAGTGTTATTGAAGATGAGTGGTTAGGGTTATTGAGGATTGTACAAGATTAATAGAATGAATATGTTAGAAAAGCAATAAGGGGTGGATAAAGAATTTCTCAAGACACAACCTACAACCATCTATTCCTTGAAGTTATTCTCCATTGGTCTTTTTCATCTTGTGTTTCTTTTCCCTGTTGATACTGCCTTATATTTAATCTATATAATGAATATTTACATATTTATTTATCTTGAATTTTTAAAATATAGAAAGATATAAAACAACAAATTACATGAAAGTCTGTTGTATCTCTATATGACCACCATTAATATGTTAATTATTCTTTCAGACATCTCTCTCTGTACTCTATGCATGTATTGTTGTTTAGTTGCTAAGTTGTGCCTGACTCTTTGTGATCTCATGGACTGTAGCCTGTCAGGCTCCTCTCTTCATGGGATATATCAGGCAAGAATACTGAAGTGGGCTGCCCTTTGCTTCTCCTGGGGATCTTCCTGAACCAGGGATTGAACCCGCTCTCCTGCATTGGCAGGTGAATTCTTTAATATCACTGAGCTACCAGGGAAGCCCCATCTACTTTACATTATTTGTTCTTATTGTACATTTATGCATAAATGAGATATAGTACATCGTGTTTTCTTATCTGGTTCCTGATATTATTATGTATTGATCTATTATAACTATTACAATAGCTTCAATGCTAGTCCCTTAGTATCCACCAGGGATTGGTTCAATCCTGGTTTGGACCTCCGGGGATACCAAAATTTGTAGCCCTTGTGTAAAATGGCTAGTATTTGCATATAATCTATGCACATCCTCCTGTATACTTGAAATCATCTCTAGGTTTATTTAATAATATCTAATACAGTGTAAGTGCTATGTAAGTAATTGTCAGCCTGTAGCTGTTGGTTGAATCCAAGGATTTAGAACCTGGGGATACAGAGGGCTGACTGTATTCCATAATGTAATAACAAAATATACTTAAATCAACTAATCTTTTATGGGCTTTTATTCTATTTTTTAACTGTTACAAACATCACTATGTTTACTTTTTTTAACTGTTTTAAACACATCATGCAATTTTTTTTTCTGCACTAGTATGATTATTTTCTGTGAGTGATAATAGCTAATACTTATGTAGTGTTTTCTCTATGGTGAGCTCTAGTCTACCCACTTAAATTTATCTTTTATTTTAAAATTTGTTCTATTGTTAAATTTCAAGGGGTTTCCTTCAGAGGTGCATCTTTTAGCTTTATCTTGAGACTGGAATAACTAAAGGAGACTGCTGCTGCTGCTGCTGCTAAGTCGCTTCAGTCATGTCCGACTCTGTGTGACACCAGAGATGGCAGCCCACCAGGCTTCCCCGTCCTTGGGATTCTCCAGGCAAGAACACTGGAGTGGGTTGCCATTTCCTCCTCCAGTGCATGAAAGTGAAAAGTGAAAGTGAAGTCGCTCAGTCGTGTCCGACTCTAGCAACCCCATGGACTGCAGCCTTCCAGGCTCCTCCGTCCATGGGATTTTCCAGGCAAAAGTACTGGAGTGGGGTGCCATTGCTTTCTCCGAAAGGAGACTACCCACTTGTAATTAGATAAAACCACAACCAGGTCATCCTGAAATTTAGGATGTAAGCTTCATTTAGTTACAACATTCTAATACATGAAGCTTTCTATTTTAACATTTTGTTAAATTATAAAAAGCATTTGGTTAAATGCTGATTAGGCTTTCGATTCAAATCCTTGTTCTGCTACTAACTGTAGTTGTAAAACTCTGAACTTCAGCTTTCCAGTTTGTTGAATGAAAGACATTTAAAGCATAAAACCTTTTTTTCTTCTGAAAATTTTATAACTAAGAATAAATACTTTTTTTAATATTTAGCTAATTAAAATCCTTCTGGATTCAATTTAATGTTAGAATTTCCTTTTCTGTGTTAGGAAAGGTAAAGAAATCTTCATTATCTTTTGTCTAGTAAATGTTCATGAAACTAAATCTATGACTATAAATCATGTATTCAAAGAACACTTATTGATCAAAGAAAATGTCCATGATGAATGTTAAGGAAAATATAAAATTATGATCCCAGTTTTATTAAAGAGTCTAGTAGGAAATAGATTAAAATGTTAAAATGGTTATCTCTGAGAACTGGGATTTGAAGTGACTTTATTTTCTCCTTTATACTTAAAAAATAATCCCAATTTTCTATAATGATGTCTCTCTTATATATCTTTTATCACTTTTGTAATTTAACAAAATGTTAAAATAGGAAGATTCATGTATTAGAACGTTGTAACTAAATGAAACTTTCATGATACCATCTTTTAAATTTTTCCTCACAGATTTTAATTTTCAGTGTTTGCATTTATTTCAGCCCTCTAAGTCCTCTTCATGTTTTTCATTTATACAGAGCTTAAAACATATTTCTCTATTAAGGTCTGCTTCTGTGATGTGTATAATTTCAGGATTGTCTGTTCTTGCGCATACATTCTAAATCAAAGAACTTGAGATTTGAACAGTTCACTTGTCAGTACTATTATATACGAGCAGTTTTTGGTGATTGAGAGACCTACCAGTTATAGATTTCCAATAATATTAATAGTAATTAATGAAATTAGCTACATTATGTTAATGATTATTTAATTATATAATAACAATAGCTAAAATTAATTCTTTCAAAGAAGCTGGGTCATTAAATTCTTGAATTATCTCATTTAGTCTTTAGAAGGTCCCTCTGAAGGATAGGGGATAAGGCAATGGCACCCCACTCCAGTACTCTTGCCTGGCAAATCCCATGGGCGGAGGAGCCTGGTAGGTTGCAGTCTATGGGGTCGCTGGGAGTCGGACACGACTGAGAGACTTCACTTTCACTTTTCACTTTCATGCGTTGGAGGAGGAAATGGCAACCCACTCCAGTGTTCTTCCCTGGAGAATCCCAGGGACGGGGGAGCCTGGTGGGCTGCGGTCTATGGGGTCGCACGGAGTCGGACACGACTGAAGCAACTTAGCAGCAGCAGCAGCTGAAGGATAGGTAACATCATAGCTTATCTATTTTACAGTTCAGAAAACAGGCTAAAAGTAACTTGTTCAGGGGTACCTTGTAGCAAGCAGTATAACTGGCATTCAAGTGGTATTCATTGGGTAATGAAACTGCCTCTCCCTTTCCCTATGGTAAATTTATCTGTCCTAGTTGTTGTGTGAGATTTGCTGGGATAATTTATATTTAAAACATTTAGCACTGCATTTGGGTACCTAATAGGTGGTTACATGGATGTGGGACTTTTTGTTTTGTTTTTGTTTTGTCGTAATAGGAAGAGCAGTTACTTTGTATTAGGTGGTCAGATAAGGAATTGTTCTTTAAAATGTCTTTATTGATATGAAACTCACATGAATTAACTGTTTTAAAGTGAGCAGTTCACAGTATTAGGCAACCAGTCTCTCTATATCTAGCTCAAAAATATTTTTGCCACCCCCAGAAGAAACCTTGTACTCATTAAACAGTTGTTCCCTACCTCTCCCTCGCCACTGGTAACCACCAGTCTATATTCTTTCTCTATGGATTTGTCCTTCTGGTCACTTTACCTAAGTGGAAGCATACAACATGTGACCTTCTGTGTCTGACTTCTTTCACTTTGTGTGTTTTCAAAATATATCCACCTTGTAGCATCTATTAGTACTTCATTCATTTTTATGGGTGAGTACTATTCCATTGTATGGATACCACAGTGTATTTTGTCCATTCATATATTTTAAAAAATTTTTATTTATTTATTTTTGGCTGTGCTGGGTCTTCGTTGCTGAGCAGACTTTTCTCTAGTTGTGGTGAGTAAGGGCTACTCTCCAGTCGCAGTACATGGGCTTCTCATGTCAGTGGCTTCTCTTGTTGCAGAGCATGGGCTCTAGTGCAGGTGGACTTCAGCAGTTGCAGCATGTGGGCTCAGTAGTTGCAGCTTCTGGGCTCTAGAGCACAGACTCAAAATAGTTGTGGTTTGTGGGCTTAGTTCCTCTGTGGCATATGAGATCTTCCGGGATCAGGGATTGAACCCTTGTCTCCTCCTGCATTGGCAGGTGGATTCTTTAGCATTGAGCCATCAGGGAAGTCCTATCCATTTATTTTCTGATGGACGTGTAGGTTGTTTCTACCTTTTATCTCTTGTGAGTAGTGCTGCTAGTCGCATGTTATGAATATGCACATACATGTATTTGTTTGAGTACCAGCTTTCTATTCTTCAGGGTATAGGAAGTAGGTTTTTTTATTTGTTTTTTTTTTTTGAAAGTAGCCTTTAGGGGTTCTTTAAAATTCTATAAAAATATTAACAAAAAAGAAAGTGAAAAAGCAATATATTAAAAAGTACTATTGTACATGTTTATGTTTTTAGTATCTTGCATGAAGTGAAGTGAAGTCGCTCAGTCATGTCCGACTCTTTGTGACCCCATGACTGCAGCCTACCAGGCTCCTCTGCCCATGGGATTTTCCAGGCAAGAGTACTGGAGTGGGTTGCCATTTCCTTCTCCAGGGGATCTTCCCGACCCAGGGATAGAACCCGGGTATCCCTCATTTAGACAAACGCTTTACCGTTTGAGCCACCAAGGAAGTCATTATCTTGCATGGAGCCTTATAAATATTAGGTGTTTGGTAAATGTTAAACATGAACTATTGGTTTTGAGACTGCTTTCTAATTCTGATATAGCTGTCAGCTATCTGATTTGGGGCAAATTCTTAACCTTTGGCCCTATATAGATGAAGTTTAGGTATCTATGACCTATATAGATACAGTTTCTATATCTATAAAATAAAAAAGTAGACTAAATAAACTCTAAAAATCAGATTATTAAGTTCTGTATAAGTCTGTACCTTTTTAAAAAAAATATGAAGTGTTTTGGTACTGCATCTTTATTTCACAACTCTGGAAGATGAGGTACTTCCCAGCCCTTGACTATCATATACAGTTTCCTTCTCATTAAATTTGCCTCTGGAGAGGGATCAAGATCATCCATATGATCAAGAAAGTTGAGATCACCATTTTAGTCTTTAAGCTCTTGAAAAGTTTCTTCAGGAAAGATTCATCTTTTGTTTTTTCCTCCCTTCATTTCACAAGAAAATCTCAGTCATAAAACTCCTAGTGTAGAGATTGAAAACTCAGATGCCTACGGGACTCGGTGTAATGTAAAACAGTGAAATGGGCTGGGTGGTACTTTCAGTAACTGGAAGTCACACTAAAAGTTTTCCTTGTGGGAATATATACTTAATGTTGCCAGGTCTTGTGATTTGTCAAGAGAAGCCAGAAATCTGGATTATGTAAAATCCCATTATTAAATGTTGACTACTAATTCAGAATGTTTTAGAACACTCTGTGGGCCAGACAGAACACTTTTGCCCTCCAGATATGTGCTGTAGAAAGTGCAAGACCTGCAGAAAGAAAAGCTGTGCATTTCAAAGTGAAATTAGTAATTTTAAAATGGTCATGAATATTCACTTGATTGCCTTTGGAATGAAAAAAATAATGCTTGGGGAATGTCTCATATCCATAACAACCTCCTCATTGCATACCCATTTGAGGGCAGAAATTATGACTTTTATTTGTGTTATGAGCTCCAATTAGTATCTCCATGACTCAATGGTTCTTGGTAATCCCTCAATGAATACATGTAATTTTAGCAGCTGTGGCTCCCTTTATAACAAAGTTTATAGACTTAGGGTAGAGATAGCCATAGATTGTAACCAGTTCACATGTAAACTTCTGGCACATTTTAGATTGGGAGATTTTAGGTTGAGGAAACAGCTGTAGTACTGTGTTGTTAGTGTGTGTTTAGCTCTTGTTTACCCTCACATTTGTATTTTTAGCTTTACTAGGACGATAGTAATTATTTCTGTATTTTTACTTTGTTTCGCTTCCCTAAAAAATGAACTAATTTGAATAAGTAGTACTTCCTTGTTTTTATTTTTGTTGTTTTAAAGGTGCTGGCCACATCATTAGGTATTTCTGCCTGTGTTGTTTGTATGAAGTTTAAATTCTGTTTCATACTTCTGTTCATTTATCCATCCATTTAACAAACACTGTATTGACCTTATCAAAGATGCCAAGGTCCTGAAAGAGCTGCCCTCTACCATCCCTGCCTTATCTCATGCTAGGAAGCACATTCTCTTGGTTATTCTGCTTTTGCCAGACTGTGCACCTTTTGGTTACTCAAACAAGCCACGTCTTTTCCTGACTTCTGTACATGTTGTTTCCTCAGATGATTTTACTTCTCTTTATGCTCTTTTTGAGTTGCTGATTCACTTATACCCAGGAACCTTTCAGAGAGGCCTTCTCTGACTATCTTCTCTTATAGTAGTTTCCACTTTGTTCTTTATTACAGATTCTTATTTGACTTCTTCATAGCATTCATCCCACTTTGAATTGTTAAAAATGATTTCTTGTTTTCCTGTTTCTCTCATTACAGAAAAATTCCTTACGGACAGGGACCTTTTTGTCTTATTTAATTTTTGTATCCTTGGCTCACAGTAAATTACTTCTGGTTGAGTTAATTATTTGTCAGCATATTAGTCATTGTATGCCTACATTATGCTGGACAGTTTGTTTTAGGTGTGTTGTATACATTATTGCTAATGCTCACAACTCTACAAGATAAATGGATGTTATATTATAAGCTTACTGTCATATTATAAATGAGGCAGTCAGGGCTTACTATGATGAGTAACTTGCCTAAAGTCAGAAAATAGATAGAACTGTAATGAAAGCCCAGTTCACACTACCTTTGCTCTTGCATTATGACGTGCTACTTACCTCTTACTTATTGTAAACAGTATGGTATCCTGACACAAGGATCATACTGCTTTTATACATTTCTGTGTAACCTTGTGGTTTTCTCCTTCCTCCCTACCCCACTTCATGCAAAAACGATTACAATAATATTGGAAATACCTAATAACCATCTGCTATGTATAGTGTCTCTTGATACTGACTTTCTGATCGAAGTCAAATGAAAATTCGTGTATTTTTGTTTAATAATAATATTGACAACCTCTAGTATTAGAAGTTTCATACCTTGAGTTTTAATCCCTAATTCCTGTATATAATTGGCCCTTTAAACATTAATAGATACAGAAGGATTTCTTACATGCCTCTTAAGCATCTACTTCTAGAGCACAGCCAGTGCTGCTGCTGCTGCTGCTAAGTCGCTTCAGTCGTGTCCAACTCTGTGCGACCCCATAGACAGCAGCCCACCAGGCTCCCCCATCCCTGGGATTCTCCAGGCAAGAACACTGGAGTGGGTTGCCATTTCCTTCTCCACACAGCCACTGCCTAAAAGAAATAATTGAATTATCTTTGAGCACTTTGAAGTGCTCCCTCCAAAGTCCCTCAGCTTTTTCTCTCTCTCTCTTTTTTAATAGTGAAAACTTTTATATTTGGAATTAACCAGCCGGACTCAGTTTAGATGATCTCAATTTTGTTGGCAACACCCAAAGCATCATAGTCAGGAGCCATTCAAACACAGGCCTTCTTCTCTTCGTCAAGCTTAATCAAGGTGTTGACCTTAGCTACAACAGTGTCATAGAGCTGCTTCACAGCCTATTTAGTTTGGTGCTTTTTGGCCTTGACATCCACAATGAGTACCATTGTGTTGTCTTCTGTTTTCTTCATAGCTGACTTAACGAGGAGGGGGAATTTGATGATAGCCTAGTGGTCAAGTTTGTTTCTCCTAGGGTCGCTCTTCTGAAGATGTTTGGGGTGCCTCCTGAGCCACAGTGTTTTGGGTTGCTGGAAGGTGGGTGACATCTGGATCTTTGTGTGTGTGTGTGTGTGGCTGTGGATCACCCCACTCCAGTACTCTTGCCTGGAAAATCCTATGGATGGAGGAGCCTGGTAGGCTGCAGTCCATGGAGTCGATAAGAGTCGGACATGACTGAGCCACTTCCCTTTCACTTTTCACTTTCATGCATTGGAGAAGGAAATGGCAACCCACTCCAGTGTTCTTGCCTGGAGAACCCCAGGGACGGCGGAGCCTGGTAGGCTGCCGTCTGTGGGATCGTGCAGAGTTGGACACGACTGAAGCGACTTAGCAGCAGCAGCAGCAGCAGTGGCTGTGGATGCCTTTCACCATTGCTTTCTTTGCCTTCAAAGCACTTGCTTTGGCTTTGGCTGCTGCTGCTGCTAAGTCGCTTCAGTCATGTCCGACTCTGTGCGACCCCAAAGACGGCACCCTACCAGGCTCCGCCGTCCCTGGGATTCTCCAGGCAAGAACACTGGAGTGGGTTGCCATTTCCTTCTCCAATTCATGAAAGTGAAAAGTGAAAGGGAAGTCGCTCAGTCATGTCCTACTTCTAGCGACCCCATGGACTGCAGCCTACCAGGCTCCTCCGTCCATGGGATTTTCCAGGCAAGAGTACTGGAGTGGGGTGCCATTTGGCAGGGAGGGGCAAAGGCTTCCTTCTTCACTTTCCATGCCATCTTCATGAAAAAGCAACTTTTTGCTTCTTTATCTCAAAAATTTGTTTGGGTCTTCTTATTTTTCTATTTTTCTTTCATGTTAGTAGAAGAAATGCTAAGGCATCCTCAAATGCCTGGGACTTGACTCTGCAACGTACTCCTTTGCTTTAATAGTTTTCAACTCTTGTTTTTCATTATTTACTATTATGGTTTTTTTTTCCTTCATGAGCTTCCCTAGTAGCTCAGCTGGTAAAGAATCCACCTGCAATGCAGGAGGCCCTGGTTTGATTGCAGAGTAGGGAAGAGGCCCTGGAGAAGGGATAGGCTGCCCACTCCAATATTCATGGGCTTCCCTGGTGACTGAGATGGTAAAGAATCACCTGCAATGTGGGAGACCTGGGTTCGATCCCTGGGTTGGGAAGGTCCCCTGGAGGAGGGCATGGCAATCTCTTGTTTTTCATTATTTTTTATTATGTTTTTTGTTTCTTCGTAGTAGTAGTTGTCAAACTGTTTAACTACAATTTCTCTGGAATTGCTGTGGCACATGATAATACAATTCTAAAAGAAATTATAGTTAAAGTTAGAAAGCAAACTCCTTATAGTAGTATAATTCTATAACAATGCCCTAGAAAACTGTTTTATTATATTCATTGAAACACTAATTTCAACTTTACCATCTAATTGTCCCATAACCCTCTATTAGCACACAGGCATTCTTCTGAAAATTCAGTTGTGACTTCACAGTTGTCAGATATGGTGGTGGTGTTTTAATTAAATCTCTTCTGTATGTTCTCTCTTGGATCTTCAAACGTTTCCTCGTTACTGGCTGTTTTCCTTATACTGTCAAGCGTACATATTTCTTCTTCCACACAATAAAATAACAGAAACCCATTGTTTGGCCCTGTCTCCTTAAGTATTCTTTTTTATCTCCTTGCAGGGACTTTGTGAAATAGTAGTCTATATTTCTGCTTACACTGCATTTATTTCCTCACTTCAATTTGGTCGTCAACTCTTTTCCTTCTGGCTTCTATCCCCATCACTCCCTTGATACTTCCTTGGTAAAGGTATCAAGAAATATCTTTTGTCACATCAAATAAATACATTCTTTCCAGTTTTTCTTATTCGAACTAAATGAGGCATTTTCATTTTGGGGCATCAGCTTCCAAGACTGTTCTTTTTGACACTTTCTCCAAGCTATCCTCTGACTCTTTCTCTAGTTTTTTTCCTAGTTTTTTTCCCCTCACTCTGACCCTTCTGCCTCTTCATTTATTATCTGGTTTGTCAGCATTCTTATGTATTCCCACAGCTTCTGTTTTCTTGTTCATTCATCAAATAAATGCCTGTTTGTGCCAGGCACTGTGCTGTTGCTGAGAAGACAGTATGAATGAGATGGTCATGTCCACTGTCCTCATGACATAATGTAGTTTAATAAGAACTACACGGAGGTAAACTGGTAATTGTGAAACAGTGGGTGGTAAGTGTTCTGGTAGAGGAAGTACAGAGAAAGGATACCTAACGAAGACTAGAGTGGTTAGGAAAAGCTTTTGGGGAAGAAATAACAGTAGAAAGGGGCTGTGGGAAAAGTCAGTATTTCAGGGAGAAACAATAGCATTTGCAAAGAAATAAAATAAGGGAGTGCATGGCTAAAGTATTGAAAATCATTGTATCTTGAGAGTGGAGGGAAAGAGAATGGAGGAGAGATAATGGTGCATGGTCATAAATTAGGCACTCATATAAATATTCATTCAACAAGTATTGGTGCTATTATTTTATAATTATAGTGTCACATAATTATACATTTTAATAGCCTAGTTTTCACTCTTGCTGCTATGAACAATCACAACTAGGTTTTAGAAGATATCTGAGTCTGATAATTGCTTATTGCTATAGACTGGTCTTATGATAGGTTTGTGCTGCCTATTTTACTAGATCTGACTTAAAAGTCTATGTTACTGATTATTCAAGACCTTGGCCTATGATCTATTTATGGCTCCTCAGGGTCTTAGTTGCTGTGCGCAGGCCTTCTCTAGTTGCAGTGAGTGGGGGCTATTCTCTAGTTGTGCTTGGGCTTCTCATTGCAGTGGCTTCTCTTAGTGCTTGGACCTCAGTAGTTGTGGTGCACGGGCTTAGTTGCCCCATGGCATGTGGAATCTTCCCGACCAGGGATTGAACCATGTCCTCTGCATTGGCAGGTGGATTCTTAACCACTGGACCACCAGGGAAGTCCAGATATTCTGTTTTTGGGGGGCATAACCTACTGTGTCTTTATTTTCTTTTACATATTTCTTTGTGCATAGAATACAAAGAGTACATTTGTATGAGTCTTTATGTACAGAGTATTTTTGTAATTTTACATGGTTCTCATTTTTTTAAAACCTTGAAGGACTTAACCCAGTATTTTTTACATGTGGCACATTATAGTATTTATCAGATATTTAATTGAATAACCTAAAAAAGTTCTTTAAATCCCTGGTGGTTCAGCTGGTAAAGAATCCGCCTGCAATGTGGGAGACCTGAGTTCGATCCCTGGATTGGGAAGATCCCCTGGAGAAGGGAAAGGCTACCCAGTCCAGTATTCTGGCCTGGAGAATTCCATGGACTGTATAGTCCATGGGGTTGCAAAGAGTCGGACACAACTGAGCGACTGTCACTTTCACTTTACTGTCACAAGTAGAACATGATGATATTCTAAGTTCTTTCTGAGTAAACATACTTAGTTCAGTTCATTCGCTCAGTTGTGTCCTACTCTTTGCGACCCTGTGAATCGCAGCATGCCAGGCCTCCCTGTCCATCACCAGCTCCCGGAGTTTACTCAAACTCATGTCCATCGAGTCAGTGGTCCCCTTCTCCTCCTGCCCCCAATCCCTCCCAGCATCAGAGTCTTTTCCAGTGAGTCAACTCTTCGCATGAGGTGGCCAAAGTACTGGAGTTTCAGCTTTAGCATCATTCCTTCCAAAGAAATCCCAGGGCTGATCTCCTTCAGAATGGACTGGTTGGATCTCCTTGCAGTCCAAGGCACTCTCAAGAGTCTTCTCCAACACCACAGTTCAAAAGCATCAATTCTTCGGCGCTCAGCCTTCTTCACAGTTCAACTCTCACATCCATACATGACCACAGGAAAAACCATAGCCTTGACTAGACAAACCTTTGTTGGCAAAGTAATGTCTCTGCTTTTGAATATGCTATCTAGGTTGGTCATAACTTTCCTTCCAAGGAGTAAGTGTCTTTTAATTTAATGGCTGCAGTCACCATCTGCAGTGATTTTGGAGCCCCCAAAAATAAAGTCTGACACTGTTTCCACTGTTTCCCCATCTATTTCCCATGAAGTGATGCGAACAGATGCCATGATCTTAGTTTTCTGAATGTTGAGCTTTAAGCCAACTTCTTCACTCTCCTCTTTCACTTTTAACAAGAGGCTTTTTAGTTCCTCTTCACTTTCTGCGGTAAGGGTGGTGTCAATTGCATATCTGAGGTTATTGATATTTCTCCCGGCAATCTTGATTCCAGCTTGTGCTTTTTCCAGCCCAGCCTTTCTCGTGATACACTCTGCATATAAGTTAAATAAGCAGGGTGACAATATACGGCCTTGATGTACTCCTTTTCCTATTTGAAACCAGTCTGTTATGGGTTAAAATTATAATAACTTCCGTGTTTAGCCAAGATGAGGCTAAACAAAGGGACCAGATTTACTTACTCTCTTTCGGGAAGAAACTAAAAAGCCAGATAAATATGAGACAGTGGTTCTCTTCACATTTAACATCAGGCAGTGAAGGAAAGTGATCCTTGAAGAAAAAAAAAAAAAAAAAAAAACAAATGCAAGAAGAGCCCTACAAGTTCTTTACTCCCTGGAGAAAGTTCCAGGCTTTGGTGTGAAAGGGGAAGTACAAATAGAGTCCAGTAGTCTCTGAGTTGAGGAGGTAGAACTAGGAGTCTGGGAAAGCCAAAATAGCTAGAGTTCTCAGGGGCAGAATATTAGAGAGGAGGGAAATGGAGCCAGAGAATTCTAGAGATCTGCAGAGGGTGTGCTTTGACTATTCAGCTAAGTGGTGATCATTACATGCAGGTGGAAAACCACCCACGACTGAGGAAAGAACTGCCTAAAAGGATGAGAGGAAACAGTGCTCAAATCTCACTAAGGGCTGGATATGATGCCTGTTTGCAACAGCAAGAGCAGAATACTTTCTTTAAGTTTTATTTATTTATTTATGGCTGCACTGGGTCTTCATTGCTGCATGAGGGTTTTTTCCTAGTTGCAGCAGGCAGGGGCTTCTCTCTAGTTGTGGTACACGGGCACTTATTGCAGTGGCTTCTCTTGTTGCAGATCATGGGCTCTAGGTGTGTGAGCTGCATTAATTGCAGCATGAAGGCTCAGTAGTTGCTGTGCAAGGGCTTAGTTGTCTCTCGGCGTTTGGAATCTTTCCTGATCAGGGATCGAACCCATGTCTCCAGCATTGGCAGGTGGATTCTTAACCACCAGAGGAGCAGGGAATCTGTAGAATACCGTTTTACTCATGAGTAGTGTTAAGAAGGATCTTGCCTCGGTAGTAATACTGGACCAAACATGCTCTGGTCACGGCTAACAAAGCTTTAAGAGCAAGAACTAAAAGGATCAAACTGTTCCCTAGTAACTTAACCATAACCCAAAGTAAAGCTCAAGAATATTTGTAGGAATATGAAAATATAAGGACACAAAGTGAAATTCTCAATGTTTGCCATCAAGTCAAAAATCATTACCATGGTTCTAAAAGTTTGTTTTATTTTTATCAAAAACTACCAGTCATGGAAAGAGGCAGAAAATTACAAAATGTAACAAGAAATATCAGTAAATTGAAACTGCTTTTAAAATAACTTGTGGCTTTTTTAACTTGTGCCCATTGGTGTTACCAGATTATCGGCCTCCCCAATAACTCAGTCTGGTATGCTGCTGCTGCTGCTAAGTCACTTCAGTCACGTCCGACTCTGTGTGACCCATAGACGTTAGCAAGAAATTTTGTAGGTCCCACCATCCTTGGCTGGCCTACTTTCTTTTTATCTCACCTTTCAATCTTCTTAGTTTTGGGTTTTTTTTTCCTTTTAAATGTATGTAGTGTTCAAGATTTTTAGCTGAACTTGTTGGAAGGAATAGTGAAAAGTGTGTCTACTTCATCTTTCTGAAAATGAATGCTTCCAAGATATTTCTTTCTGGAGTATAAGCAAATGTTCTTTGATGAGTCATTTGAATATCAACGTGAAAAACAATGAACTTTGAGTTCAATAATATAATGAAACCAATTCCAGATGGATCATAGATATAAATTTGGAAGATAAAGCACAAAGACTTCCAGAAGAAAACAGAATATCTTCATGTTCTTGGGGTATGCAAGTATTTCTTAAACAGTATGTAAAAATCACTAATCATAAATGAAAAGATTCATATATTGAACTTGATTAAAATTAAGAACTCTTGTTTATTAAAGGTAACTTTATGGAGGTGGAAACGCAAACCATTATGTGGGAGAAGATATTTACAGCATGTACATTTAACATAGGATTTGCATCTAGAATATATAGTGAACTCCTACAAATTAATATTTTTTAAAAACAGCAACCAAATATAAAAATGGGTAAAAGACTTGATGAACCATACCTTCTGACTCAGCGATTTCAACCTATATATATATCCAATGGAAGTATATATATGCACATATAAGAATGTTGATGGCATTATTTTTGTAAAAGGTAAAAACTATAAACATTAATTATTTAACAACAGAATGGATTTAATTATTGATGATTCCATGCAGTTTACCTCACTGGACTGTAAATGTTTGAAAACAGATACAGGTCACTTTAGTGTCTACACTTACATACACAAAATAAATTAGTGGTGATAAAATTATGTTTTTCTTCTTTTAGAAAATAAACTCCTGAGGTACCTTGTAATCCAAAGTCCATGCAATTAGAAATAACATTGAATTTAAGAACTCTATTTTATTTATTTTATTATTGTGCCTAGCACATAATGGACTGTTAAATAATGTGCTTTATGAATGAATGAGCAGATTATCATTTATTAACTGCTGTCTTTTCAAGTTCAAAACCAAATATGCATAAAATAATGCTCTGTTTATTTCATTTTCATTGATTATTATATACATTGATAAGTCCATGGTTATTTTAGTTTATTAAATATATGACTATTTAAGATGGTTAACTGTTAAGCAATGGAACAGGTTTATATTCAGTGTTGGTTTTGGAAACAGTAAGCTAAATTGCAAGTGTGTATACATATTATATGCACTATGTTTAGTCAGTCATATCTGACTCTTTTGGTTGAGATGCTTCTACTGCTTATATTCCAGAAATGAACTTATTTTGCTTCCCTGGTAGCTCAGTTGGTGAAGAATCCGTCTGCAGTACAGGAGACCCTGGTTCAATTCCTGGATTGGGAAGATCCCCTGGAGAAAGAATAGGCTACCCACTCCAGTATTCTGGTCTGGAGAAGTCCATGGACTGTATAGTCCATGGGGTTGCAAAGAGTCGGACACAACTGAGCAACTTTCACACACAGTTAATGTGAGTTTAGTAAGGACAGAAAATTATGGAACACTGGAGCCTCCTTCTCTTTTTAGCAAGCAAGCCATCACCAAAATTTAAACTTGACTGAAAGGTCCGTGACACAGATTGTCTGTTTTGTAGCTGGTTTATATCCAGGAACCAAGAGAGTGCTTGGCTTACATTAGGCATTTAGTAGTTATTTGTTGAGTGAATGAATAAATGAATGAGAATATTTATTCAACTGTGCTTCATTCTATAACAGGTATAATGTTGTCACTGCTGATATGTCATTTATTACTTCTTTTATATATTAGCAATGTTTCTGAAATAATACGAAAATTAGAAATTTTCATGGTTTATTTCATAACTAAAAATTATTACCCAGTAACATTCTTTAGTATTTTGATAACCTCATCAGCAAACATTGAACTCCCATTGTGAGTATAGTACCACTAAACTTTAGTCATTCAAAGAAGACATATCATAGTTTCTGTCCTTGAGTTTTCAAGTAGTTGGAAAGAGAGAAAATAGGCATAAAGATGATATATAACAATATGAGGGTGTCAGACTTACAGTACACATGAGAAATTAATGTTATGTTCAATGAAAAGTTTAATACTAAGTTCATGTACATTATTCAACTTTTTAAAAATATGTGTAGAAAAATAGGGAAAGAAAACATAAATATATTATGTTTTGGATGGTGAGATCATGGGCAAATTTACTTTCTTTCATACACATCTGTATTTTCAAAAGCAAGCAATAACTTTAACAATTTTCTGCCCCAGTTCTAGCACAAGATATGTATTAAAGTGAAAAATAAAGCAGTCATGTACCCAGTATCATCCATTGTAGATCCCTCTCCTGTTTATACATTCACTAGGTACTCAGCCTCATCATTTAAAACTTAATTTGTTGACTTTCCAATTTTACTCTTACTCCTAAACTATCATGGGACACTGTACCACCTTACATTAATTTTTTGTGCCAGAATTTCTATGTGCTGCCTGGAACTATTTCTGTCTCTCCCTCTCCAGTCATCCAGTTCAGTTAGTTCATCAGTTTCCTGAACATGTTTAAATTTGTGTTCTATTTGCCATTCTCACTGCCTTGGTTCAGGACCTCATTATTTCTTACTTCAGATCAGATCAGATCAGATCAGTCGCTCAGTCATGTCCAACTCTTTGCGACCCCATGAATCACAGCACGCCAGGCCTCCCTGTCCATCACCAACTCCCGGAGTTCACTGAGACACATCCGTCGAGTCAGTGATGCCATCCAGCCATCTCATCCTCTGTCGTCCCCTTATCCTCTTGCCCCCAATCCCTCCCAGTATCAGAACAGAGTCTTTTCCAGTGAGTCAACTCTTCGCATGAAGTGGCCAAAGTACTGGAGTTTCAGCTTTAGCATCATTCCTTCCAAAGAAATCCCAGGGCTGATCTCCTTCAGAATGGACTGGTTGGATCTCCTTGCAGTCCAAGGCACTCTCAAGAGTCTTCTCCAACACCACAGTTCAAAAGCATCAATTCTTCGGCGCTCAGCCTTCTTCACAGTCCAACTCTCACATCCATACGTGACCACAGGAAAAAACCATAGCCTTGACTAGACGGGCCTTTGTTGGCAAAGTAATGTCTCTGCTTTTGAATATGCTATCTAGGTTGGTCATAACTTTCCTTCCAAGGAGTAAGCGTCTTTTAATTTAATGGCTGCAGTCACCATCTGTAGTGATTTTGGAGCCCCAAAAAATAAAGTCTGACACTGTTTCCACTGTTTCCCCATCTACTTCCCATGAAGTGATGGGACCGGATGCCATGATCTTCGTTTTCTGAATGTTGAGCTTTAAGCCAACGTTTTCACTCTCCACTTTCACTTTCATTGAGAGGCTTTTTAGTTCCTCTTCACTTTCTGCAGTAAGGGTGGTGTCATCTGCATATCTGAGGTTATTGATATTTCTCCCGGAAATCTTGATTCCAGCTTGTGTTTCTTCCAGTCCAGCGTTTCTCATGATGTACTCTGCATAGAAGTTAAATAAACAGGGTGACAATATACAGCCTTGACGAACTCCTTTTCCTATTTGGAACCAGTCTGTTGTTCCATATCCAGTTCTAACTGTTGCTTCCTGACCTGCATACACATTTCTCAAGAGGCAGATCAGGTGGTCTGGTATTCCCATCTCTTTCAGAATTTTCCACAGTTTATTGTGATCCACACAGTCAAAGGCTTTGGCATAGTCAATAAAGCAGAAATAGATGCTTTTCTGGAACTCTCTTGCTTTTTCCATGATCCAGCGGATGTTGGCAATTTGATCTCTGGTTCCTCTGCCTTTTCTAAAACCAGCTTGAACTCAGGAGGTTCATGGTTCACATACTGCTAAAGCCTGGCTTGGAGAATTTTGAGCATTACTTTACTAGTGTGTGAGATGAGTGCAATTATGCGGGAGTTTGAGCATTCTTTGGCATTGCCTTTCTTTGGGATTGGAATGAAAACTGACCTTTTCCAGTCCTGTGGCCACTGCTGAGTTTTCCAAATTTGCTGGCATATTGAGTGCAGCACTTTCACAGCATCATCTTTCAGGATTTGGAATAGCTCAACTGGAATTCCATCACCTCCACTAGCTTTGTTCGTAGTGATGCTCTCTAAGGCCCACTTGACTTCACATTCCAGGATGTCTGACTCTAGGTGAGTGATCACACCATTGTGATTATCTGGGTTGTGAAGATCTTTTTTGTACAGTTCTTCTGTGTATTCTTGCTACCTCTTCTTAATATCTTCTGCTTCTGTTAGGTCCATACCATTTCTGTCCTTTATCGAGCCCATCTGTGCATGAAATGTTCCTTTGGTATCTCTGATTTTCTTGAAGAGATCCCTAGTCTTTCCCATTCTGTTGTTTTCCTCTACTTCTTTGCATTGATCGCTGAAGAAGGCTTTCTTATCTCTTTTTGCTATTCTTTGGAACTGGGATTGTAAAAAACTTAGCTCTTCGCCACCTCTAGGATGTAGTCTATTTTGCATATCCTGGGCAGGTGATCATCCTCAAATATGAATCTGAGCTTATCATGTCTTTTCTTGAAACACTCAAAAGCTCCTTGTGTGTTGAGGGATAAAATCTTTATTGCTTAGAATGATTATACAGGGCCTTTCATGATCTTACCCCTGCATGTCTTCAGTAGACTCATCTCTTGCTACTTCTCCATGTAACTCCTGTATTCTAATTTAACTAAATTACTTGAAAACCGAAATAAGCAAAATGCAAACACTCTCCTTGTTCAGATTTTCTTTTAAAGTTTCTCTTCCTTCTTCACAAATGTATCTGTCAAATACCCAATTCATTGTTCAAGGTTGACCTCAGGTGTCACATACCCCAGGCACCCTTCTCGGACCTTTATAGACAGTGTTTAGGATTCCCTCTTCTCCAGTTGCATAACAGTCTATATTTCTATTAAAGCACATATTGTATTTTTTTTGAAGTATAGTTGATTTACAGTGTTGTGCCAATCTGTGCTGTGTAGCGAAGTGACTCAGTCATACACATATATACATTATTTTGTATATTTTTTTCCATTATGGTTTATTGCAGGATATTGAATATAGTAGGAAATGGCAATCCTCTCAGGTATTCTTGCTTGGAGAATCCCATAGATAGAGAAGCCTTTAGGGCTACAGTTCATGGGGTGGCAAAGAGTTGGACACGACTGAGCGACCAACACTAATACTTGCTAAATATAGTTCGCTGTGCTGTACTTTAGGGGCTTGTTTAGCCATTCTGAATGTAATAGTTTTGCATCAACCAACCCCAAACTCCCAGTCCATTCCTCTCCCGCCCCCCAACTTGGCAAACACAAATCTGTTCTCTATAAGTGTGTTTCTGTTTTATAGATAGTTTGATTTGTTGCATGTTTTAGATTCCACTATGTGATACCGTATGGTATTTGACTTTCTCATTTTGACTTCGCTTAGTATGATAATCTCTAGTTGCATTCATGTTGCTGCAAATGGCATTATTCTACTTTTTTATTACTCAGTAGTATTACATTGTATATATGGACTACACCTTTTTTTAATCCATTTGTCTGTTGATGAGCATTTAGGTTGTTTCCCTGTTTTGACTATTGTGAATAGTGGTGCTCTGAAGATAGGGATGCATCTGTCTTTTTGAATTACAGTTTTGTCCAAGGAGTAGAATTGCCAGAACATATGGTAATTCTGATTTTAGTTTTCTGAGACACCTCCATACTGTTTCCATAGCCACTATACCAACTTACATTCCCACCAACAGTGTCAGAGGGTTCCCTTTTCTCCACAGCTTCTCCAGCATTTGTTATTTGTAGACTTTTTAATGATGGCCATTATGACCAGTGTGAGGTTGTACCTCATTGTAGTTTTGATTTACACTTATGTAATAATTAGTGATGTTGAGCATCTTTTCATGTGCCTACTGCCATCTGTTTGTCTTCTTTGGAGAAATGTCTGTTAAAGTCTTCTGCCCATTTTTCAGTTGGATTGTTTGTTTTTTGTTGTTAAGTTGTATGGGCTGTTTATATATTTTGGAGGGTAAGCCCTTGTCTGTCACATCATTTGCAAATATTTTCTCCCATTTGTAGCATATTGCATTATTTTTAAACTTGACTAATTTTATTTTCTTTCAACTGTGAATTTCTTGAGTGATTTCCTCTTAGGTTGTGTCCTTAGTCCAGTACAGGTGCTAAATATATGATGAATGCATGTTTAAATTAATTGTTCTGTCAGTTTGAAGGTGTTAGTAAACATGAGATGGCATAGCTAAAAATACTGAGCCAATGAGTGTAGAATAATAAGGTGTCAGACAAGTTCGTCGGTCTTTCCTGGACTTTTCACAGTTCTGATACTTTTGAAGATTACAGATCACTTATTTGTGGAATGTTCCTGATGATTGCATTCAAATTATGCATCTTTGGTACAAATACCACAGAAATAATGATAAATTCTTTCTGCATCCTAGGGTGGCATACAATTTTGATTTGTATCATTACTGATGATACTCACTTTGATCACTTGATTAAGATGGTATCTGTCAGACTTCTCCAAAGTTACCCCATTTCTCCTTTGTAATCAGTAAATGTTTTGTGAAGTTGTACTTTGAAACTGTATAAATATCTCTTTCCTCATCATACTTCCAGTTTATTCATTACTATTTTATGTCAGTATGGACTTTTATGTTTTCATTCGATTTTAATCTGTTACTATTATTACTGTCTTTTTTGGCCATGCTGTATGGCTTACAGGATTAGTTCCCCAACCAGGAATTGAACCCAGGACATGGCAGTGAAAGCACTGAGTACTAACCATTGGACTGCCAGGGAACTTCCATTGCTTATTTTCATTCTCATGTTGCTTAGTGAGAGCCTGGTCAAGATAGTTTCTGTATCCTTTTGACATGTCTCCTTAGTTATTTGAGTACTTCCTTACTTTAGCAAAACAATATATATATCAGGCTAATCTTGTACTTTTCGTATCCCAGTCCTGATAACAGCTATTTCTCAAAGAAGCCCTAACTACTTTCAGACGAAAAGAGTATTTAGAAACCAGGATCTGGGTACTAGGTAAGCTTATTTTCCATGAGTATGCTTTTGGGGTCGTGCTTCTTACAGAATCTTTTAGAAGACAGAGCTTGGGAATATACGTATATTTATAGACCCTGATCAGAGAAGGCGATGGCAGCGTACTCCAGTACTCTTGCTTGGAAAATCCCATGGACGGAGGAGCCTGGTAGGCTGCAGTCCATGGGGTCACTAGGAGTCGGACACGACTGAGCGACTTCACTTTGACTTTTCACTTTCATGCATTGGAGAAGGAAATGGCAACCCACTCCAGTGTTCATGCTTGGAGAATCCCAGGGACGGGGGAGCCTGGTGGGCTGCCGTCTCTGGGGTTGCACAGAGTCAGACATGACTGAAGCGACTTAGCAGCAGCAGCAGCAGCAGCAGCAGCATAGACCCTGATACTGGGAAAGATTGAAGGTGGGAGGAGAAGGGGATGACAGAGGATGAGATTGTTGGATGGCATCACCGACTCAATGGACATGAGTTTGAGTAAACTCCGGGAGTTGGAAGGCCTGATGTGTTGCAGTCCCCAGGGTCACAAAGAGTCTGACACAACTGAGCGACTGAACTGAACTGAACTATATACTTACATTGGTCATTGGTCATACACCAATGTCAGTCTCCCAATTCAGGAAGTTACAGACACTGGTGGTTTAGTTGCTGTCATGTCCAACTCTTGCGATCCCATGAACTGTAGCCTATCAGGCTCCTTTGTCCATGGGATTCTCCAGGAGAGAATACTGGAGTGGGTTGCTATTTCCTTCTCCAGAGGGTCTTCCCAACACAGGAATCGAACCCGGGTCTCCTGCATTGCAGAAAGATGCTTTACCGAGTGAGCTATGAGGCAAGTCCTTACATACCTATATACATTTATATTTTTATTCTTCTTTCTCTTATGAGTTCATGCTGATACCTCCAGTTGCAGTTTAGTAACACACGGTTCCTCCTTGTTTTTCTCCCTCTGTTTGTAACTCCTTTGTTCAACACTGCAAAACTTTATTCCCTTTAATTTTAATATATTTACTTATTTGAGCAATGTCCCTTTGTATAATTGAGCTTCTTTTGCCATTGCTTCCCCCTTTCCTACACACTGATATCTAATTATCCAACTTGGACATACATAACTTGCCTCTAGACTGTGACTGCTTTCCTCCTTCATCCTATGTATGCTGTGACTCCCAGAGCTGCCCTCTTGCTTATCTGTTGACACCCTCCTCACCCTCCTTGGGTTCTGACTCCCCATTTTGGGCAGCCCTGCTAGGCAGATAGCCTTCACATTACTAAGATTTTGATATTCTACTTAAGAGATGCCCTATGCTCCTGCTCCCTCAACCTCATGAATATCTTGTTTACTCCACTGGGACTCCAACATCTTATGCTGGGCTGCCCATCCATGGGAATGTCCTCTTCATCCTGCTCAGGCCTGAAGGCCTCATATGAATGCCCTCCTCACCCTGCTTAAATTTCTAATTCCCATGTTGGTCTTCCACACTCCCCTCATGGGCACATTCTGCTGCTGCTGCTGCTAAGTCGCTTCAGTCGTGTCCAACTCTGTGCGACCCCATAGACGGCAGCCCACCAGGCTCCCCAATCCCTGGGATTCTCCAGGCAAGAACACTGGAGTGGGTTGCCATTTCCTTCTCAGGTGCATGAAAGTGAAAAGTGAAAGTGAAGTTGCTCAGTCGTGTCCAACTCTTAGCAACCCCATGGACTGCGGCCCACCAAGCTCCTCTGTCCATGGGATTTTCCAGGCAAGAGGGCTGGAGTGGGGTGCCACTGCCTTCTCTGGGGCACACTCTACTTCCTGCTTAATCTTTGATACCCAGCTCAGGCAGCCCTATTATATGGACATCCTTCTTATTGCTTGGGTTCTTACACCTAGAGCTGGCTGCCCTTGCATGAATACCCTTTATACCCTGCTCAAGCTTTGTTTCCCTGTGTTGGGTATCCTCCGTCACCTCATTGTCTTTAGCTGTGATATCCTGTGCCATCCCCTTAAGGCTACATTTCTCACCATGCTCTGACTCTGACACCCTATGCTAGACTCTGTGCCTTCCCTCCTCTACATACTGTCCTCATTCTGTTTGGACTACTCATCCCAGGAGACTTTGACTTTGCTTGGACTCTAACCCAGTAGGTTGTCCTGTGTGTCAGGCAAAATTTCCTCTTCTCATCCTGCTTTCTTGGGTTCCATCCCACCCTTCTACTCTCTCCCACCTTTCCCCACCCCCATCCCTAGATAAGTTATTCATTATGCTTGGGTTCTGATACCACATACTAGGCTGCAGATATTTTATTTACATTGCTTGGACTCTGCACCTGGAAATCTTCTCCCTCTCCCTCCCGCTCCCCATTAATATTTTTCTCACCCTGCTTGGGCTCTGAAACCATTTGCCAGACCTCCACCACTCCCACCCATACCATGGATTCCCTTCTCATTCTTTACTTCTGACACTCAGCCCTAGTCCTCCTTACCCTTCTTGAACTCTGAACTCTACAATTCTTTAAAGCTGATTTGAAAAAATATTCCTATAAGATGTTTGGAAATTATAAATCGATAAAGGTTTTACTCAGTAGTCAGGTCATAGGTAAGACTTTGAAAGTGTTTATTCTAGAACAGACTTAAAT
This sequence comes from Bos indicus x Bos taurus, assembly GCF_003369695.1. NCBI lineage: Eukaryota > Metazoa > Chordata > Mammalia > Artiodactyla > Bovidae > Bos > Bos indicus x Bos taurus. The sequence continues at coordinate 29,148,339 of NC_040093.1, read as the reverse complement.
AACTTCTTTTGAAAATAGTATAAATAAATTAAGAAAGTATAATATATAACAAAAATGGTTAAATAGAATAATCCATTCTGTATCTTAAAAGTGTTACTAAGTTATGTAGAAAATAATTGTGAAATTTTAAAGTGAAAAATAATACCTATTAGAAAAAATAGATCTCAAGTTATTCTTCTTATTTCCCAAATTGTTGCAATCTGTGCTGCTGCATATTGTTTAAAATTATTGTAGACCACTAGCTTGAGGAAAATGGTAATAAAATATATTCAAAAAAAGGTGATACGATTAAATAAGTAACAGCAAACTAGTAAATGGATTTAAACTTAAATGAGAAAATTTTATTAAAACAGAGATCACATACAAGTTATTCTTGGACTTAATAATCTTTTAGAAACCAAATATCCAGTAGACCTGCAGCCAGTACATTTTCCAGTGGAGATGCCAAGTATGATGACTGTCAAGCCCAAAGTGTTTTTAACAGAATGAATGCTGTCTCTCTTCAATGCAGAAGTATGTTGGCACAGTGGAGGTGCCAGGCATTTTGTTTTAGAATGTCTGATGTGAAACCATAGCCTTGGGATTCACCAGCTTATTGAGATAGTTAATAAAGACATGGAAGAGTAAGGCAATTAGTTTGCCAAACCATTTGCAAGAACTCTTCGTAAGTCTTTTTTAACTCTTCTGGATGCTAAGGTAGCTTTGTATATAGACTTAAAAAACAAAGTGAAATCCCATTTTAGAAACAAGATACAAACATTTATAAATACATTTCCAGTATTAGAATGTTTGCATCTAGTATCTGGGAGCACTCATTATTTGAATAACTAATATCTATGCTGAGCATTAATTTACTTTTCATTAATTTTTTAAAGCATTTCCAACACAAAGTATCATTTTTTTTTTTTTACCGCAAGTACTTCCATTTAGCTGATTGCTTGACAGTTGAATAGAAGCATTCATTTATTTACTCCACTACTACCACCTTTTATATTGTTTATCTCTGCATGAAGATAAGTCTCTGGTATTAGTTGTGTACAACTATGATTTGTTTGGTTACCTGAAAGTTAATAAGTGTCTTCAGAAAAGTTCAAGAGTAGGTGGACTCTGAAAATTCTGATCTTTACTTTCTGACTCTGAAGCAGCTGAATATTGAATGCTAGCTATCAGGTCAACAAAGGCAAAATGGTGATGTTGTTGTTGTTTGGTCCCTAAGTCATGTTCGACCCCATGAACTGTAGCCCGCCAGGTTCCTCTATTCATGGGATTTACCAAGCAAGAATACTACAGTGAATTGCCATTTTTTTCTCTAGGATATCTTCCCAACCCAGGAATTGAACCCTTGTTTCTTTCATTGGCAGGCAGATTCTTAACCACTGAGCCACGAGGAAAGCCCCAAGAATTATTTACAGAGTTCTTTTTAACAGATCATCTTAGTTAAGCCTTATAGCAATTCTGAAGGCTGTGCACTGTCCATGCATAGCCTTTTATTGTATTTACTGATTAGATTATATATTTTAGTAAAAAGAAAATTCTTGAGCCTGCTGTCCAGACCAACTTATTTCTGCTACTCCTTTGTCCTATATCCTTGTCTCCCCATCAAAGGAAATTGCTGTCCTAAACTTTATCATTCCCTTCTTTCGTTGTTTTATCATATGTATTTTTCTTTTCCTTTTTTTTTTAAACTATTAAGTTTTACATTCTTTATTGGTAAAACTGACTTCACATAATTATTTTGAAATTAAGTGAGTATGTATGTAGAAGACCTTTGAACAGTGCCTGTGCCAACAACCAAGTGCTCAATAAACGGTAGATGTAATTGCATTATTAATGGTGTTATTTTGCAAAGGGGAAAAACTAGAAAAGCATGTCTTTTCTCAGCTGTTTCATTTGTTTTTGTCTCCCTGGACTCTTCTGTGGGAAAGTGAGGAGTATAAGGGTTTGAAGTCTTTCATGTTTTTGAAACTGGGCAACATGTAAAATAGTACAATGTGATTTGGTTGATCAGCAGTTAGGAAACAGAGTTTCTAATTGAGAAGAATAAAAAAAATGCTTCACTATTAAGTTACCAGTTTTTTCTTCTTTTTCACTGCTTTGTGCCCTCAGGATAGGATTTCTGTCTCCTTGAGTTTGATGCAGTGTGATGGGACTCGCCAGTGTTGCAACTCGCCAGTGTTGCAGAGTTAAAGACCAAATTGCCCAGAAATAACTAGTGATATAAAAGGATCTATTGGAATTTATTGAATGACTGACTGAACACACACACCAACCAGCCAGCCAATATTTGCATTGTTTACCTTCCCATCAAACATTAGGAAGCATTTAGTTTGCTTTTAATATCTGAAAATGATTTCATTCCTCTAATTGCTGTAGGCTCTGCACTGTTGTACTAACATAAAACAAACTCTTGATCTTCTGAGCTTGTTTGCTTTTCTGCCTAATTTCTTTTTTTCATACACTTATGTTAATAATTTATGGTAACTATTGTACTTGATCTAAGTCTGTTACATGGATACTTAATCCCACTTATATTGGGATTTTGGTCAACTAAAATTTATAATGAACAATTAAATGAGTTGATTAACATTATTATTGCACAAATTATTAGCACATTAATGGAAAAAATATGATCACCCCAATTCTGACAGACCAAGGAAAGAATTCTTTAAAAAGCAAAAGTAAAATCGTTTCTAGATTTTGAAAAAAAGAATGAGAAAGAGAGTGAGTACATTTGAGTACACTGCACAAGAGCAGTTTTTTACCAGCTGTTACATTGATCTGTATCAAAGTTCACTTTATTCTTTTGGGCAGATGTTCCAGTTTTCATTATCTGTGATGAATTATGGCATATGATATATTCCTCTTAGGCCTGTGTCATTTGCAAATTCCTTATCTTTTTTCAAGTTGTTGATGTAACTGCGTTTCTCAAGGTGGGGAACCCATAAGATTTTCGAGTGCTGTTGCTTAGAGGCATCTGTTTTATGAAGTCTACATTAATCTTATTCATAAGAACTTTTAAAGATTTTCATCAGGTTATTTTACTGAATGTAGGATACCTATGGCTGTTAAATTTTCCACATCTAATAGAAGAGCCTTAAAAAGCAAATTAAATTAGTTTGCAGTTTAGCCTTCACAGTTTTACTTTTTACAAACAGAAACTATGTGAAGAGGTATTTTGTCCATGAAGTTTATTAGGAACATAGACCTAGCTCACTCTTGTGCAGTTCTCAGTTATCTTTATTTTTTCTGTTTCTGTTTCTCTCTTTTTTAAAAACAGCGTTTACCCATGTATAATTTGCATATCGTAAGATTCATCCATTTAACGTGTACAGTCAGTGGTGGTTGGTATATTTTATAGAATTGTGTAGCCATTGCCATAATCTAATTTTGGAATTCTTATTATCCCAAAAAGAAACCTTGTAACCATTTTCTCTCTCTAAAACAAAAATCTTAAAAATTCTTTTAAAATCTAGTAGGTTCTTTAAAATAAATGTACAGATTATACTTTTGTTTTCTAAGGAAGTCTTTTCTCGGCAAACTGCTTTTCCATTATGTTTCCCATTCTCTTTCTTCATATCCTATGCTTATAAATCTAGAATTTCATTCCTCCCATATTTATTTAGCTGATTTAACAGATAATGCAAGGAAAATAGATATAACTGCTTAACATGAGGCAGGATTGTTTGTTGTTTTCATGTATTTAAAGGGCCTGTGCTGTTCTTTGGGCTTCCCTAGTGATTCAGACAGTATAGAATCCTCCTGCAATGTGGGAGACCTGGGTTCGATTCCTGGGTTGGGAAGAGCCTCTGGAGGAGGGCATGGCAACCCACTCCAGTATTCTTGCCTTGAGAATCCCCGTAGACAGGAACCAGGTGGGCCCCAGTCCATAGGGTTGCAAAGAGTAGGACACAGCTGAAGCAACTTAGCACACACGCAGGCCTGAGAGTAAGACCAGTGTATGTGGTCAGGTTGTATAGTTTTATCTTGGAGGGAATCTCTTTGAGGTAATGGGCTAAAATAAAAGTTTTATTGAGGATTTAAGTTGCTTAAAGTAGCGGAGCCAACAGAGTGCTGTCTAAAGTCAGAGCCTGTGACGGTATGAACTGTTAACTGCTGTTTTCCTTGGAAAGATAGGATAACACTTCTGAATTCTCTAATTTTCAAACACTTGAGTCAGTTAATCAGAAAATACCTTTGGTGAAGGAATGAATCCATCTGTCCTACACCTTCCACTTGACTTATTTGGTTTGGAGGGTATGCTGTGGGGAAGACTGAGATATAAGAAGTTCTATATTTAGTTACTTTCCAGTGTATTTTTACTAACACTGCTTTTATACTTCTAATTTAGATTCAACTTTGTATTCCTCTTTGGGAAACTGAAATGTGGTTAGTTATTGGGCTGTTCCTAGGTTTGGTTTTTTTTTCCCCTTTACATAAATGCATTTTGGCAGATCCTTTCTCTTTTTATCTAAGCGAATTTTACTTTCATATTTCTTTCTGTTTATCTCCTCCCCCAAAAAAGGGTCTTGAGTATGCTTTTCTTTTATATATAAGAAGCTCTTGTTTTCAGCATGGATTGAGAAAAATAATTTTATTAAAATCAATATTTGATGACGGGCATTTCTGTTTTAATTAGTTTCTCCCTACTCTTTCCTCTATATTATTTGAAAGATGGAAATAATTTACTTAAGGCTTATCAGTTCAGTTCAATTCAGTCACTCAGTTGTGTCCAACTCTTTGCAACCCAATGGACTGCAGCACGCCAGGCCTCCCTGTCTATCACCAGCTCCTGGAGTTTACTCAAACTCATGGCCATTGAGTCAGTGATGTCATCAGACCATCTCATCCTCTCTCGTCCTCTTCTCCTCCCACCTTCAGTCTTTCCCAGCATCAGGGTCTTTTCAGATGAGTCAGTTCTTTGCATCAGGTGGCCCAAGGATTGGAGTTTCAGCTTCAGCATCAGTCCTTCCAATGAATATTCAGGACTTATTTCCTTTAGGATTGACTGATTGGATCTCCTTGCAGTCCAAGGGACTCTCAAGAGTCTTCTCCAACACCACAGTTCAAAAGCATCAGTTCTTCGGCACTCAGCCTTCTTCACGGTCCAACTCTCACATCCATACATGACTACTGGAAAAACCAAAGCTTTGACTAGATGGACTTTTGTTGGCAAAATAATGCCTCTGCTTTTTAATATGCTATCTAGGTTGGTCATAACTTTTCTTCCAAGGAGCAAGCATCTTTTAATTTCATGGCTGCAGTCACCATCTGCAGTGATTCTGGAGCCCAGAATCACTGGAGCCCAGTCACTGATTTTGGAGCCCAAAGTCACTGTTTCCATAGCTTCCCCATCTATTAGCCGTGAAGTGACGGGACCAGATGCCATGATGTTAGTTTTTTAAATGTTGAGTTTTAAGCCAACTTTTTCACTCTCCTCATTCACTTTCATCAAGAGGCTCTTTAGTTCTTCTTCACTTTCTGCCATAAGTGTGGTATCATCTGCATATCTGAGGTTTTTGATATTTCTCCTAGAAATCTTGATTCCAGCTTGTGCTTCATCCAGCCCAGCGTGTCTCATGATGTACTCTGCGTATAAGTTAAATAAGCAGGGTGACAATATACAGCCTTGACGTCTTCCTTTTCCTATTTGGAACCAGTCTGTTGTTCCATGTCCCAGTTCTAACGTTGCTTCCTGACCTACATACAGGTTTCTCAAGAGGCAGGTCAGGTGGTCTGGTATTCCCATCTCTTGAAGAATTTTCCACAGTTTGTTGTGATCCACAGATTCAAGGGCTTTGACACAGTCAGTAATTCTGGAACTGTCGCTTTTTCAGTGATCCAGCGGATGTTGGCAATTTGATCTCTGGTTCCTCTGCCTTTTCTAAAACCAGCTTGAACATCAGGAAGTTCACGGTGCACGTATTGCTGAAGCTTAGCTTGGAGAATTTTGAGCATTACTTTGCTAGGGTGTGAGATGAGTGCAATTGTGCAGTAGTTTGAGCATTTTTTGGCATTGCCTTTCTTTGGGATTGGAATGAAAACTGACCTTTTCCAGTCCTGTGGCCACTGCTGAGTTTTCCAAATTTGCTGGCATATTGAGTGCAGCACTTTCACACCATCATCTTTTAGGATTTGAAATATAGCTCAACTGGAATTCCATCACCTCCACTAGCATTGTTCGTAGTGATGCTTCCTAAGGCCCACTTGACTTCACATTCCAGGATGTCTGGCTCTAGGTGAGTAATCATACCATCGTGATTATCTGGGTCATGAAGATCTTTTGTTTTATAGTTCTTCTATGTATTCTTACCTCCTCTTCTTACTCTCTTCTGCTTCTGTTAAGTCCATACCATTTCTGTCCTTTATTGTGCCTGTCTTTGCCTGAAATGTTCCCTCGGTATCTCTAATTTTCTTAAAGAGATCTCTAGTCTTTCCCATCCTGTTGTTTTCCTCTATTTCTTTGCATTGATCGCTGAGGAAGGCTTTCTTATCTCTCCTTGCTATTCTTTGGAACTCTGCATTCAAATGGGTATATCTTTCCTTTGCTCCTTTGCCATTTGCTTCTCTTGTTTTCACAGCTCTCTGTAAGACCTCCTCAGACAACCGTTTTGCCTTTTTGCATTTCTTTTTCTTGGGGATGGTCTTGATCATTGTCTCCTGCACAGTGTCACAAACCTCTGTCCATAGTTTCAGGCACTCTGTCTATCAGATCTAATCCCTTGAATCTATTTGTCACTTCCACTTTATAATCATAAGGGATTTGATTTAGGTCATACCTGAATGGTCTAGGGGTTTTCCCTACTTTCTTAAATTTAAGTCTGAATTTGGCAATAAGGAGTTCATGATCTGAGCCACAGTCAGCTCCCAGTTTTATTTTTGCTGACTGTGTAGAGCTTCTCCATCTTTGGCTGCTAAGAATATCATCAGTCTGATTTCAGTATTGACCATCTGGTGATGTCCATGTGTAGAGTCTTCTCTTGTGTTGTTGGAAGAGAGTGTTTGCTGTGACCAGTGCGTTCTCTTGGCAAAACTCTATTAGCCATTGCTCTGCTTCATTCTGTATGCCAAGGCCAAATTAGCCTGTTATTGCAGGTATTTCTTGACTTCCTATTTTTGCATTCCAGTCCCCTATAATGAAAAGGACATCTTTTTTGGAAATCAGATGATCATTATATCTACTACTGTGGGCAAGAATCTTTTAGAAGAAACAGAGTAGCCATCATAGTCAGCAAGAGTCCAAAATGCAGTATTTGGATGCAATCTCAAAAATGACAGAATGATCTCTGCGATCTCTGCTCGTTTCCAAGGCAAACCATTCAGTATCACAGTAATCCAAGTCTATGCCCCTACCAGTAATGCTGAAGAAGCTGAAGTTGAGTGGTTCTATGAAGACGTACAAGACCTTCTAGAACTAACACTTAAGGCTTTTAGCGATGGTTTAACAAGCTGAAAATTTTTATTATATTTAGAAAGATGTAAAATTTGCCAAATGCTTTGAAGATGAAAATTTCAAGTGTTAGGTAATAGTTTTTCAAAAGAAAAATTTCAGTTGATTCTTCATTGTGAACAAAGATCATTTAATACTACAACTTCTAATTTTAGCTTTCCTTCATGATATTCTTTCTTATTCCTATCTGTGTGAAATTCAGGATACATATTTTAACTGGGAGGTTCAAAATATTTTTGAATTCAGTAAACAGTTAACTAGAAATATTGTTTGCTACCGAGGATAAAACGTCTTCTAGTGCTACTTTTATTTTTTTAATCACTTAGTACAAATAATAGTCTTCCTTAATTGTTGAAATATTGCTTTTCTTGGAATACTAGGCAAGTCCCTTAAACTCTGTGCCTTGGTTTCTCAGAAAATGAACATAGGATTCTAATTGGTCTTCTGAAGGTTTTTCCAACATTGATTCTACTGTCTTTAGAGGATATCTTGATTATTATTTCTGTCCTAAATGCATGTAATAACGATTATAAACTAATTTTTGAATAGTAGATATAAATTTGATGTTATGGACAATTATAATATTATTAAATATATTTAAAAGATACACAGTATTCTTTAATCTGGGATACAAAACTAATCATAGTCGAATAAAGGCACTTATGCTTTTTCATTTCAGAGAATCCTATGCTTGTGCCTTTCTTGAGTTGGAGATATCTCAGAGTAAGAAGTAGTTCCTTGAGTCATAACATTCCTCTTTCTAGTGTCTTTAGGAGGGAAAAATTCAATATGATAGCAAATTAAAATATTTTATGAAAGTGCTGGATAAAAGAGTAGGAGTAGACTAATGGTCTGTTTGAAGAAGCCAATTTATAGCTGATATACACCAGTACATGCCATCTTACATGTAAAGGATGAGACATAATAATTTTTTTTTTTTTAAACAGAGATTTTGGAGCATCTTGTGTTATTTGGCGTCTCTACTGCCTAGTTTTATATGGTTTAAAAAATTTGGTAACTTTTTCTGTATATCATCAGCATGAAAGGAAAAGCCAAGAAGAAAATGGGAGTCAGAATGAATGGAAAGTTCATTGTGCCTTTCACTAAAATTATAATAAAATAAAAATGTTTGCTAATAATTTTTACAACAGTAATTACATGAAGTTTAGTGTGTGTGTGTATGAATAATATAATTCTTGTGAGTGGAAAAACATTAATTTTGTGCTCATAAAAATTTTTTCTCTTTCTCCCAACAGAATCTGTCTATGATCTTCTCCCAAAGGAGTTACAGTTACCTCCATCTAGAGAAACACCTGTAGCATCAATGAGTCAGACAAGTGGTGGTGAGGCAGGCTCGCCTCCTCCAGCTGTAGTTGCTGCTGGTATGCATTTCATTTTACTTTTTAAAGAAAACTAAAGCATTATCTGGTCAACATGAACAGTGCTGGCAAAATTTGTATTAAAGAGTGTGATTTGAGGGTTTGTTTCAGGAGGTTTTAAAATACATACTTTTAACATTAAAATTTTTCTATAAAATACTTTTATACATTTATTATTTCTTAAAATTTCATATTGGCACATCTGTTAGATCCATCTCCCAGAATGGATCTTATCTTCAACTATGGGAGTGAGTTTAAAGCTCTTTGGTTGACTGCACATAATAAAGTTATTAAATAACAAGCTGTGGATAGAAAATTACATTTGAGTCTATAAAACAGTTATTTTTGAAAGTTTGCTCCAAGGGGAAAATGTTTTATTTCGTGTAATCTGAAAAAGGACTCAAGCACCAAGTGTTTTTTTGGTTGGTAGCATGTTACTATAACCTTTTCCCTACATTTAAAAACATGTGTGACCTTACACATTTTAAATTTAATCAAAAGTAATGGAAGATTTGAATGTAATGTTTATATAAAGATACTTTTTTATATTAGTGAAAATGTATGGAAAGTAATGTTTGAAATTTATCAAGTTTATTTTTAATCAGCTCTCAAATCATACACTTTATAATTATATAAAATTGGTTCAAATTTTTACTGAATTAAAAGATTGACAGATAAATTAATAGGAAAATGTCTTGATTATGATAAATAATAAGAATGCTTTCAATAATACTAGATTGCCCAACTGTAATTCTTTTTTTAGTTGGGTTTGCAGATTACTAAGTGTGTTTGGTTTTTTAAAAAAAGTTAGAAAATTATATGTACATACTCTGAAGCTTTATCTGTCTCTTACTAATTAGAGGTTTCTTGCCCAATATGATACCTTTCATCTTTTAAAATGGTACTTAGAATCCATCAGAGGATTGTTTTCAGTAAATTCTTTTTGTTTCAAAGAGAACAGTGAAGTGGAAGGTTGTGGTTTAAATGAGAATATTGGTACTGAAGTAGAACTTTGGGTATTTTTCTTATTTGCATTAACCTAAGTCCAGTCACTTTGTGTACCAATATTTCCCCTGAGCCGTACAGTGTAATCTGCAGCCTTCCTTGTTGAGGGCAGGAAAACTTTAACCATGGCCAAGAAACATACTAGCCCTGCTCACTGTTCATGTGTTGCCAGACATTTTCTAACAGATTCTGTGGATTTAATCGTGAACTTTTTAGAAATTGAATTGTAAAGATGACCTGGTTTCATTTTATATGCACTGAATATTTTTTTCTGGAATTTAAGTATTTAGTTTTAAAATAGTATCAGATAATAAAATATTTTTTAAAAATTTTAAATGAAATATTTCACTTTAAATCCACAGGTAGAAATTGACTAACTGATTTCTTTTGTATCTTTTGAGATTTTTTTTTAAAGCCATTTTGAATCTGTATAGAACTAAAAGTCTGTTTCTTCTGTGCTTTTTAACATCTGTTGACAGTAGATCCAGTTCCTTTTAAAAGCTGAAAAATGTTAACTAGATTTGGAAAAAGAACAACACTTCCTTTTAAATAATACCAAACTCAGTTTTAGAAGTTTTTATATATAAATATTGAAAGTTTTTGAATTTGAGTCACTGATGGAATGTTGATCCTTCCTCCCTCTCTCCCTCTCTCCCTCCATAATCCTCTCCAGATAAATTAGAATGAAGGCTTTGAGTTGAAAAATCATGAAAGTAAGAATTAACTCGGAGAAGGCAATGGCACCCTACTCCAGTACTCTTGCCTGGAAAATCCCATGGACGGAGGAGCCTGGTAGGCTGCAGTCCATGGGGTCGCTAAGAGTCGGACACGACTGAGTGACTTCACTTTGACTTTTCACTTTCATGCATTGGAGAAGGAAATGGCACCCCACTCCAGTGTTCTTGCCTGGAGAATCCCAGGGACAGAGGAGCCTGGTTGGAGGCCATCTATGGGGTTGCACAGAGTCGGACACGACTGAAGCAACTTAGCAGCAAGAATTAACTAAAGGAAGTATTCTGAAGTAATAGTCTTTTATTAGATCAAGCAGTTATTGACATTGTAAGATTGTGAAAAGAGTAAGGAGGTGACCTTGACAATTTTCATATATTCACACACAGAAAGTTTCTGTGATTTAAAACCCATTTGTAATTTTTTTTTTTTACACATATTTACTTTTAACCAACATAGACTCATTCTAGAATTCTAGTGTCTTATTGATAGAGCCTTCATCATCTAACATTATAGGTAAGAGAGTTTAAATTGCAGAATAATTATTGTAGGGAGTTCAGTTAGTATATATATTTAGAGTTGCTTTTTAAAAATTTGGCATATTAATATCCTTAGCGATATAAACGTCAAAAAGAGTTTTGGAGTAAATTACCAGTTACTCAGTGTTTTCTGGCCAAAAGACTAGATATTTAGGGAAAGATACATTAATTTAGACTTTTGTGATTTATTTTTTAATCTATAGCATTTGCTGTTTTAATATGAAATGCATAAAAATGATGACTCTTGATGTAGTTAATTCTTCAGAGTTTTGAAGGAGCTGGATTGGCTGCTATCAGGTATGAGGGCCTGGTGGGAACAGACTTCTAGTTCTGCCATAAAGGTTTGTGTTTCACAAATTCTGAATCAATTTAAATTTTAAAATTTAGAGACTGGGCATATAGATATTCATGTACATTTAAGATTATTTAATTATTAAAAATGTGTTTCTCAGATTCGCCAATCTATATTTTTTTCCCTTTACGTATTACTGAAGGATTGAGTAAACATGATGCTGCTAATCCACAATCCAGAATATTGGGTAAAAGAATGTCTCTGAAACCTCCTTTCCTGTCTCTACATTATACACACTTTTAATACTGTCATTTATAATATCTTTAGTCTGGTAAGAACCTGGACTGGGAGTAGGGGAAAGAGGGCTTCCTTCCTCACAATGTCTCTCCTCTCTAGAGGGCCAGTGTCACAGTCTGGAGGTGTAGTTGAATATCAGCAGTCTGAAATTTGTATTTTAAACCATTTTTTAAAAACATATGTTTTTATCCCACTAGAAAGTTTCTTAGTAGTTTGAGATTCAGTATGTGAATGTATAAAAGTTTTAAGGTACAGACTTCCTGAAGAATATTGTAGGTTTTTGGTAATTAAGACAGAGGCCATTTTTCTAACATAAAGTTATCCACATGAACTTATTATATTTTTTGGCAAAATAAGGAGTTGTTCAAGGAGTAGATAAAAAATTCAAGTTGTGAAAGGATTCTTTTTGTTGTTTCTTTAATCCTATAGTGTAGGTTATAAGACACTAAAATATATTAGTAAGAATTACTAAGAAGAACTAAAACAGTCACATTAGAATTTAGGGGTTTTAAAGAGATATGGCAGGTATTTTTCTTAAATAACAGCTTTATTAAGATATTGTTGTAAACTGAAAGGTGAATTGATCTTGGTTATTCCATATGATCAATTCCTACTTTTCCTAGAAAACTGGACCACTTCCAAAAGGAAGTCAGTTACAAACATGTTGCCGAGTAGGATTCTATCTTTTAAAATTCCACATAAATACATATATTTATACATATAGAAGTATGTGTGTATGGACCTATGTATAGATGTTTACTAACATCTGCATTATTAGAATGAAAAAAGCATCAGCAGACTTGAACCGTAATGGTTAATTCAGAAACAATTACCAATTTGGGAGACTGTCCATATTGTAAATTTTCATTGACAAAAAGTACACATGGCTTATTAATGATTTATTCCCTAAATGTTTACCTTTTTTATTCTCTTAATTTCTAGCAGCTTTTATAAATATTGTGATTTATTCATTTTCTGATAGAATAAGCACATTTTTGTGTCACCCGAGTTTTAGAAATAGCATTTTGAAACTGCACAGATTCTCAACCATTCATAGAGAAAATACATGTATCAAATAGACAGTTTCTTTTTACCCTGTGTTTTGTAGAATTTCACATTAATAAGTTAATGTACAGAAGTGGGCTTACTTTTTTATGTTACCAATAAGATTGATAGTAAGCAAAACGTATTACCATAACCATTTTATAATAATTAATTATATATAAAGACACTCCAACTGTACTAGAGTGAGGGAAATTGATAAGGGTAGAATGTAACAAGAGACTTCACCTATTTCTGTGACATTATTTTTCTTTTCCTATATGTGAAATACAGTAAAATTAGCTTGAGCTTTGGAATCATAAAGAACTAATATGAATCTGATTGCTATCTTATCATTTCTATCATATAGACAGAATCTTGTGGAAATTGAGTAAATTTTTCATATTACCCCTGTAACTGGACAGTAATAAAACTTTTTTAAGGCTATTAAGAAGATAGATACTTAATGTTGCTTGATGATTAATAATGTTTAGATGAACATTGACCTCCCTCCCACATGGATTTCTCCTTTCATTTGTTAGTAAGGTTTTTAAAAAAATAGATCTTATTTTTATAAAAACAAGTTTTTAAGCTTTGTTTTGTTTCTTTCTTTCCATTCTCACTCTGCTTTTTACATTATTTTGAAGTTTTGTGTATCAGACAACACATGAGCTGTGGGATTTCCTCTCTGAGTTAGTTTTTAATGTTGACACTCTCTCAAGTCTTTAATGTTGACACTCTCTCACTAGGAACCTTTGTAAATAAAAAAACATGGATGAAGGATGATGAATCATAGGGAGAACAGACATTTCCCAGTGAGATGATTCTGCAAATTTGACTAATTAAGTATTCTTCCTAGAATGCTCTTCCCACTTTTTAAAAAATTAAATAATAAAGTTGGGTGAACGATTATCACAACTTTTTAGTAGAGCAATTTATTGCTTTTGGTTTTTGTCTAGATGTTTTATTTTATCTACAGTTGGATCTAATATACACTCTAATCCAGATCCAGTTGTAAAACCATTCTGAATAATTAAGTTAGAAGATTTTAATGATACAAAAACTATTTTCTTTTCCTTTTTTTGGTCACTTCTAAAAAAAGAAGTGTGAAGACATTGGACTGGTGTTGGCTGGAGTGCCTTTATTATTTAATCTAAACTATTTTAAAATGTATTATATGATAAAGCATTGAAGTGACCTTCAAATAGCATCCCTCAGAGCTGCTTTTTCTCTCTAGTCCTTAAGTTAATGTGATGGTAATCTCTTTTTGTCTTCAAGTAAACATTACCTTTCAGGTAGTATAATTGCTGTCTATTTTTTTTAAACCTGTTCTTCCTGGGGTCTTTGACAACAACAAATACAGTTGTCAGCTAGTATAGTTATTCCCTATTGTGTTTAAATTATTTGAGGGTGAGGATAATATCAATGATTGATGCTACCTAGTAGTATTTAAATCACTGGATGATAGAAGGCATCTTTCTCTTCCGAGAAGATTTAAAAAATAAATTGTATAATGTGTACTTAGTACCTCTTTTACCCTGTGCTTATATACTTAGGATTGAATAGGACAAAATACATATTTTAAAAACATTGCTCTAAGTGTCAGGACATTTGCAAATGTTGTAAGCATTTTATTTTTCAATAAACATTATTAATAAATATTATGTGAATATATTCATAAATGGCACTCAGACAAGGTAAAAATAATTATTTTAGGAGAATTTAGATTAAAAGTGGGAGAGTAGTTAATTGTATAGTATTAGAATTCTGACTGGCAATTTGATGAACTGGAGGAGAAAAGGATGGTCTGTAGTAAATCAGTAACAAACCTTTCAGTTTCAGCAGTAGAGCTAATTTTTTACAAAATAGAGCCACTGGGATCAAGCATTTTATGCACAGCAGCATATCTAATTTAAAAGTATAAATTAGAACTTCTCTGGCAGTTCAGTGGTAAGACGCCAAGCTTCCAGGGCAGAGACATGGGTTCGATCCCTAATTTGGAACTAAGATTCCACATGCTGTGTAGTACAGGCAAACATTTTTTTAAATTAAAAAAAATTTTTTTAAGTGTACATTAGTAACTTTGCCGGGGAGGGGTATGAAGAAGTGTTTGGAAGCTGGCCTGAGAAATGAAAATACTCTTTTGCTGTAAATTTTTTTTTTCTGCTTTTGTGTATTTGTCAGAACATAACATTTTCTGCTCTTTAAGGAAATTTGGGTAAGGGAACAGTTTAAAAACACTTAAAACATTCTGGCTTATGGATTAGATTGCATTAGTAAACAAAAGAGCAAATTGGTGAATATGAGTTAACAAAAATTTTGAATAAGAAATTTCCCCATATGCATTTATTTGGGTATTAATAATTTAATTTTTAAAAGTTTGTTTTAAAACATTGCTTATTGTAACATATAAACTTATGTTGGGTGGGAAAAGTACAAATGAGAAATTGAAACTGTTTTAAACATGTAAATTAAATGGTAGACACTATGATTTTTGGGTTTTGGGGTTTTTTTTCTGTTTTGTTTTCATTTTTGTTTTTTGGTAAAGTAATCTGGATTGCTTATTTTATATGCTGGGATGCTAGTTGTTTTTTCTATTAATACACTTAACTTGCATTCTAGCTTCGCCATTCAGAGACAGGCATCGTGTGGTGGGTTGTGTGACAGTGTCTGTCAATAGTGAAGACAAATAGTGCCAGAGACACTTAACCCATCCAATCTCACCCAGGGTATAGGTCGGTCTCGTTTTCAGACTTCTTCATAAGTCTTTTTTTCTTTCTTTCTTTCTTCCTTCCTTCCTTTCTTTTTTTGTTTCTAAATAGTGAATTGATACTGATTGAAACTAAAGCTTTATGTAAAGTTTTAAACTTTACGTTAATATTTTAAGAAGAAGAAGAAAAGTAGAAAATGAAGGTTGGCATGTAAGGTGTTGACAAAGCAGGTTTGCAGCCACTTTGTGTGTTCTAGATTTTTCAATCCCTTGGCAACATGAATGTTGGCCTTATAAAATTTTTTCTGTCAATATCTTTCTTCTTTGATCTGAAAATATGTTCTTATATCTGGTGACTTTTATCAAACAAAATGTTTAGATTTGAAGTCATTGTTACCAGTAAGAAAAATGAAATACTTAAAAAGAATAACTTAGGCTGAACAGTAAGTGTTTTAGATCAGAAATGGTTTCCAGATAACCTGTGTTGTTTTTTATTACTATTTTCTGAGCAGTCTTGTTTACTCCTTCTCCGTTCCACTATTGGGTTCACTTAGCACACTTGTAAATTTTTATGGCTTTTTTTTTTTAAGGAAACTCAACTGATTTTGCACTGATATTGAAAAGTTATACAATATAAGTGCATATTTAAATACTAGAGACCACATTTTTATCTTGGAAGTTTAGTTAAATGTCATTTCTGTTATATTTTTAAAAATCAGTGAAAGGTATTTGTTTCTTTTGAGGACTTTAAAGAATGTTTCTAATTTCATAGCTTTCTATAAAAAGTTTAGTTAGGTCCACAAAGTATCATCTCTTTTTTATGGTATTTAAAGCACTGAAATGATGTGATAATTTAATTTCTTGTTTACAAATCTAGAACTAATAGTTCTCAATTTTAAAATGTAATTTAAGCAAACTGTGTAAAATATACATGGGTTTCTCTATGTAGTATCATTTAAAACTCCATTTTCATCTTTCCAAACAAATTAATAATACAGTTGACCCTTGAATGACAGAGGGTTGAAGTGAGTAGGGGTGCTGTCCCTTAGCACAGTCAAAAATCCATGTATTACTTTACAGTTGGCATTCTGTGTCCTTGGCTCTTCATCCACAGATTTGAAATCTAAAATGTTCTTGCTATTATTTTATGCATTTATTTTTAATAGATAATATTAAGAGTTTGCTAAATTTTTTAGTAAATTTATCGATTAATACACAAGTATGTAGGGGCTTCCCAGGTGGCTCAGTGGTAAAGAATCCACCTGCAGCAGGTGTGGGTTCGATCCCTGGGTTGGGAAGAGCCCCTGGAGGAGGAAATGGCAACCCACTCCAGTATTGCCTGGAAAATGCCATAGACAGAGACCTTGACAGGCTACAGTCTTTAGGGTTGCAAAGAGTCATACACGACTGAGCATGCATGCACACAAGTAAGTCACTTGACTTATATCTGAGTTTTAAGAAAGAAGATTCTTAGCACATTTTTGTAGAAATAGTAAGTAAGTTACCTCTAAACTCTTTTAAGTTACTTCCAGACTTTTCCTGTAGCAGATAATGTTGCTATAGTAAGATATAGTCTAAGCATTTTGAGTAGTAAATCTTTTTTTTTTAAACCTGATATGTGTCTATTATTAACACATGGGTACATTTATTTACCAGTTTAATGTAACTCAGCATACATAGGAAATACTGACCTTCCCGTAAATCAATTTAATTAAAAAGTAGAATTTTTACTACATGGAAGTCATAGTATGTTACGTGTCTGGGGAGTCTAAGATGAGAAAGATGTTGTCCATGCTTTCTAGGGGCCCATAGTTCTTACCCCTTACTTTACCACCTCACCTGGCATTATTAATGCACTTAGGTGATGTTTTCCTAACCAAAATGTAACATGCTTTTGTGAAGGGTTTTATACACCATCTTCATTAAGCATCAGAGGAACAATGATACTATTGTAAAGAGTTTTATAGTTCAAAAAATTGTCTTATATTCATTATGTTCTTAAAATAAGGAGAACTTTAGTAATTTAGGATCGAACTGAGGTAACCTTTAAAAAATAATTTAAAAAATTAAAGATGCTTGCTACTGTCTTTTGACAGTTTATGTTTTCAGCTTTAATAGTTTTGTGCTCATGAACTTTTTAATTTAATAAGTATATCCAGGAAACTGCAGGTATAATATTCAAAATGTGTGTTAGATGTCCATGGAAAATGTAGAGAATATTTTAACTTATGTAGGGTATGATATCACAGTTTGGCATACCTGTCCCAGAACAGATATTTATGTACAGTTATATCAATTGGGTTTTATAACCATGATTTTGAAATAAGACTTGCAAGATTTAATCACACATGCTTTTAAAGAGCAATGCTAGATTATATCTTGCATATTAAATTCATAAGTATCATATAACTTACTTTTGAGTTCATGATTACATTTTACCTAACTTTCTGTCTTTCATGGACAGGGATCCCTGAGATGTTCATATTCTGCATTCTCATTTGCATGGTACCTAGATTCAAAGAGTGGGTGGGAGAAAATGTCTTTTTAGAAATACAAGTTCACAGCATTCATGTTGCATGCTTTGTGTGTTCCACTGCAAATATTGCATGCTGCATACTTGTATTTTTCTGAAAATAATGAACATAGGCTCATACATACAACAACATGTAGTTTCTTTTTTGCCAATAGTTGGAACAGATGGAGGAATGTTAGACATAATACCTTTTTTATCTTTTCTAAAATGAATTGTCATATTTTTCAAAAAAATAAGGAAAACCTTGTTATTTAAACCCAAAGTGGCTACAAATCAGCTCCTAAACTGTCACTGACATTAGTATCTAGAATTTTGTAGTTTTTACAAATCTTTTAAAATATTTATTTACTAAGAAAACATTGCATTAATGCATGATACAAAAGTGATAAAATTTTTCTTTAAATTGGAATGCAGTTAAAGTGACTGAATTTTTCCAATTTCAACTACTGCATTTGACAAGGATACAAACTGGAAAATGGAACTGGTATCATCTAATTGCATTAAGTGCCTTAACTCATGGTAGTTGAGAAAATCTTTCCATGTGGCATTATGTAGATTACATTATTTATGGCTAACATTAGTAACAGTATTCTTCAGCCTTGACAGCAGTGAAAAATTATGGATGAATTTAGTTCTTTCAATGATTTGAGTGTTTTGGTGCATTTTTTCAATTTAAAAATAGATCTTTGGCACTTGGCTTTTGATTGTCTGAACATTGGCATTCTTACATTTCACTCTTTACATAATTAATGTGGATGTTGCAATTCTAGTAACTGGACATCACAGTTTTAAATTTTATCATGCCACTATAAAACAGTAGCATACATGGTATAGATAAAAATTAATTTCAATTTAAACATATTTTTAGTTGTCCATGTTGCCTATTTTCATTTTTGTATATGTTTATGATTATAAACCCTTCTGTATCTTATACAAGATAAAATTGTATAGGACTGATAACTTCCAACTGTAACATAAGTGTGCTTCCATAGATTATGTTGTTAAAGGGTTTAATAGTTGTATTTTTCAATGAACTGATCTGCCAGTGGCCACACATTTTGAAAAGATCTACTTTCGACTTTTTTGGTTAGGCATAGGCAAGGGAAATGATTTTATAAAAAACCTTTTTATAAGAACTATTAATAATTCTGATTCTCTCCAGAGATTTTTTTTCCTGTTCAACTCTTTCGTTAGACTTCAGTCAATAAAATTGACTGTTTACTCACCTGAAGAAATTCCCTTAATAGTTCAAATCAAGTAGACCTTTTAAAGAGAGAGTAAATGGACAGTGGTAACCAAGTGCTGAATGTGTAATCAAGTACTTTACAAGAAAAATCCATCCATTAATAAGTCCTTCCTCTGTTTTTCATTCTGCCACAAAGGATGGTATTATTAGAGATCATGGTTTTGAACTGCCACTTCCAACTTCTGGAGACCCTCAGTAGTTAACTTGCTTATCTTCTACAGCCCAGCCTGTTCCAAATCAAATCTTTTTCATTTTTATTCTTCTAGATTTTAAAATAATTGTAGTGACGGTACCAGTTCCATTTTGCCTCCAAGTCAGTTGATTATATATTTTTTCTATTTATTTCTCATTTTATAATTGATATCTGGAATAATCAGCAGCTCTTTTCTCATTTATTTTCTCATATTTTTATTCCAGGATTTGCCTCTGAAGCAGGGAGTGTCTGCATTAAAAATGACCTGTAGTTCTCTGCTTCATAGGTTAGAAACTTATTTTAATATTTTGTGGCTAAGCACAGTCCCACTTTTCAAATTCTATAATGAATTATTTAATTGGCATTGAATGTGGACCACAAGCATATATTTCATATTGGGGTTTTTTTTTATTATTTTAAATGATTAAAATTCAATAGAAATATCCAGCTGAGGCAATAAAAGCTTTGTTCTTGCTTTACAGCCTAAAACATTAAATTAGATTTTTTAAAATCTTATCAATTATAACAAGTAAAATAATGCTATTTTGGCATTTTTTTTAAATTGTGCATTTTTAGGCCTTGTATTGCTTGAAGCATTTATATTCTAAAACTTAACCAAATTCCAACTATTCATTATGGGGAAAACAATCAGTTCACAAATCACTTTTCATTGGGACTGCTAGCCAGCGTAGGTGAAAACATGTATAGTGTATTTACTCTTAAATTGTACACTGCAGATGCTTCTTCAGCTCCCTCCTCTTCCTCCATGGGCGGTGCTTGCAGCTCCTTTACCACCTCTTCCAGCCCTACCATTTATTCTACCTCAGTCACCGACAGCAAGGCTATGCAAGTCGAGAGCTGCTCCTCAGCCTTGGGGGTAAGTAACCGAGGGGTAAGTGAAAAGCAGTTAACCAGTAACACAGTTCAGCAGCATCCATCAACACCGAAGAGGCACACAGTCTTGTACATCTCACCACCACCTGAGGACTTGCTGGATAACAGTCGGATGTCCTGCCAGGATGAGGGGTGTGGATTGGAATCTGAGCAGAGCTGCAGTATGTGGATGGAGGATTCCCCCTCCAACTTCAGTAACATGAGCACCAGTTCCTACAATGATAACACTGAGGTACCTCGTAAATCACGAAAACGAAATCCAAAGCAGAGGCCGGGGGTCAAACGACGAGATTGTGAAGAATCTAATATGGATATATTTGATGCCGACAGTGCCAAAGCACCTCACTATGTGCTTTCTCAGCTTACCACGGACAACAAAGGCAGCTCAAAAGCAGGAAATGGGTTGGTATTCACATTTTTTTTAAAGTTCTCTCACCATTATGCAAAACAAAAAAATAAGTCATTCCTCATTTTTCTTAATTGCTCAGCTCAAGTTTGCATCTAAAGCAAAGATACTAATTTTATCATTGATAAACATGAAAATTTTAACTTAAAATGATCAGGTTTCACAAGAGAAGATAATAAAATACCAGCAGATTTTGCCAGTAGATATCTTAGTAAGGGTATGATTAAGTAGTAGAAAATGAAAATAATCTGTTTAAGAAGTAACTTAAATTTCAGATGAATTTATATTTTAAAAGATTTTTAAAATATTTTTACTCATTGAGATAACTAGTAATGTAATGGCTCTAGCTAAAACAGACTTTTACAGAGGGCTAATTTGTTTTCTCTTTCACATTGTCTCCCCCATATGATTCAGTTTATTTCCATTTTTGTGAAGACCTTATTTTCCTTTTATTTGATGAAAACAAAAAACTAAATTGATAGTTTGAGTCTCAATTTAGATTCATGTATTTATTTTAAGCTTTTTGTTTAATATATTTTGCCAGTTTAGGATTTCTTTAAAAATAAATAGATCACTTTTTTTCTGTGATTCTGGGTATTTAAAGGGTAATAGAACAGAATCATGGTACCTATTTTGATTTTTCATTCATTTCTGCCAGTTTACAACACATACTAGATATATTTCAGTAGCTATATTATAAAACGTTCACTTCTAAAGTACAGAACCCTATGACTTTCCAATTCCTTTGATACTTTCATTGTAACATTTAATTGCTAGACTTCTGATTACATTTTCCTGCAGTATATTCAACGTAGTTTGATAAAGTTTAACTTACTGGATCTTGAGAGATTACTTTTTTTGGATGGTCTTTTAGTTGACCAGGATCTCCTACAATTTTAGGTTGTCACAGAATATGATGGAGATGCTTTTGATTGGTTCATTATTTGATTACATCATTGGTGGATTTTTAGATAAAAATCTGATTGAGAGTTAGAATATCTTTAGTGTTTCTTAAACTTGTCCTTAAATATTTTCTCAGTATATTTTAAAGGTAATATCTACCATTTAAGCAATGATTATTCTGTACTGCTCTCTTCTCTGCTCTCATCTAAAACTCCTTTGGGGTGATGAAGTTACATAAAAAATGCCCATTACTCCTTTGGGGTGATGTAGTTAAATAAAAATGCCCATTTAAATATTTTTCATTTTTATAAAGTCCAGGTTAGGAAATTATCTAAAAAATATTTATATACCCTTTCCAAAAGTATTGCTGTTAGCAGAGTCAACAATTGTAGGACATTTTGTATAACTATAACCTGTAGAATAATGCTCTGAAACATAGTAGCATAGATATAAAAGGTTCATATGTGTCTATCATTAAATACAGGTATGTGTTTATTTGGGCTTCTGTGGAGAAAGTGGTTTTTTTTTTTTTTTTTAAGTTCCATAAGAGAGATTTTCATTTTTATACTGAAAAAATGTTAAAGTTCAGATGAAGAACAAATAAAATTTTGACTTAACAGTTAGTCAACACACATGATTTGCAGTTGCTGTTAAAAAGATATCTTGACATACGTCTTTTCTGCTTCTGCTTTTGTATGATAGATATATCTTAGAAATGATTTGAGGTTACCCAGGGAAAGTATAATAACATTTGTCAAGACACAATCTCTCATGAAATAATTCATGGAACAGAAACTCATCAAGCAGCAGAAGAAATGTCCAGCTTCTTAGGTAATGGAAAAACATTTGACACTAGCCTATGAAAATGATGGAAGAAGTTTAAACTTTGAATTTATAAGAACTATATTGAGGAAAGGATAAAACCATATGTAAATATAAAAAAATTAGGTCTTTGGAAACAATTGTTAAGAGGATCTCAAAAAAAGAGTTCATAGATGTTAGAAAATGAAAGAAATTTTGCCATAAAATTTCAGTTTATATAAAGCTACGTTATAGAAAATAGACTTTAAAATATTTTGGTACAGCAGTTTTTATTTATCTTCAAGATGGAAATAGCATTTTGTATAATTAAAATGTTAAATGAAAGAATTTGCTAAGAAAACAAAACTATTTTTAAAAAACTACTCAGTTATTTAAGCATCCCATATTTTTCTTAAATTCTTCACCTAAATATCCTGAGAATCAGTAGCCCAGTGTCTCTTCTAGATATTCCTAGAGATTAAGATATGATATATGTGAAACTGTTTTAGGGATTTTGTAGTAAAAATTATTTTTGTGACAGGCAACCAGAATGATGTGCAGCACAGAGGAATTAAATTATCATTTTAAGACTTCTGAATGGAATATGGCAAGATAGTGGATTTTCTTTTTAGATAGTCAATTTAAAAGTAAAATCCCATACAAATAGCTGCTATTTTCTTATTTTTTCTTTAAGCCATAAAGCATTAAAAATTAGTAATTTGAATGAATACTTTTCTAATAATTAGTTGATGTTCAGTTTTACACAGCCTGATATCTAAATATGTGTGTATTCCATTTTTACATTTAAACCTAGAGAATAAAGTTAGTTTTAAGGGCTTTTAAAAGTATCATTTCACAAACTGATTACATGTGTTGTTCTTTAAACCATAATGTGTATACTTCATTACCTTAATAGTTTTCATCCCAAATGAAATGTTTTATTGAAACAATCAAGCTTAGTATCTTATTTATCCTCATAAATATAGCTTTGGCTACCATAAGTGAATACAAGCCATATCTTGCCAAATTAATGATGTGCTACAGTTTTCTTATATTTCAGACTAAAAGTCTTCCATTTTTCATTGTAAAGTTAATAGATATTAGTTACAAACATTTGAAAAATGCAGAAAAAAAGAAGACAAGAAATAATCTATAATCTAGTAAATCAATACAACTAATTTTAGTCCCTTTCAGTGCATATTTGGGGATGTTTTTATATGGTTTGAGTGAATATTTTTGCTTTGATTTTTAAATAAATAAAATTTTTTTTGACCACACTGTGCAGCATGTGGGATCTTTGTTCCCCAACCAGGGATCAAACCCTCGCCCCCTGCACTGGGAGCACAGTCTTAACCACTGGACTGCCAGAGGAGTCCCTGCTTTGATTTTTCAAATGATTAAAAAACAGTATCACTATAGAATTTCACATGCAAAATACTGTATTCACTGCAAAGATTTGAGTTTCTACCCAGAATAATGAAAAAATAGAATTTATTGCCCTTTGTTCTGACTTTGATTCCATACTTTTATTCATAGAATTTTTTCTTCCAGGGCCTTTTAAATTACTTATACAGGTAATCTGTGACTTAATTATGTCAAACTTCATCAACAAGTTTGCCTTCATCAGCAAATATTTTTCAGCTTCTTTTGTTTTGGGACTTGTGCAAGATTTAAGGAATATGAAGATGATGGAGCAAAGTACTTCCCCCTCAGAACCCTGAACCCTTTTTCTCAGTCAGTCTGACTGCATTCCTTTGCATCCCTTCTTCCCTCCATTCTTTTGTCCCTTTCCTAGCCATGTGTTCACCCCAGTCCCAATTCCACTGAGAATGTAGCATTTCCCTCTTTATTATTGACTACTGAGGCAACAATTTGATTAGAAATGACAGGGGTAGGGACTTCCTTGACAGTCCAGTGGTTAAGACTTCACCTTCCAATGAAGGCGGTGCAGGTTTGATCCCTGGTCAGGGAACTAAGATCCCACATACCTCAAGGCCAAAAAAATAAAAACCCAAAATATAAAACAGAAGCTATATTGTAACAAATTCAATAGAGTTTTTAAATAGTCCACATATTAAAAAAAAAAAAACTTTATTAAAAAAAAGAAAGAAAATGGAGAGGTAAACATTGGAGCTAGGTTTTAGGCTGCTTAGCCACCTATGTTTGAAGTCATAATATTTCTCCTGGGACCTGTTTGCTTTTGGACAGGATTTTGGCCACAGTCATCTCTTGGATCCTGTATCTTCAATATAAGTGTAAACTTTAGGACTGGGAAAATCATGCCAAAAGCGTTATAGGCCCTGATTCTGTTTTTAAATATACATAGGCAATTTTTTTAAACTATAGTATTGTTTTCTATTTATTTTTATCACATATTTACAGTACTTCAGATTAAATGTATTGACCTGAAGTCCTAACCACCACTTGAAATATTTCTTCGAACATACATTCTGCATAGCAAATGCATGATATATCAGTAAACACTGGAAACCCAACTTAAAAAAATGTTGAATTGCCTATCTTTAAAGCCCAGATTATACATTTTTTATATGCTGAAGGCTTATTTAATCACAAATGAAAATACTCTGAAAAATTAAACTTCTGGGAAAGATTGTTTAGAATAAAGCTAATTTCCAAATAAAAATCGAATCACTTTTTTTTTTAGTATAACTTTCTCAGTTTGATATACTGAGGAAGATATCCAAAAGAATATGCACATGTACCTTGTTTTTTTTTTTTTAAGGCCTTTTATGTTTTTTTGTTTTTCTTTTTGCTACCCCTACTTTTGCATTTCAAGACCTTTTAGAAGATAATGATAATCTTGTAACTTTATGTAACCCTCACACATATATGTAATTTTTAAACTTTATTTTGACTGAAGTACAATGTGAAAGGTTACAGTGACATTAGCTATTCTCCTTCCTGTTATACTTGGTTTATTGCATTCAGTCTTCCTTCCTCTTGCTACGTATATGCATTCTTTGTCTTCCCTGTCCAACTTTATTACAAAATTCAATTATTAGTTTTTTTAATTGAAGTATTTAGTTGATTTATAATGTTGTGCCAATCTTTGCTGTACAGCAAAGTGACTTAATGTGTGTGTGTGTGTATATATATATCTGTATGTACACACACACATTCTTTTTAATTACAAAGTTTTAAAAGATACTTTGCTTATGGAATGTATTATTCCTTAGCCTGTATTTATTTTGTCAGTAAGGTAATTAGTTGTTTTTTATGTTATTGCTTGTTCTCTTTCTTCCTTTATCTTGGATGACTTTTGTAGAAAACTCTTTTTGATACTTTTTCCACTTTGTGCTTTGATTTCTCAGAACATTGGAAAACCAAAAAGGAACTGGAGTAAAGAAGAGCCCTATGTTATGTGGACAGTATCCTGTTAAAAGTGAGGGAAAGGAGCTGAAGATAGTTGTACAACCTGAGACCCAGCACAGAGCTCGGTACCTGACTGAGGGTAGTCGTGGCTCAGTAAAGGACAGAACACAGCAAGGCTTTCCTACAGTGAAGGTACTTATTTTATTTAGCAGTAAATGAAGAATTTTATCCACTTTTATTTATTAGTTATTTTGTTTTTAACCAATAAAAGCTGTCTAAAATAAAACTAATTGCTGTATATATTAGAAATTAAAGTAAAAGTCTGAATCATAAGCCAAATATTGTTGCTCTGATGTCATTTGAATTTTAGTTTAAATGGAAACAGAATGTGCTCTAACAAGTAAAATATATGGCAATCATGAACTATTTTCCCTTTATGTTTGACATTGGTAGCAACTCTTTTACATTCTTTCCAAACCTGTATATTAAAAATATTTTAAAGTGAATCCAAAGAAATATTGTAGAAATTATTGTGGACTTGGAAAATAAGGTTTTTGAGATGTCGAAAGCAATCAGGTCTACTCAACTCTGAAAAGAGTTGGTTGATAGGTAACTTAAGTTTTCAGTTTAGGAAACAGGATATCAATTGAGTCTTTAGCGTTTCAGAACTTAGACTAAAAGGAAAAAGAAGGAGCAGTTAAATTTCAGCACCTGGCTTACCTTATTATAAAGATTTTGTCTCTTTGAAGACAAACCAAAATAAAAGTGGGTAGGGAATATTTAACAAGTGTTCCTACCCCTTGCAAAATACTAAACAGGGAGGAATTTTGGCTAGTCACAGGGTAGATTCTTGTAAATACAGTTTGTGTAAATGTTTTAGTTGAACGCAATTTCATTGAACTGCCTTTCTTTTTATGCATGAAAGAAATAATGGTAGAAACTTGAAATCAAGAAACTTACTCATGACCATTATAAGGTTGGTTAATAGTTACATGTACCATATCATTTCTACCCCTCTACTGCTCACCACACCAGTCCTTCTTTAGTCCCCCAAACTTAGGACAAGTAACAGGCAAGTGAAACATTTAAATTATGCTTTGTGTAAATATTTGTTTAGCCAGACATTTTGATAGTTTGAAAATTTTAACCTAACTGCTCTGGCTTTAAGTAAGTTTTGTCTAAGTACTCATCTATAGAAGTATTGTTAGATTAATTGCCTGTAATAGGGGATGAATTGCCTGATGTTAAAAGTTTATTTATTCACTCATTCAACAGATATGGTACCCTTCTATGTGTCAGACACTGTTCTCTGGTACTGCTGACTAACAGCTTGGGTGGACTGCTTATTTGACTCATTATGATACCATTGATACTGAGATACAGCTATTCTTGAATAAAAAACATTTATGAGTTATTTTTAAGCACTTTGATGTGCATTGTACAAGTTATTTTGTGATTTTCTATGTTCTGTATTAGCAGCTTCAATGTTTAACTATAAACCTTATCAAGAACCCAATTTATTTATTCATCAGCATACAAACTGTAGTTTAATTTATGAAGGCTTGTTAGAGACCTGTAAATGACCCATAGGTCCTGGTTTGAACCAGCAGTTTTTCATATCATAATATTAGTTCTGGCCCATGATTTTATGATGTTGCATATATGCATCTAGTCTATAAAAATAAGCCCGTTCCTCTATTGTTTATATAGCTGAAGGTCAAATGCTTTCCTACCCAATAACTTTCACAGAGTAAAAATTTAGTAGATGTACTCTTACTTGATGATGATGCCACTAACACAGTTTAGTGAACTTTCCGTTAGTGGTGGTGGTAAATCCTGAGTAACCCAGATGCTTTGGCAGTCCACAAATTTATAAATACCTCAAAGGATTGTGTATTCATTGTCATTTGGTTGTAAAAATTAATTACAAATGATAATTTTTCATTACACATCTAAAATTTTAATTAAAATGTGATTATTGCAGAACTAAAACTTAAAAGTTTTCTTGAAAAATTTAGCTAATTCTCCTTTATGAAAACATTTTTCCTCTGTTTTTCTGAAGGACTTATTTCTTTACTGTAATCCAGTTATAAATATAATAATATAAGACTTGACCTTAAATGTTTGATTTTTACAGTTCGATTATTTGAAATACAAATTAGTGTTTATGCTCCATGTTATCCATTCCAGCTGGAAGGCCATAATGAGCCAGTGGTGTTGCAGGTGTTTGTGGGCAATGACTCTGGTCGAGTGAAACCACATGGATTTTATCAGGCCTGCAGGGTAACTGGGCGAAATACAACTCCCTGCAAAGAAGTGGATATCGAAGGCACTACTGTTATAGAAGTTGGCCTTGATCCAAGCAACAATATGACACTGGCGTGAGTACTTACTAAAAATTTTTTTCTTAGTTCATTACACTTTTGCAATAGAAGGAAAAGTTTTTAGTTTGTAATGTAAATATAAAAGATTTTTAGTTTTAAGCATTGCAAATAAAAAGAATAGATTATGGCAGAATTGTAGTGGAGGAAATGAATTCTTGCCCTTTGCTAGAGAATTCCCATAGTGAATGGCAAGGATATAAAAGCAAGGTGGA
Organism: Bos indicus x Bos taurus; assembly: GCF_003369695.1. NCBI lineage: Eukaryota > Metazoa > Chordata > Mammalia > Artiodactyla > Bovidae > Bos > Bos indicus x Bos taurus. Next base: position 29,119,995 of record NC_040093.1, on the reverse strand, counting down.
ATGCTGGCTTTTGGCAAAATAATATAGACTTATATGTTGGTTTTATAATATTAACATTAAAAACTAAAATTACAACCAATTTGATTTGCTTTCCTAAGTTCCACTTTTGTAGTGTTTGCAGTAGAAACTGACAGACATCATTCATGGTATCTTTAACCAATCTTGGAATGAAAAAGCATATTGTTAGTCTAAATTTACCTTTTATTTCTGTTTTCCTGTGTTAAAAAAAAATGATGTCCTATGATTACCTATTTTTCATGTTATGCATTTTCATTTCCTGAAATATATTACAAGTGTTAAGGATTTAAATTAAAAATTTTTTTTCCTTACCCCTTTTGTTGAGGACCTTTAATCTGAAAGATAAACTTAACAGCAGCAAATATTGATATGGGATAGACCTTGTAATTATTTGTATTGGATAGCTAAAGACTTTTCTTTATTTGGTGTTTTTTTTTTCTTTAAAGCTATTTTGAATAAGTAAGAGGGAAATAATAAGTTGGAAAAGGGAAATTTTGAAACATATTTAATAAAGTTTTTTTTTTAACTTTTGGGATTATAAAAGTAAATGTATATGGTGGAAGATAGAGATTACTGATTATAAAAATAGTACTTATTCCTTATAAGTTGAAAACAGAATAAAAATTTAAAATTAGTAAAAATAGTAGTAATAGAAAGCTAAAAACATACTCCTCAAATGCCAGCTTCCAACTTAATAGAACTAATTACAATTTTGACATTTATTTTTTCATCCTTTTTTCTGATAAAATGAGATGATACTGTACTCACTGCTCTGTAACCTACTCTTCACTTACTATGAGCATTTTCCCATAACATTAAATATTTAAAGTGTACATTTTAATGGTACAGTGTTCATTTTGGGGGGAAACAGTTGCTAGTTTTTTCCCAAGTAAAATCTGTTCCTTATTTTAATATCTGAATTAGGTATAAAAAGGAAGAGGATAAATTTAATTTTTTAAAGCAAAAGTATCTCTTTTTTCTCTCTTTTTTTTTAATTTAAATTTATTTATTTTAATGGAGACTAATTACTTTACAATATTGTATTGGTTTTGCCATACATCAACATGAATCCGCCATAGGTGTACATGTGTTCCTCATCCTGAACCCCCCTCCCACCTCCCTCCCCATACCATCCCTCTGGGTCATCCCAGTGCACCAGCCCCAAGCATCCTATATCCTGCATCAAACCTGGACTGGTGATTTGTTTCTTATATGGTATTATACATGTTTCAATGCCATTCTCCCAAATCATCCCACCCTCTCCCTCTCCCACAGAGTCCAAAAGACTGTTCTATACATCTGTTTCTCTTTTGCTCTCTCGCATACAGGGTTATCGTTACCATCTTTCTAAATTCCATATATGTTAGTATACTGTCAAAATATCTCTTATAAACCATAACTTATGTTCAGATTTTGAAATAGTGATTTCTATACTGTTTTTTCCCATTATTATTATAAATAAAAAGTTGACCAGAGAAGTTATGAATATTTAGAATTTACACTTCTCTATTTTTTAAAATTTGGAATAATTATATTACATATTCAAAAATTAATAAAGAAGCAAATTATACTTAAAAAGAAAATATTTAAGAATATATTACTATTTATACAGCAGAAACTATCAATTAATATATTTTTTCTGTATTAGGGTTGACTGCGTAGGGATATTGAAATTGAGGAATGCTGATGTTGAAGCCAGAATAGGAATTGCTGGTTCCAAGAAAAAGAGCACTCGTGCCAGATTGGTTTTTCGAGTTAATATCACAAGGAAAGATGGCTCCACTTTGACACTGCAAACACCCTCTTCTCCAATTTTATGTAGTAAGTAAGAAAATATGAAGATACTAAATATATAGAGGGGTTTTTTCCATTTTCTGTTTATTGTTCAGATATCTCTAAATTTCAGTTGTATTACATACTCAAGCTTATGGTCATGCAAACTTTGCAACATTTTTAAAGCTATAGTCAAGTTTTCTAGACTAAGCTAAAGGTGGGTAATTTCTAATAAGATTCAGAAGTTATGTAGCGTTTTGTAGTTTCCTGTTACTCTTATACTGATTTAAAAAGTAATTTGAGTAGTTTGCCTAAGTAAATTACAAATCCAAAGGATTTTCACAGCATCTTCATTTTGTGGTAAATTGCTGTGATACTAAGTGTTTTGTGTTAGAACGTAAAGGAACAGAAAGGTAAGCAGAACTTTGTAAATATATAGCAGTGAGGGTTCTGATTACAAATTAAAGTGCTGTAGTATAATGGGAAATTAACTTCTTACTTTGCTGACCTTGGCATAGAAAATAAATGATGTGTATATGTGTGTATTTAAATTCAGTCGTGTTGTATGTGCCTCACCATATAGTCTGGTTTCCCTGTAATGAGTATTAGTACAAGTAATATGTAGGAAAATTTTTTCCTTTGTACATCCCTTAAGATTTTCATTAAGTATTATGTTCTTCGGCCTTGCTTCTGAATTCAGAAGAGCAGAAGAGACTGAGTGAATTCCATTTACTTGAATTTCCTATTGGATGGTTATGAGTATTATGTCCTTGGTACCCCCAGACATTTACAAAGCCTTTGTTATTTAATTGTAGCTTAGTTTTGTCAACTTATTCACCCTTAGTAAATCTTATTTTTCCCTTCCTTTTAATTCACTTGAGATGTGAATACTTATACATTAGCTTGGCAAATACCCTTGTTTTAAAAGAGTAGTAGTAAATGTATTTGTGATCTCAAGAGAACTCAGAAGACTTCTATTTTTCATTATTATGAAAATTTTGTTATGGTATTAGTGTTTCCTTGGGCCATTTCTGGAGAACGTTCACTTATAAATATGCTCCTTTTAAAGTTTGTAGATTCCATGTCCATTCTGTTGTGTTCAGATAGGGACAGAATAAATAATCTGTAGATGGTTTATTGAATTCTGAAGTTTTTTTAATTTGGGTACTAGTTTACTATAAATCACAATATGTCTCAACTTGAATATTATAAGGATGGAATTTCAATTTTAGTGGGGGTACATGCAGTTCTTCTTTTATGTGATCTAATACTTTGAGCATGACCATAGCTACTCTCTGAAGACCAGATCCAGGAGATGCTAGATAATTCAGATCATACTGCCTTAGCAGGAACTGGGGGGGGGGATGGTTGTCAACTTTATTTGATTTTATATTTTAATTATTTATTTTAATTGGAGGCTAATTACTTTATAGTACTATGGTGGTTTTTGGCATACATCAACATGAATCAGCCATGGGTATACATGTTTCCCCCCGCCCCATCCCGAATCCCCCTCAACTTTATTGTATTAATAATTGTTTGTTTCTTCTTTCAGTAGTTCATTTCTTTATTTCCTATTTAATTGAAGTATTGTTAAAATATAAATATAAATGTATCCAGCCAAAGATAGAAAATATAAAAGAAACAGAAAACATGATTTTCTGAAATTTTTCATCTATAGTTATAATTTTCATTCGTTAATTATCACCATTTAACCATATTAATATGGTAACATATTAATATGTTCATGTTGCAAAAAGTGTTATCTCCCTTGGAAGATGTGTCTGGGTGAATTATGATAGTCCTAAGAAGCAGCAGCATATAGTGGAAGGCATATAGAGCTAATAGTAAAAATTGCCATATTTTGAACTCTGCACAGTATGCCAGAGATTTTATTAACAATTTTATAAGCATTATGTCATTTACCCTCACCATTGCCTTTCATTGTTTCTGTTCTACAGTTGATGAAACTGAGACTTAAATAACTTCCTCAAGGTCATGTAGCTAGTATGTAGTAAGATCAGGATTAAAAGCCTCCTTTTTAGCCATTGTGCTGTGTTGCCACCACAGTCACTTAAAATTTAGCAGTGCTAAAACAAAATTTGAATGATTCATTTTATCCCAGCTATAGCTTCCAGATGGTTAGGACTATAGTTACAGTATGAAATTATGTTAGAAAACTATTTCCTCTACCTATGAGATTTGTGTTATGTAATTTATAGATTTTTTATGAATTTAGAAAATAGATCTCAATTTATATTAGGGGATTTTGCTTGAATACCTATATTATCCCTTCCATTTCCTTTTGTAAACGTCATTTATTATGGAGGTGTAGGATATATATTTTTACTCCTTTAGTTGACTATTTGGCATTTATATTGCCATCTGCTTGGTGAAATTGAATTAGATAAACTTGAGCAATACTTTCTTTTAAAGAAAGACATACCTTTGCAATAATAATTCGTTAGAAATGGAATGGGAGGTAGAAGGAAACAGGAAGATGAGAGGTAAGTAGAAAGGAAGAGGGGCCAAAAGGTGCTAGAGGTGAAAGGGAGGAGAGGAAACAGATAATTGATCTTCCCTCAGTGGAAAGAAGGCCTAATGCCAGAATTCATGTTGTGCCTTGTGACCTTAGAAAAACAATCTTGCTTCTACTTGTTGGTTTAACAGTGGCCATTGGATCCATTTTCTTTTAGTTTGTTTATTTTTAAGGGAATAGAAGAATCCTCTCCTTTCACACCTTTAGATTTCTCCAGAAAATATATATATACTAGATCAAAGTAAAAATATCAATTTTTATACTTTTTTAGTATCTACCCTAATATAATAATTTTTAATGTGTCAAAATTAATCATAGCTTTCTTCAATATAATGTTTTATCTTACTAATACTGTATTAAGTCTTACTAAAATTAACAAGTTCTTCCTTTACTTATTTCTGGCTCTTCCACAACTTTAGGGAACGACTAATATCATTCAGTAAACTTTTGTTCTCTTCAGTTCAGTCGCTCAGTCGGACTCTCTGCGACCCCATGAATGGCAGCACGCCAGGCCTCCCTGTCCATCACCAACTCCCAGAGTTCACCCAAACTCATGTCCATAGAGTCGGTGATGCCATCCAGACATCTCATCCTCTGTCATCCCCTTCTCCTCCTGCCCCCAATCCCTCCCAGCATCAGAGTCTTTTCCAATGAGTCAACTGTTCGCATGAGGTGGCCAAAGTACTGGAGTTTCAGCTTTAGCATCAGTCCTTCCATAGAACACCCAGGATTGATCTCGTTTAGAATGGACTGGTTGGATCTCCCTGCAGTCCAAGGGACTCTCAAGAGTCTTCTCCAACACCACAGTTCAAAAGCATCAATTCCTCGGTGCTCAGCTTTCTTCACAGTCCAACTCTCACATCCATACATGACCACTGGAAAAACCATAGCCTTGACTAGACAAACCTTTGTTGGCAAAGTAATGTCTCTGCTTTTCAATATGCTGTCTAGGTTGGTCATAACTTTTCTTCCAAGGAGTAAGCGTCTTTTAATTTCATAGCTGCAGTCACCATCTGCAGTGATTTTGGAGCCCAGAAAAATAAAGTCTGACACTGTTTCCACTGTTTCCCCATCTATTTCCCATGAAGTGATGAGACCAGATGCCATGATCTTCGTTTTCTGAATGTTGAGTTTTAAGCCAACTTTTTCACTCTTCCTTTTTCACTTTCATCAAGAGGCTTTTTAGTTCTTCTTCAGTTTCTACCACAAGGGTGGTGTCATCTGCGTACCTGAGGTTATTAATATTTCTCCAGGCAATCTTGATTCCAGCTTGTGCTTCTTCCAGCCCAGCATTTCTCATGATGTACTCTGCATATAAGTTAAATAAGCAGGGTGACAATATACAGCCCTTCTTCACAGACTTTCTAATTCTTCTTCACAGGCTTTCTAATTCTTTTGACAGGTTGAAATATTTGCTTTGTTATTTTTCGGTATTCATTTTCTTTAGCTTTATTTTTGAGGCTCCTGTTTGAACAGCATCTAAAAGCACATTGTTCTTTATAATACCAGAAAAGTGGCTGCTTTTTTCTGTTATAATTTTTTAAAGCAATGTGATCCCTTTCAAGAGGCAGCTCACTAATTTCTTAAAGGTAAAAATAAAACATCTAATGCTTAAATAATGCTGACTTCAGTTCTATTTGGTATAGAGTATGTCCTGTTAGGTAACCACCAAATTTTTTAACAGATAAGACTTTTTAAGGTCAAAAGTTAAATTATCTTGAGCAGACTAGTTCTTTGTGTAATGTAAATACAAATATATAAAATAAACATTGTATCTTCAGAGGGGCCTCATTTGGCCATCTTATGCCTTTTAATGCATAAAAGGGAAAAAGGAGATAGGAAAAAGTTTTGATAATCATGAGCAAAGTGGAGTTTCCATATAGTATCTTATAAGTAGATGGCGGGGGGGAGATTATAGACTTTCCATTCATTTTGTTACTATATTCATATAATTTTGCACCTCTTACTGTTTTCTAATCAAAATAATATTCATCATATTTTTCTTTTGAATGTCATTTAAAAACAAGTATCTAGTTCCAGTGTTACTCCAAAAAGTTATAAATTAATTCAGTTAGTTCTTTGTTTTAAAAGGGTGTATGATTACCAGTGTATGACAGATAACTGTTTCCATCTGTTCATACATTAACCCTGTGGTTCTAGACAGTATATATGTATACACAATCACGATTTTTTTTAGCTGTTACGCATTGCTGAAAATATTATTTGGTATTTAATTAGGATAAGATACTTGTTTGTATCAATAAATGAAACTAAATGATGCTAAAAGTAATAAATAAACAACCAAAAAAAATCTAAATGCTTATACAACGCAGTTTTACTTTCCCCTCATTTTATGATAATATTGGCAGCAGTTGAGAAACAGCTCCATTTTCTTCACTGTGGGAACCAGGCTTTAGAAGCTGCCTTTTTCTGGGATATTGCTATTTTTTTAGTGGAGGAAAAAAAGATGGTGCAACCACGTGGAGATGGTAAAGCCTGGAAGTGGCACATTTACTTCAGTTCACATTTCATTATATAAACAAGTCATGTGGCCAATCCTTAAATGAGTGGGGCAAGAATGACCTTGTGTGGAGCAAGAGTCTTCTGACAGAAAGGGCAGCCCTAGGGAAAACAGGGCAATAAATACTTTGACAGTAGTAATTTCCCAGATTACTTTCTTGTAAAGATAAAATTGATTATCAAATATATAAGTACCTAAGGAGAAAAAAACTTAAAAACTTTGATTAAAGTTTAGTTGTTGTTGTTCAATTGCTAAGTTGTGTCCGACTCTTTGTGATCCTGTGGACTGCAGCATGCCAGGCTTCTCTGTCCTTAACTTTCTCCCAAAGTTTGCTCAAACTCTTGTCCATTTAGTCAGTGATGCCATCCAACCATCTCATCCTCTTTTTCCTCCTTCTTCTCCTTCCCTCAGTCTTTCCCAGCATCAGTGTCTTTTTGAATGAGTCGGCTCTTTGCATCAGGTGGCCAAAGTATTGGAGCTTCAGCTTCAGCCTCAGGCTTTCCAATGAATATTCAGGGTTAATTTCCTTTAAGATTGACTGATTTGATCACCTTGCTGTCCAGGGAATTCTCAGGAGTCTTCTCCAGCAAAACATTTCAAAAGCATTCATTCTTTGGTGCTCAACCTTCCTTATGGTCCAACTCTCACATCCATACATGACTACTGGAAAAACTACAGCTTTGATTATACAAATCTTTGCTGTATAGTGATATCCCTTCTTTTTAATATGCTGTCTAGGTTTGTCATAGCTTTTCTTCCAAGGAGCAAGTGTCTTAATTTTGTGGCTGCAGTCTCTGTCCATAGTGATTTTGGAGCCCAAGAAAATACAGTCTGTCACTATTTCCACTTTTTCCCCCTGTTTGCCATGAAGTGATGGCACCAGATGCTATGATCTTAGGTTTTTGAATGTTGTGTTTTAAGCCAGCTTTTTCACTCTCTTCTTTTACCCTTATCAAGAGGCTCTTTAGTTCCTCTTGTTTTCTTCCATTAAAATAATATCTGCAAATCTGAAGTTGTTGTTTAATTCTCCTGGCAGTCTTGATTCCAGCTTGTGATTCATCCAGCCTGGCATTTCGCATGATGTACTCTGCATAGAAGTTAAATAAGCAGGATGACAACATACAGCCTTATAATACTCCTCTCCCAATTTTGAACCAGTCCATTGTTCCATGTTCGGTTCTAACTGTTGCTTCTTAACATGCATGCAGGTTTCTCAGAAGGCGGGTAAAGTAAAGTAGTCTGGTACTCCCATCCCTTTAAGAATTTTCCACAGTTGTAATCCACACAGTCAAAGGCTTTAGTATATAGTCAGTGAAGCAGAAGTAGATGTTTTTCTGCAATTCCCTTGCTTTTTTGATGATCCGACAGATGTTGTCAATTTGATCTCTGGTTCTTCAGCCTTTTCTAAATCCAGCTTGTGTATCTGGAAGTTCTCAGTTCACATTACTACTGAAGCCTAGCTTGAAGGATTTTGAGTATTGCTAGCCTATGAAATTGTACAGTAGTTTGAACATTCTTTGGCATTGCCATTATTTGAGATTGGATGAAGACTGACCTTTTCCAGTACTGTGACCACTGCTGAGTGTTCCAAATATGCTGACATATTGATTACAGCACTTTAACAGCATCATCTTTTAGAATTTTAAATAGCTCAGCTGGAATTCTATCACCTCCACTAGCTTTGTTCATAGTAATGCTTTATGGGCCACTTGACTTCACACTTCAGAATGTCCACCTCTAGGTGAGTGTCCACACCATCATGGTTATCTGGATCATTAAGACCTATTTTGTATAGCTCTTCTGTGTATTTTTGCCAATTCTTCTTAAACCCTTCTGCTTCTGTTGCTGCTGCTGCTAAGTCCTTGCTATTTCTGTCCTTTATTGTGCCCATCTTTGCATGAAATGTTCCCTTGGTATCTCCAGTTTTTTTTGAAGGGGTCTTTAGTCTTTGCAATTCTGTTGTTTTTCCTCTATTTCTTTGCATTGTTCGCTTAAGAAGGCGTTCTCATCTCTCCTCACTGTTCTCTGGGACTCTACATTCAGTTAGTTATATCTTTCCCTTTCACCTTTAACTTCTCTTTCTTTTTCAGCGTGTAAGGCCTCCTCAGACAACCACTTTGCCTTCTAGCATTTCTTTTTCTTTGGGATGGTTTTAGTCACTGCTTTCTATAGTGTTAGAAAACTCCATCCATAGTTCTTTAGGCACTCTGTCTATCAGATCTAATCCCTTGAATCTACTTGTCACCTCCACTGTATAATTGTAAGGGATTTGATTTACTGGGCATGGCCCTGCCCACCAAAGCAAGACCCAGATTTCCCCACAGCCAGTCTCTCCCGTCAGGAAGCTTGCACTAGACTCTTAGCCTCATCCATCAAAGGGCAAACAGAAGAAGCAAGAACTACAGTCCCACAACCTCCAGAATGAAAACCACAATCCCAGAAAGGTAACCACAATCATCACATGAATCAGAGGTTTGTGTAACTCGAAGCTATGAGCTATGCCGTACAGGGTCACTCAAGATGGATGGGTCATGGTGGACAGTTCTGACAAAATGTGGCCCACTGGAGAAGGAAATGGCAAACCCCTCCAGTATTCTTGCTCAAGAACCCCATAAACAGTATGAAAAGGCAAGAAGATACAACACCAGAAGATGAGTCCCCCAGGTTGGTAGCTGTCCGACATGCTACTGGGGAATAGCAGAAAAATAGCTCCAGAAAGAATGAAGAGGCTAGGCCAAAGCAGAAACATTGCTGAGTTGTAGATGTGTCTGGTGGTGAAAGTAAAATCCGATGCTGTAAAGGAACCTGGAATGTTAGGTCCATGAATCAAGGAAAATTGGATAAGGTCAAGCAGGAGATGGCAAGAGTGAACATTGGTGTTTTAAGAATCAGTGAACCAAAATGGATGGGAATGGGCGAATTTAATTCAGATGACCATTATGTCTATTACTGTGGGCAAGAATCCCTTACAAGAAATGAAATAGCCCTCATAATCAACAAGAGAGTCCGAAATGCAGTGCTTGGGTACAATCTCAGAAACAACAGAATGATCTCAATTCGTTTCTAAGGCAAACCATTGAACATCACAGTAATCCAAATCTGTGCCCCAACCACTGATGCCAAAGAAGCTGAAGTTGACCTGTTCTATGTAGACCTACAAGACTTCTAGAACTAACACCGAAAAAAGATTTCCTTTGCATCATGGGGATTGTAATGCAAAAGTAAGAAGTCAAGAGATACCTGGAGTAACAGGCAGGTTTGGCCTTGGAGTACAAAATGAAGCAGGGCAAAGGCTAACAGAGTTTTGTCAAGAGAAAACATTAGTCTTAGCAAACACCCTCTTCCAGCAACTCAAGAGACGACTCTACACACGGACATCACCAGATGGTCGATACCGAAATCACACTGATGATATTCTTACAGCCAAAAATGGAGAAGCTCTATACAGTGAGCGAAAACAAGACCTGGGGCTGACTGTGGCTCAGATCATGAGCTCCTTGTTGTAAAATTCAGGCTTAAATTGAAAAAAGTAGGGAAAACCACTAGGCCATTCAGGTATGACCTAAATCAAATCCCTTATGATTATACAGTGGAAATGACGAATAGATTCAAGGGATTAGATCTGGTAGACAGAATGCCTGAAGAATATGGACAGAGGTTTGTAACATTCAACATATATTAGACTATCTCATTAATTTAGAAGTTGATGAGTTATACAGCCATGTTTAAAATTACTTTTGCAGTACGTTATTAGGTTTGTTGTTATATGTTACAGATATAATATACATATTGTGTAATTAGTATGTTATTAGGATTTACTAAAACAACAAATGATGTAATTGGTTTCAAAGTGCTTAATCTTAAGGGAGTAGTTTTCTGAGTACCTAAAAGGTAGGTATTTGCATTAACCAGTATTCCAGGGAGTACTCTGGTGGAAACCTAGTCCTTAGGTGTCAATATCAAAGAATGTTTCTGGGGTCAAATATATTGAGAAAACTGTGTACTACACCCAATTCTTGGATATTTATAGTGTACATCAGAATGTGAAATGTTTGGGGAAATTTTGGAACCTATTTTACTAAACAGTACATATTAAATTTTCCTAAGAAAATCAGGAAGATTAGTAAGCCAGTTATAGTTTTTTAGATCTGGATCCTCCTCAGTACTTCTCTATCTCTTTGTTAATTTACTAGTGATTAGTTAGTCTTTATAACTGAAAAATGAGTGTGTTTTATTTTTATCCTCAAGGTATCCTAATTCAGGGAGATCCTCTGGTAGGAAGAATTATTCTGAAATGGATTCAGTCTGTTTTTAGGTGTTCTTTTCATTTAGAGCCTCTAAGTCCTAGATCTGGATCCTTAAAGATACTCTTAATACCACCCAGAGGCTCACTTTGCCTCAGAAGTCTTGTGAAGGTGTAGCACAGCTAACATTTTTAAGGTTAGGATTGTGAGATGTTTGTTATTAAATTGATTTTTTTTGAATGTTAAAAACATGACCAAGTTCATATTTTACACCTTTTTTTTTTTTTTTTTCATGTAATGAGAAAACAAAGATGGTATGTAACTTTGCTTTCTGTTATGGTAAATTTTAATTTGCAGAATGAAAGTGAAAGTTGCTCAGTTGTGTCCAATTCTTTGCAATCCCAAGAACTATAGCCTGCCAGGCTCCTCTGTCCATGGAACTCTCCAGGCCAGAATATTGGAGTGGGTAGCCATTCCCTTCTCCAGGGGATCTTTACCCAGGAATTGAACCCAGGTCTCCTACATTGCAGGTGTATTCTTATACCCTCTGACCCACCAGGGAGGCCCAAGAATACTGGAGTGGGTAGGCTATCCCTTCTCCAGCAGATCTTCCCAACCCAGGAATCGAACCAGGGTCCCCTGCACTGTAGAATAAAAGAAGGCAAATTCAGGGGTCAACAAAGACAACTTACAGAACTGAATAATTGAGAGTTGATTTTAGGTAAGAAATGTATTGGTGGTTCTTCTTATGGAATGCTTATATATACCTACAGCTCAACCAGCAGGAGTGCCAGAAATCTTAAAGAAGAGCTTGCATAGCTGTTCGGTGAAAGGAGAGGAAGAAGTATTTTTAATTGGCAAGAACTTTCTGAAAGGAACTAAAGTTATTTTCCAAGAAAATGTTTCTGGTAAGTAGGCATAACACTGCCTTAGAAATTGTTGGGTGTTTCACTTTGTTATGAAGATATAGTTGTAGCTACAAAGTAAAAAATTTTTCATAATTTTAGTAAGTCACTGTTTTTTATTTCAATCAGATGAAAACTCTTGGAAGTCAGAAGCTGAAATTGATATGGAATTATTTCATCAGGTATAATTTAAACTTTTTATAGTTTGATTGTTTATTCTCTGAGAAACTGAGTTTTGCTCCAAGATTTTCCTAAATCAACAGATTAAATTTCTTATTTATATGGAATTGAAGTAAATCATTTAAAGTTTCTTTCTTGAGTTTCTTTAACTGAAATAGATTTATTCCACTGATGCTAGAAATGACAGTTCTGTATTTGGAAAGTTAAGACCATGAGAAAATTACCGTTGTTAATAAATGAAACATGTCTTTCCTAATATTTATTTGCTATCTCTACCTACTTTGGATTATCCTTGGGTTATCTTCACCTACTTTTTAATAAGAGAAACTTATTTATTGAGTACCTGCTGTGTGCCAGGTGTTTTATATTTGTTCCTTACCTTTTGCATTCAGAAGCACTACTTATTACACTTAGAGTCTGTATTTGTAGGACCTCGGTGTATATTCATTTTTGGTTTAAAATTTTTAAAAATTCCTTTGTGTTCTGAAAAAAATAAAGAAATTTAACATTATGCATCCAATATATTGCCAAACTCAAAGCTAAAGGTACAGTGTTGCCTAAGAGTGCCCTCACTTCAGACACCAGCTGCACGTTCAGGGGTCCCCTGAACAGGTCTCACTTCTGAACAGTTGGCTTCAAATTCAAGGGTTTCCACTACCCCCAAAGATTTGCTAGTAGAACTCACAGAACTCAGGAAAGCACTGTACTTAACAATATCAGTTTTATTATAGCAAAAGAACACAAATCAGATTATAATTTCTCAACTTCTAGCCTTCTGGGTTCTTTATATTATATTTTTTAGAGAGTAAGAATAAAAAAAAAATAAAGTGGAGTTTTGAAGAAGATGGAATTTTCTCTTTTTTTTTTTGGAATTTTCTATTTTTAATAGGCTAATGTCTATTTCATGCTCTGTAAAACAAGTTATACAGTGGATTAATGCAGAATAATCATAAAAATTTGGTGGAATGGAAAGGAATTATATCCTCATTTGGTGGCTATATATAGAGGCCCTGGGGTTCTTGCAAGCAAGTATGTAAACAGGGTAAATCATAATATGATCTTTCATTAATTCTGTGGTTTTGCTATTTTTTTATCTTTTTCAGAGAAAACTTTCTTTTTTTCTTTCTTTCTAAAGGGCTTTCTGGGAAGTGTGTTAGAGTGGAATCAGAGCTGAGATATACAAAATAAATCCTAAAGATTATATTATATTAAAGAAAAAAAACACAAAAATTAAACATTTAGAAGAAAGTATGATCAGAAAATACATTAAAAGTAAAGAAACTTTGAGTGTGGTCAATAAAGAAATAATGGGCCTATAATGAAAAGTTAAAAGGGCCTCTACAAGAACAAAAAATGACCAGAAGATGGTAAAGTAGAAAAGACCATTTAATGATGACTTTGCAAATTGCAAATATAATTGTGATAGCTATTCATTTGAAACTCCAAAAATCAACTCATCAGGTATTAAACTTTTTTATTACTTGAAAATTAAGGCAAACAAAGTCTGGGAAAATAATCCTTTGTTAATATTTGGCTCTTCTAGTCAACGCCATAATATATCTCATACTCATGTATACCAAGAGCAATAGGCACATTGTCATTATATCTACTCCCATTTTAACAACTTTAGATGAATTCTGTAGGGCCTTAATTGCCTATTAAATGTACATATAAGATACATATCTTAAATACAAATTTCCTCTCTGCTGCTGCTGCTAAGTTGCTTCAGTCGTGTCCGACTCTGTGCGACCCCATAGACGGCAGCCCACCAGGCTCCCCCATCCCTGGGATTCTCCAGGCAAGAATACTGGAGTGGGTTGCCATTTCCTTCTCCAATGCATGAAGGTGAAAAATGAAAGTGAAGTCGCTCAATTGTGTCCAACTCTGAGCGACCCCACAGACTGCAGCATATATATGTATTGTTTTGAAAGATAAATTGGTTTTAAAAGAAAGGAGGAGAGATTAGCAGCTTGCATGTGGAGGTGATTTTAAAAGGAAACTAGAAGCAAGTATTTTAGAGCCTAGGAGAGCTCTTTTTTTTTTTTAGCTTTTGTTTTTTTCACTTAATTATTTACTTTATATTGGAGTATAGTTGATTTACAATGTTATGTTAGTTTCCAGTGTACAGCAAAGTGTACAGGTATACATATATCCATTCTTTTTTCAGATTATTTTCCCATATAGGTAATTAATATGGGTAAATTTTATTACAGAATATTGAGTAGAGTTTCCTGTGCTGTACAGTAGGTTCTTGTTGATTATCTATTTTATATATAATATATATATAGTAATATATATATAGTAATGCCTATATGTAAGTTCCCAAACTTCTAATTTATCCCTCCCTCCCACCTTTCCCCTTTAGTAAGCATAAGTTTATTTTCAAAGTCTGTGAATCTGTTTATATTTTGTGAGTAAGTTCATTTGTATCAGAGGTCTATAGTATGAATAAGTATAACTTGTTTTACAGAACATGAAATAGACATTAGCCTATTAAAAATAGAAAAATGTATAGATTATAATTTCTCAACTTCTAGTCTTCTGGGTTCTTTATATTGTATTTTTTAGAGAGTAAGAATAAAAAAAAATAAGGTGGAGCTTTGAAGAAGATGGAATTTTCAGTAGAAATATGTAAAGAAAATTCTCGGAAGAAATGCCTAAAAGATCCTCAGAATTTTGGGGAACAACTAGGCTAAACAAAGACTTGAGAGTTTTGAAGTTATATGTTTTCAAAGTGGTTTTATTAGGAATTTGTTTTGTGTCTCCAGTTATTTTTATGTGTATATCCCCAACTGCAAAATGACAATTTTGACAATGATAAATTATTCCTTAGGAAAGTGAAAAATGTCTAGCACCATTGCTTATAAACTCTGAAAAACGATTACCTGCTGGGATAAAGAAAATTGTTATTTTGAATCCAACCAGATTTTTCTAAGAAATTAAAATTTAGATATTTTTCCCTTTTTACCTCAGAAAACATTCTACCTGCTCCACAGGCCTCCCAGCCCTTTGTATGTTTTGTGTGTATTGTACTCCTAGTTCAGTGGTAGTTAATTGCTCTTAATTTTTGAGATTAGGTTTTTTTTACTTAGTTTTTAATTTAAATCATTTGTAGAATTTCATGATTTCAGATTGAGGATGTGTGAATAATTTGTTCATTTGGTTTTTAAGAAGTTTCAAATTAGGTTTGTTTAACTAGACTCTCTAAAACAAGTGGAGTAAAAGATTAAAAATATATATATATGTGTGTGTATATATATTCATCTGACTTTTAGATACTAATTCTGTTACTGATTACCAAGAACAAATTTTTTATTTGGAAGAATAATTTCAGTTATTGAGTTGGTCAAATAATCTTAAGACTGGGAAGATACTTCAGAAGTCCATCCATTCAGCCATCTTAACTGTAGGTAGAACTGCTTTTGATGTAGTTGCAGTGTTTAAGCAAAGGAGGAAAAATGAAGGTGGGCAAGATTTTAAAATTCTTATTTCTTAGAATTTGAGTTAATGCAGATATATTTTTTGATGGCTTCATATACAATTGAGTATGTGCTTTCAAATTTTTGCCCCCTAATTCCTGTGGATGTATACATTTATATATTTTTCCACCTGAATTAGAAGTGTGATTTTTTTGAGATAGCTAACTGGACTCAGAAAGCATTCTACTGTTGCCATAAATAAGAAGCTATTTTTAAATTTATGATTATTTCAGAGCATGTTTTAAGATGGCTTAGAAACAAATTAAGTACTCAAAAATCAAACTCTTGGCCTCATTTGTCATGTTCTGTTCAACTGAGTCAGCCAACTTCCAGAGTCTGAATAAGTAAAAAATGACATTAAACTCATTTCATCCTCAGCTGTCACCATTGGCCTCCTGCATATCACATACTGAATACAAAAGCACAGTCACTACCTTTTGCTGTTCTTTCCAGTACTATAACGTAGCAGGGAAAAAGAGAATAAGTCAGATGCAGTTCATGGTATCTTCTAAGAAGATGTAGTCCCCTTGAATAAGTGCTGCTGAAGCATTTATGGAACTCTTCCCTTCTCTTAAAAGGATGCGTCTACCACTATTTTCACACACATAGAAATGACCTCGATTTACTGGGTTTTGGGTAAACTGAACTCTGTTGACTTTAAATGAGAATTAGTTACTAGTTTTAAGTACAAATTGAAATATTTAAAATTTAAATAGACTAAATGAGAATTAGTTGTTAGTGGTTAGAAAGCAGTGAACTGCACTGCAAAGTACATACCACCGTTAAGGTTTACAAAGCATATGGTAACTGACATTGTGCTTGGTGGGCAATTTTTTTTCTTGAAAATATATTCATTCTTTTTTTCAACAAATCTATTTGAGTATTTCTGTGTGAGGAGCTTAATAGTGGAGATGGGATGAAGAACAGAACATCCTAGCTTCTCTTGGAACTTGCATTCTTGTGGTTGTAAAGGAGACAAAAAACAAGCAGATAATCACAGTAATTTCAGGTGGTGATAAGAAATAAACAGGATTCTGTGATCAGATTGGAGAGGGGTGCCACTTTAAAGAGGATGGTCAGAGAAGGCTTCTCTGAGGAGATGACATTTGAATGAGACCTGGAAATGGGTAAGGGACTGGATATTTAAAGAGATAAAGGAGAATAGTATTCCAGTGAAAAAGAATAGCAAAGTTGTAAGGCTCTGAGGTAAAAATGAATTTAGTGTGTTAGTGTAAGAAAGTCAGTGTGACTGGAGTGTAACAAGCTAGAGGAGAATGGGAATGAGAGAAAGTTGACAGGACAGGGACCTTTTATGCCATTGCAGAACATTGGTATTTTACCTTAAAAGCAATTTTAAGATTAATGTCATGATGCCCATGGATCCGAACCCCTAGTCAAACTTTTTAAGCTTTACAGCTAACAGGAAAGTACTTAATTATAATATTTTATTTCAAATTTTTAATTTACATATTGCTTTATTTCTGCCTCTTATAATTTTCTTTCAATTAGAATCATCTTATTGTGAAGGTTCCCCCATATCATGATCAACATATAACTTTGCCAGTAGCAGTGGGAATATATGTAGTAACCAATGCTGGAAGATCTCATGATGTTCAGCCTTTCACTTACACTCCAGACCCAGGTATGTCAAAATAAAAAGTTCTGAATCAAAAGGAGTAATCCATTTCTGCTTCTTCAGAAGAATATGAAGACTAGCCAACCTAAAAGAGGAAGTAGTGTGCAAAGGTAAATTGATACCAGTATTTTTTGGAGGTGTCATTATTTCCCAAGAAGATGGTCACCAAACCCTGCTTTTACTCTTAGTTAAGAGAACTGTTTCTGCCTTAGGGTCTAGTAATAAAAGAAAAGTTAGGAATTCTCTGAAGTCAGGCTCTCCAGAGTTATCATACAAGTACTCCTTGTATAATAAGGTAAGAATTACCATTCATTGAATACCTCTTATGTACAGAAAGGTGAAAGTGACTACTTTAGGAAACTGCTAGTAGTTTTCAGTCTGGCTGTCTTACAGGATGCATTTTGGGAGAGGTGAAAGATAATCTCAGAGAGATAAGTGATAATATCACAAATAGAGTCATATGCCTATAACATTTTCTAATTTGTGTAGTCAAAAATATCAAAGACTTCTGGTGAATAAGTATTTTAAAAATAATTTTAAGCATTTAGGTAAAACAGGTGCTTTAGAAACCAGAGCAGTTGTTTTAAAATTTATATCTCTGGGTAAGAAATATCTTATGAGATTTTTACCTACATTCATTTAGTTGCCTGGAGAAGCCCTTTCCTGGAAAAGTAGAGGAAACATTTTGGAAATGGAAATGCTTCAGGTATTTTGTTGATGTAGACTTGGCTGCTGCCATGCTGCCATTGATTTACTCCATTCGTATCTCAGGCATGCTCCAGAATTAGAAGTTCTTCCATATCTCCAAGTTTACTGATAACATTTTTCCCAAATTGTTCAGAATTCAGTGAGGTGCAAAGTGAAAAATGATAGCAAGAAAAGAAAGCCTGGTAACAGAAGTGTTGAACACAGTAGCTACAACAGAGTTATAATTAGTCTTGACAATTATTCTCTATCACTTAATGTTATCTGTTCCCGTTTTCTTTTGTAAATCATGTCCAACTTTCACAACATTGGTTATTTCCCACCAGTTTGTTACATAAGTATGCCATAATATAGCCCTTATGAAATTATTTTAGTGTTTGTCTCAGAATAAAAGATTACATGTAGAAATTTCAGACAGAAAAAGACAAAGTTTGGAAATAATATACTGGCTTCAACAAAACTAGGAAAGAGGATACTGGTTTATACTTAAAAATCAAACAGTTGATTGTTTTCTTTCTAGGAAAGTCTCAAAAATCCAAGAAAGTTTGATTTAAAACTAATGGTAGTTAAAGCATTTTAGTAATTGCTAGAATATTTAGTATTTTATGTGAAAAGAAGCTTGCTCATAGAAGGAGAAAAATGCCATACAGTAATTAATGCATTCATATGGGAAGGGGAGAAGGAAGTGTGTGGAGGGGGAGGGGGAATAGCTTTAAAGTTCTACCATCCTTAAAATACTGAGATTTTGTTGTTTTTGTTTCTTTTTATTGATCAATAATAAAGAACTTCAGGACTTTGAAGTGCTTAGCATCAGCACTATGAATCTTCATTTCTTAGTGATGAATGCTCATTATTAAAATTTTTCCTTTGATAAATTACCAAATATAAAGCCTATACTAATTGGCTATATTTGGCCACATTTAGACCATCACTGACATATGTTTATTCTTTTATGTTTTTCCCCCTTGTTTTTTATATATACTAGACTGCAGTTGCTCTCAGAAACTCTTATTTGAATAAATATATTTTGTGCAAATTTTATAGTGAGATCTAATGCTTCAGTTTATGCCTTTATGATATAGCTAATTAAAGAATCTTCCCATAATTTCACTTTTTTGTATTTTATAAAATGTGAATGTCTTTTTAGGTGTGCACATGAGAGAATATTTCAGGAAAACTTGGTTATGGTAATTTGCACTGTCTCATTATGATAAACTAGTTGCTGTTTTGACTCAGCTGGGGACTGTGGTTAAAGATTTGCATATTCAGTGGCATATAATAATTATAATTATAGGGCTTCCCAGATGGTGTTAGTGGTAAAGAACCTGCCTGCCAATGCAGGAAATGTGAGAGATAGCGTGTTCGATCTCTGGGTCAGGAAGATCCTCTGGAGAAGGGAATGGCAATCCACTCCAGGATTCTTGCCTGGAGAATTCCATGGACAGAGGAGCCTGGTGGGCTACAGTCCATGGGGTCACACAGAGTCAGACATGACTGATGAGACTTAGCACATAGTAATTATAACAGCTAAAACAAGACCCACCCTCATTTTTGTGAGTTAAGAGTAGAAATGGTGACTGCTACACCATTTTGTCAAAATATTTAAGTTACAGACAAAAAAAGAACAAATAAATATATTTTATCCTAATTTGACCTAGATACCTTCATAATAACCTGGAAGGCCAGATTTGAATTTAGGATTTTCAGACTGCTTGGAGGTCCAAACTGGAATATGGCAACATGAAGAAAGGATTTCCCAGCCTGCCACCCTTCTTTTCCCTCTCCTGGCTCCATCCTCCACCTGGAGGGCCTTGATGCACCAGCTGATGCTCCTAAGCTCTGTTCACCCTGTAGGCTTAAGATGGCACACACAGTCTATAGAGTAGTTGTGCAGAAAATTTTGGTATCTTATGTACTTGGGTATGTAGTCTAAAAGTAGGATTGGAGCAAGGGCTCAAGTGAACGTAAACTGGCTCTGCATGCTTTGCCAGACACAAGCCCCTCTAAAGCCCTCTGAGTCTATACTGCCAAAAATACATTACATGTGCATCCTTTTAGACCATTATTTTGCAGACTTAAAAAACCTGTGTTTCATTGCTAGTCACTGAACCATTGCTTGACCATTAATTTGTTTTACTTCCATCTTTTAAGACACAGAAATCATATTAGTTGTTTTTTGCAGTGACTCTGCAGTGGTAATTGCTCTAAGAAATGGAGGATAAAATACTTATTCATAATTTTTTGTTGCTTTAAAAACAAATGACTAAAACTTGTGTTTAAAGTAGAAACTTAAAAATTTTTTGAAGATTAGTTTTCATTCTTAAATCTGTAATTGTTAGAATAAATGTTATGCTTTAAAATTGTCTATGAATTTCTTTTCCAGTCAATTCTATTCAGTTGATAATTTCATTCAATTAACAGTTCGTTCAGATTATCATTTGTTGGCCCTTACATACAGCATGCTTAGATAAATGTTTTAACCTCATTCTTAGGAAACATGTACATTTTGTCTCTTTGTTCACAGTTAATTATCCTAATATTCTCTAACCATCATTTTGCATTATGATGTCAAGAATAAATTGATAATAAATTGGCTCAGTTCTTATTTTGAATAAGTTAAGGAATATAAATACATTGAAAAATAGAAATTAGCATCTATTTAAATAAAATTACTATACAGTCAATTTAAGAAAACCTTTTTAGTTGGAATTTAACTTTACCATTCAGAACTGATCACTACTCTTATGCTTATTAAATTTAAAATTTTCATAGTAGGTGTACTTGATATGTGCAGATATAATAATGTAGCAATTCTTCATTAATAATAGCAAAGATTATTATTTCTAAGGCTTTATAAAAAAGTAATACTATGTATTTTGTATATTCAGCACAGTTTTTAAAAAAAATTCTCAATTATGTTTCTGAATCAGTATTTTTAAAATCATTTACATAGGTGAATGGTGAATTTTTTTCATGCTAGTGTTACAGTATATTTGGTATTAATACGTTTTTAAAGATGTCATGTCAATCTTCTCATTTGTATTGTTACAAGAAAGATTTTTAAAAGTTGCTGTTATTTTTATTTTGTTTTAATAATAAGCATATGTTTCTGCCCACTTGGAGAGTGGTGCATTTTAGAGGGTAAACTGGTGATTATAGATTATAAAAACTCATCTGAACCTAGAATTTCTGCTGAACAAATAATTTAATAATGCTTTGTGAGAAAATACTCCTGTTAAAGAATTTTAAGATATATATTTTTCAGGATAAGTCTAAATAAATACATTAATCTTTTTTGTTTAATAACAGCATCTGTTGCTTTGAATGTGAATGTAAAGAAGGAAATATCTAGTCCGGCAAGACCTTGCTCTTTCGAAGAAGCCATGAAAGGTACCAAGTTAATTATGCTCAAAAATTGTAAATCAGTGATGCTATATATTTTCTCTAACAAACCTTACTATTTTATTTACTGTTGTGTACTTGAAATAGTTAGCAGGTTATCTTTGATATTGTAAAATAAATACTTGTTTAACTTCACTGAATGCAGAAACTTGCTTCCTAACTTGATATTTCCATTCATTTGCCATATAAACAACTTTTTAAAAAACATATGTTACAGTTAAGGAGTTTTTGTTTTGTTTTTTATTCCCTAATATTAAAAATCTTAAAAGTATAATAGGGTACGATAAGGTATGAAAAATAGCTGTATAAAGCTTCTTGCTGCCAGTGAGTAGGACTTAACGTTGAGGCTGAAGAACCAAAATAAGAACTATTGGCATTTGAAAAAGTTGCTTTAGGTACCATTCTTTCTTCTGATATCATTATTTCCAAGCAGACAATAACAATGTCTTCAGGATGTTATAATGCGTTAGAGTAGACTCTTTTCGTAGCAGATTTCTAATACATCTGTGACACTCAATCATGATGCTTTTGTGCCATTATATGTTAAGATGTCAGTTACATAATGGTCATTGATTTATTCTATAATTCTAGCTTTTTCTTACATTTTTGCCATTAAATTCATGAGTTAAATTTAAAAATTTTATATACTTATATTTTTAAGGGGCATAATATCCTTAATACATTTTATCAAATTCCATGGAATTTTTCCCTGTGTCATAGTAGAATTCAGCATTCACATATACAGTTCAGTATTGCTTGCCATTATAATTTCTGACCATCAACACTTCCAAAATAGATTAATTAGGAATTATGCACTAGTGTGAAAAGAAGAAAAGTGAAAAGCAAAGGAGAAAAGGAAAGATATACCCATTTGAATGCAGAGTTCTAAAGAATAGCAAGGAGAGATAAGAAAGCTTTCCTCAGTGATCAGTGCAGAGAAATAGAGGAAAACAATAGGATGGGAAAGACTAGAGATCTCTTCAAGAAAATTAGAGATACCAAAGGAACATTTCATGCAAAGATGGGCTCGATAAAGGACAGAGATGGTATGGACGTAACAGAAGCAGAAGACATTAAGAAGAGGTGGCAAGAATACACAGAAGAACTGTTCAAAAAAGATCTTCACAACCCAGATAATCACCATGGTGTGATCACTGACCTAGAGCCAGACATCCTGGAATGTGAAGTCAAGTGGGCCTTAGGAAGCATCACTACAAACAAAGCTAGTGGAGGTGATAGAATTCAAGTTGAGCTATTTCAAATCCTGAAAGATGATGGTGTGAGAGTGCTGCACTTAATATTCCAGCAAATTTGGAAAACTCCGTAGTGGCCACAGGACTGGAAAAGGTCAGTTTTCATTCCAGTCCCAGAGAGAGGCAATGCCAAAGAATGCTCGAACTACTGCACAATTGCACTCATCTCACACACTAGCAAAGTAATATTTAAAATTCTCCAAGCCAGGCTTCAGCCGTACGTGAACCATGAACTTCCAGATGTTCAAGCTGGTTTTAGAAAAGGCAGAGGAACCAGAGATTAAATTGCCAACATCTGCTGGATCATTAAAAAAATGACAGAGTTCCAGAAAAACATCTACTTCTGTTTTACTGACTGTACCAAAGCCTTTGACTGTGTGAATCACAACAAACTGTGGAAAATTCTTCAAGAGATGGGAATACCAGACCAGCTGACCTGCCTCTTGAGAAACCTGTATGCAGGTCATGAAGCAACAGTTAGAACTGGGACATGGAACAACAGACTGGTTCCAAACAGGAAAAGGAGTACGTCAAGGCTGTATATTGTCACCCTGCTTATTTAACTTATATGCAGAGTACATCATGAGACACACTAGGCTGGATGAAGCACAAGCTGGAATCAAGATTGCTGGGAGAAATATCAAAAGCCTCAGATATGAAGATGACACCACCCTTATGACAGAAAGTGAAGAAGAACTAAAGAGCCTCTTGATGAAAGAGGAGGGTGAAAAAGTTGGCTTAAAGCTCAACATTCAGAAAACGAAGATCATGGCATCCGGTCCCATCACTTCATGGCAAATAGATATGGAAACAGTGGCTGACTTTATTTTTGGGGGCTCCAAAATCACTGCAGATGGTGACTGCAGCCATGAAATTAAAAGACGCTTACTCCTTGGAAGGAAAGTTATGACCAACCTAGACAGCATATTAAAAAGCAGAGACATTACTTTGTCAACAAAGGTCCATCTAGTCAAAGCTATGGGTTTTTCCAGTAGTCGTATATGGATGTGAGAGTTGGACTGTACAGAAAGCTGAGTGCCAAAGAATTGATGCTTTTGAACAGTGGTGTTGGAGAAGACTCTTGAGAGTCCCTTGGACTGCAAGGAGAGCCAACCAGTCCATCCTAAAGGAGATCAGTCCTGGGTGTTCATTTGGAAGGACTGATGTTGAAGCTGAAACTCCAATACTTTGGCCACCTGATGCGAGGAACTGACTCATTTGAAAAGACCCTGATGCTTGGAAAAATTGAGGGCAGGAGGAGAAGGGGATGACAGAGGATGAGATGGTTGGATGGCATCACCAACTGAATGGACGAGTTTGGGTAAACTCCGGGAGTTGGTGATGAACAGGGAGGCCTGATGTGCTGCGGTTCATGGGGTTGCAAAGAGTTGGACACAAGTGAGCAACTGAACTGAACTGAAGTGCATAATTATCTGATTTAACTACAGGACAATTTACAAGTCTCTGCTTTGGATAACCAAAGCAGAACATATATTTCTTGAACATATATTAAGTGCTAGTCAGCATGCCACACTCTTCACCAGCATTATCTTGTTTAGCCAAACTCTGAGGTGGATAATTTATGATTCTCATTTCACAGATGAGGAAATCAAGATTCCAGAGAGGTTCTATAATTTGCTGAAGGTCACTTAGCTAGGATTTTAAAAGATAGATCAAGTTTTAGTGTGTAAGGTAACATCTAAGCAATAATAATTCAAACCATGTGCATTAGGTTAATAATAGCATAATTAAACAATCATTAAAGAAAGTTAGGGACATTTGTGATCTTTCCTTTTCCAGCTTTGATGGTTTCATGCTTTTCCCCAAAAACGCTTAGATGTTTTTTTCCTAGAGTATCAGGGATGCTAATCTCATCCAGTGTGAAATTTCTCATACAAGATTGTAGATGGAAGGTTAAAAGGTGTTAAACACTATGTTTAATTTTTGGTAGTAAAATGATATAGTCATTTAATCAAAATCTTACAAGATTAAAAAATGAATAAGAAACAGACACACGTATTATTTTTTCTCACACTTCAGACCTTATTTTGACAATTTTATCAGCTGAAATCATGTAAAATAATTTTATGAAGATATAAAATTGAATACTAAACTGTTTATCAAGCTTCCCTGGTAGCTCAGTTGGTAAAGAATCTGCCTGCAATGCAGGAGGCCCCGGTTCGATTACTGAGTCAGGAAATTCTGCTGGAGAAGGGATAGGCTACCCACTCCAATATTCTTGGGCTTCCCTAGTGGCTCTGCTGGTAAAGAATCCACCTGCAATGTCGGAGACCTGGGTTTGATCCCTGGTTGGGACCATCCCCTGGAAGAAGGGAAAAGCTACCCACTCCAGTATTCTGGCCTGGAGAATTCCATGGACTATGTAGTCCATGGGGTCACAAAGAGTCGGACACAACTGAGCGACTTTCAGTTTCAAACTATTTTATCTGTTTAAAATTTTCATTTGTCATTTTTAAGTACAACATCATTAACTGGAGATTCCTGATCAGTTTTAAAAAGACAGTCGCTTTCAAGCAGGAATTTCCCTTGACAAATGGCTTATTTTTGTGATTCCTTGGAATCAGAGCTTTAGTATAACACCCAGGTGTCCTTCTTAGAGATTTAATTAGTTATGCTTTAATAATGAAGTCTTAGCAACATAAATGACTTAAATTTGTGTTGTGGCATAATCCTCCATATAACATCCTTTAAAATAGCCATCAATTACAATAAGATTTAGAACTTGATACACAAATGTGACATTATGTACAGACATAGAAAGCATTTGTTTCTTCATTCAGCAAATACTTATTTATTCCCTAGTATGCACCAGGCAACAACAACAAAATCTCTTGTCTTCATGAAACTCACATTCTAATAGAATCCAAAAGCAAGAATAGCAGTTGATGTTACAGGATCAACGTACGACAATACTAATTGTCTTTCAAATTATCTTTTGAGGTGGGCCTGTAATACTTTTAAATGCCTGCCTGTATCTGTAGCTTTGACTCAGACAGAATTGAAATTGAATTGTGTTGGTATTGATAGAATCTAGGTGAAAATAGATCAACAGAACTCATGCGTAAATGATTGATTTCTTAGAGTAATGAAAGCAGTGGGCACTTTTTCCTCCCCCAGTATAATCAGTTTTCATAGTGATTGTTTCTAGCCAATTGGCTGTGAGAAAGGTTGAATAAAGACCAGAAGATTTCTAATATTTTTAAGTCAAAATATTTACAAAAATAACTATCCTGCTTATATACCATATTCCATTTTAAAACCCTCTTTGTAGCCAGGATTTCTTTTTCAGTATCAAATTAAGAAATCTATGTATTAAAATATTAAATCACCTTGTTGTACACCTGAAGCTAATAAAATATTGTTAGTTTTTCAACTAAAAAAAAAAGTTTAACAGCTAAGCTTTCTAAGGAATCTGTATTTCTTTACACAGGGTCTCAAAGTAGTGGTAAACCTTAGCTCAGAATTCGGCTATGTGTTCGATTCAGAAGCCTGCCTTCAGTGATGCTTCAACACTATGCTCCACTAAGTGCCAGTGGCAGGCTTAAATAGACAAAAAAAGAAGAAAGAGAATCAAGGGGGGAAAGCAGTTAGAATGAAGTGGTAGAACCTACCTATCTGCTACATATTGCCTCTCCTTGGTTTCTAATCTGTAACTACTTCTGAAAATGGAAGTAGATGGAAGTAGAAAAATACTTGCTGGTTTTGCTTTGGAAATTTAATTGGTAAACCTAAAATATCAGTCATACTTAAATTTCTGAAAAGAAAAAAACTTAAGTCCTTTCTTGAAAAATGTGTTCATATGTCAACTTGGCAAATTCAAGTTTTCTAAGACATTAGTTTAGAAAAGTGAATCTGTTTGGTCAGTTGATGGCATCCTACTGAGAAGCTTGAGTTTTGTTGAGGAGAGAAATGTTCAAGCAATCCTATAATCCCCCAAAGTTTGACTTTGTAATTTCCCGGCAGCCAGATACTAAGAGGAAAATATAACAGTTGTAACTGAGCAGCTTTAACCTCCTGGAGATTTCCAGGCTGCATGGCCATGTCCAGCAGTGTAATTCAGGGCCTTTTGAAGCGTGCTGAGAGGTATAACTTGATAACTGAGTGCTCAAGCTTGTTGATATTTAACTCATAGTCTCAGGCTACTGCCAGGAGTCCTCAAGGGACTGCTACTTAAAAAGAGGGAGGACACACTTTGGGCACATTTTGTATCTTCATGCTACTATCAGAGCATCAGAAAATTAGTGTTTTGAATCATGACTAAGGTATCAATACACAGTAGAATGATACAGTTGATTTCAGTGATTTTCAACTTTTTTTTTCTTTTGGTGTGTGTACAGCAATGAAAACTACTGGATGTAACTTAGATAAGGTAAATATGCTTCCTAATCCTCTGATCACTCCGCTCATATCAAGCACTATGATTAAGAGTGAAGACATTACTCCAATGGAAGTAACAGCAGAGAAAAGATCGCCTTCTATTTTTAAGGTGAGCTATATTGACTCACTAGTGAGTGCCCTGTCACATCTTAACCTCAAATATAAAAATAGTTATAGTTTGAGTAGTTTGATTTCTTTTCCCTGATGATGCTTTTTTACTTTTCCTATTTCTCTTATAGCTGTTTCTCTTTGGCTGCACTTAATGAATTTTGCTTTGTAGAGTAAATGATTTTATATTCAAATAAAATAGCCTGTAGGGCAACTTCCAATATACATTTTTGACAAGAAAGGAATTCATGCATTAGCCGGACCTTTGTGATGTTTGGTATAATGAAAGTACAGGTTTAACATTTTCAAAACTATAGAGACATTTTATTTCCTTTCTGTTCTTTCCTTTTTTCTTTTTTCTCTTATTTCTTTTTTCCTTTTTCCAAGAAAGATTCTTCTTTCCTTTTCCATTTTTCTCTTATTTCCCCTTCCCAATAATGTTATAAGTGATGCACAAATGGAGATATTTTAAAATTTGCTAGTAATTCATGAACCATAGAATTAATGTGTACTTACTGTCCTAAGCATATCAATAGCTGATTATTCTTCTGTGTCTACTTCTATTGTTTGACTGTCTTTGTTTATGTGCTTCTTTAAAAATCCTGATGACAGTAATATATAATATTATCACTGATAATCATAGTCTTACACTTGTTTTCTGAATAATAATATAAACTAGGAAATTGGTCCTGCATATGTTTTTATAATAATAATTTTTGAAGAATCATATGAGCTCATTTATACATATACATATTATTTGGCTTTTATTTTTTAGACTACAAAGACAGTTGGATCAACTCAACAAACGTTAGAAAATATCTCTCACATAGCAGGAAATGGGTCTTTTTCATCATCATCTTCCCACTTAACTTCTGAAAATGAAAAGCAACAACAGATTCAGCCCAAGGCATACAACCCAGAGACCCTGACAACTATCCAAACACAGGACATTTCACAGCCTGGTACTTTTCCAGCAGTTTCTGCGTCTAGTCAGCTGCCCAGCAATGACGCACTACTACAGCAGGCTACACAGTTTCAAACAAGAGAAACTCAGTCTAGAGAGGTGTTACAGTCAGATGGTACAGTGGTTAACTTGTCACACCTGACTGAGACATCACAGCAACAGCAGCAGTCTCCACTGCAAGAACAAGCACAGACTTTACAGCAGCAGATTTCATCAAATATTTTCCCATCACCAAATAGTGTGAGTCAGCAACTACAAAATACGATACAACACTTGCAGGCAGGGAGTTTTACAGGCAGTACTGCCAGTGGCAGCAATGGAAATGTTGACTTGGTCCAACAAGTTTTAGAGGCACAACAGCAGTTATCTTCAGTTTTATTTTCTGCTCCAGATGGTAACGAGAATGTTCAAGAACAACTTAGTGCAGACATTTTTCAACAAGTCAGTCAAATTCAAAATAGCGTAAGCCCTGGAATGTTTTCCTCAACAGAACCAGCAGTCCATACCAGACCAGATAATTTAATAGCTGGAAGAGCTGAAAGTGTTCACCCACAGAATGAAAACACATTGTCTAATCAGCAACAGCAACAGCAGCAACAGCAAGTGATGGACTCCTCAGCTGCAATGGTGATGGAGATGCAACAGAGTATCTGCCAGGCAGCTGCCCAGATTCAGTCAGAGCTGTTTCCTTCATCTGCTTCAGCAAATGGAAACCTTCAGCAGTCTCCAGTTTACCAGCAGACTTCTCATATGATGAGCGCATTATCAGCCAATGAGGACATGCAAATGCAATGTGAATTGTTTTCTTCTCCTCCGGCAGTTTCTGGAAATGAAACTACTACAACTACCACACAGCAGGTTGCAACTTCTGGCACTACCCTGTTTCAGACATCAAATTCAGGAGATGGAGAAGAGACTGGAGCACAAGCAAAACAGATTCAGAACAGTGTCTTTCAGACCATGGTCCAAATGCAACATAGTGGGGACGGTCAGCCTCAAGTTGGCCTTTTTTCATCTACAAAAAGTATGATAAGTGTTCAAAATAGTGGTACCCAGCAGCAAGGCAATGGTTTATTCCAGCAAGGTAATGAGATGATGTCACTTCAATCAGGGAATTTTTTGCAGCAGTCTTCTCATTCACAGGCTCAGCTTTTTCATCCTCAGAATCCTATTGCTGATCCTCAGAACCTTTCCCAGGAAACTCAAGGTTCTATTTTTCATAGTCCAAGTCCTATTGTCCACAGTCAGACTTCTACAGCCTCCTCTGAACAAATGCAGCCTCCAATGTTTCACTCTCAAAATACCATGGCTGTGCTGCAGGGCTCTTCTGTTCCTCAAGACCAACAGTCAGCCAACATATTTCTTTCCCAAAGTCCAATGAATAATCTCCAAACCAACACAGTGGCCCAGGAAGAACAGATTTCATTTTTTGCAGCTCAGAATTCAATTTCTCCACTTCAGTCAACATCAAACACTGAGCAGCAAGCTGCTTTCCAGCAGCAGGCTCCAATATCACACATTCAGACCCCTATGCTTTCCCAGGAACAGGCACAACCCTCCCAGCAAGGTCTGTTTCAGCCTCAGGTTTCCCTGGGCTCCCTTCCTCCTAACCCAATGCCTCAAAACCAACAAGGAACAATCTTTCAGTCACAGCACTCAATAGTTGCCATCCAGAGTAACTCTCCATCCCAGGAGCAGCAGCAGCAGCAACAACAGCAGCAGCAACAACAGAGCATTTTATTCAGTAACCAGAACGCCATGGCACCAATGGCGTCTCAAAAGCAGCCACCACCAAACATGATATTCAATCCAAGTCAAAATCCAGTGGCTAATCAGGAGCAGCAGAACCAATCAATTTTCCATCAACAAAATAATATGGCCCCAATGAATCAAGAGCAGCAGCCCATGCAATTTCAGAACCAGACCACGGTTTCCTCACTTCAGAACCCAGGTCCTGCCCAATCCGAATCATCACAGACCTCCTTGTTCCATAGCTCACCTCAGATTCAGTTGGTCCAAGGGTCACCCAGTTCTCAAGAGCAGCAAGTAACACTCTTCCTCTCTCCAGCATCCATGTCTGCATTGCAGACCAGTATGAACCAACAAGACATGCAACAGTCTCCCCTTTATTCCCCTCAGAACAACATGCCTGGAATCCAGGGAGCCACATCTTCACCTCAACCACAGGCTACTTTATTTCACAACACTACAGGAGGTACAATGAACCAGCTACAGAATTCTCCTGGCTCTTCTCAACAGACATCTGGAATGTTCTTATTTGGCATTCAAAATAGTAAGAAACTCTTTCTAATTTCCCATTTCTTAAATGTTATTGGTTGAAATGGTCACGTTATCGTTACCAGAGAAAGCACAACACAGTGGTTTTAAGAGCAGAGATTGTAGTTGGACAGAAGTGAGTTCAAGTCCCAGCTGTACCACTTACAGACTGAGACCTTGGACAGGTTATTTGACATGCATGAGCCTCACTTTCCACATCTAAAATGGTGGTAATACTACAAACTTGACAAGGATATTGGGAGGATTAAAGGTGGTGATATATCTAAATATATGTGTCTGCCATTTTGAGATATAACCTTGAAAGGAAGATGAAGTACAAACGACAGAAAAATTTTCAGCCAGTTAAAGCAAGTAGTTTCCAAGGAGGTAGAAACCCACGTTTCTTTAATGTTTATGTACCAAGGAACTTATATAGGACTTATGTTGATAACTAAGCAGTGTTGTATTTTTATACTGCTTAGAGACAACCGAGGATGAATTCTACTACTGTTTGATGAAAACCTTTTTGGAGGCTGTCAGGTTCCTCACTTTTAACAAAATAATGCATTTATATACCCCAGCCACTAGTAAATACCTTCTTATGAATCTTAACAGAAAATAACTAATCAGGTAGCTTCTCTGTTTTCAATGTCTCTGCAGACTGTAGTCAGCTTTTAACTTCTGGACCAGCTACATTGCCAGATCAGTTGATGGCCATAAGTCCACCAGGCCAGCCACAAAACGAGGGCCAACCACCTGTGACAACACTTCTTTCTCAGCAAATGCCAGAGAATTCTCCAATGGCATCCTCTATAAACACCAACCAGAACATTGAAAAGATTGATTTGCTTGTTTCATTGCAAAACCAAGGGAACAACTTAACTGGCTCCTTTTAACTGGATATGTAAGTAATGCATTTTGGCTTCTTTCTTACTGAAAAGCATCAATAAATTTTATTATTCTTAGCATATTTGGGTTAAGTAATTTAACACTGTTTAGACTCTGATCTTTTAAAATATGGCTTTCTCACAGGGTACCTTTTTTACCCTGAATTGATTGCTCTGAATGATAACCTACAGTCATATTGTTAGTACTGGGCATTCCTTCTGGCTCTTAAGTTTCTTTGCTGTTGAAATGATGGAACATCTGCTGAATGTACTATATATTGGACATAATTACATCTCATATTTCATTTCCTCAAGAAGTAAACCTTGAATCTGAAAAAATGTGACAGTATAAATGTGGTAAAGTTATCATTTATAGTAGTGTAATATACTTTGGGATCATTCAGGGCAACAGGAACTTTGTAAATGCTTTCCCTCCCTAGTGAGTTAAATTAAACGTCTTCTTTTTTTAGAAATTCCATGAAGAAAATCCTGATTTCAAGATATCCTGAGATCTTGTGATTCCATGAGGATTATCGAACTGTTACTTTAAAAGAAAACAAAATATGAAAAACTGTGATTGAGTAAATGGATAGATTTTACTCTGGCTGCAAAAGAGCACACCTTGGCTACCTATTGCAGTGATTAACCACCATTGTTAACATCTTTATATTTTATGTTCCTAATAACAGTGATGACTGAGAATCTATTTGAGTTTCCAGCTGACAGAATTAATTATTGCTATTTCTGTAGACACTCTTTCTTTAAAAGTACAGTTTAAGTTGACAAGCTGGATCACTCAGTTATTATTGCTATTAGAAAATAATTCATGTTTCATGTTTACTTCTGTTCATTTGTATTTTCTTTTCTGCATTGTTTAGTCAAGTAGTGGCTTATGAAAAAGAGTTGAAATAATAACTAAGGCTGTAATTTTTCAGTATAAAAAGCACAGCTATTGGCTATAGTGAAGGAATCTTTTCTCAGTTTTTATGGAGAAACTGAAGGGATAACATTCTGACAAGTAGGCTGTATTAAGAGCTCTGCACAGATAAGAGGCCTCTATTTATCACAGACAACACGCTTACAAACAGGGAACAGCTGGAATGCTATTGATTTTATTTTTCAGAGAGTCATTAATTCTCTTAGGTTTCTGTTAAGGGTTTTAGTCATAACTGTGCATAGAAAAAGAAATACCTTGCTTTATTAAAAAAAAATGAAGGGGATGATGTATGGTAAATTATGTTCTGATAGCCTCCTACAGTAGTTAAAACTGACAGTAATTGGAGTCTGTTTTCTTCTTATCCCAGTCTTGGACTGGTATTCCCTTTTTATGTTCATCTATGTTATTCTTCCCCTCTTCACTTTATTTTAGACAATTAGTAATATGCTACTAGCTTTGTGACCCTGTAGTAACTTAGATAAAAAGACCATGTTGATCTAGGGTTACCCAGCAACTCCTGCAGCACAGGCAGGGGGGTACCCTTTCAGGAATAAGGGGAACTGACTCCTGAGAAATAAACAATGCATTTTTTTCCCCATGAACGGTGCTGTTCTGAAGTCTTCAAATTTTTCCCTCTTATAGGAAGCAGTGTAAATGTTAATTTAAAAAAAGAGAGAGAAACTAAAATTTCTTGAAACATCACTTCTCCCTGAGTTGTAGTGAGTGTAATTCACTTGTTACCTCAGTGCTTTACAGTTTGAAGTGGTCATTTACCTGATGGTTCCCACAAGCCTTAGGCTTTACAGGGTCATATCATTGACTTAAAGTGAAAAATTTATTTGTGTTACATCTATAGAGAGCAAAATAACACACTCCAGAACTTGCAGTTGTAGTATTAGTTATACAGATTTGGGTGTTCTCACCACCCATGGGATGCCTGCTTCTCACTACAACCTGTTGTCTGGACATATGCTTACGTCTTATTCTCCTTTTGGCATGTAGAAAGCTGTTAATACAGTTTAAGGCCAAATTGTGTGTGGCTTCTATATGTAGATAAGATGTTTTGGCATTCTTGTCCGTTTCATTTATTTTTTTAAATGTACAAAAAATAGCCTGTTAATTGTTCGTTCAAGGCTACATTTCTGTTTTTTGTTTTTGTCTTTTCTATCCTACACTTAGTTGAACTTTGTGGAATTGTGGTGTTGGTTTTGTTTATACAGCCGGATTTTTCCCCCTTTTTGTGATGGTCTTCCTTGGTTCTTTGAATTGTACTCTTCTTTAATTTGTTTTTTTCTCTTTGGTCTCATTTATTCTTTCCTCCACCCCCAACCCTTTCTTTCTTTCTTTCTCTCTCTGATTGAGAGGCATTGAATTATGTTTTCAGTAGTACAGGCTTCTTGCCGATATGAAGGGAACTTTTCAGAAAGAGACCCACTCTGGGTCATTTAATTTTGAATACAGTTTTCAATCGTTCAAGTTTTGGATGGTTTATATCTAATGTGTGTTTCATTTTTTTGGAAAGCTATATTTTGTATTTAGGAAATGGTATACTATTTTGCTATTTGTACTGAGTGAGTACATTGGCATAAATATAGAAATTTATATATATACATATATATAAACTATTCTTTTTTTGCCACACATTTTTGTGGTAAATTTGTGAGTTTGTCTGATGTTCTACCACAACGTGGCGTCTGATAAAAGTGAGGGGGGGGGGGGTTTGTTATGTCTTTATTGAGTATTTAAGTATCTTTTGAAACAAATGACCTGTTCATCTGTGGCCATTCCATCAGGCAGTTCCTTGATGTGATTAGTGGGCTAAAGTCAGCTTACTGTGTGTTCGCTGGATCTTACACTCAGCAAAATGTTCAAGTAAGGAAACCCATCTAGGCAGTTGTGTCAAATGGTGTTTCACAAGAATGAGCCATCCAGTCTTTGCTCACTATATATTTAATATTTTATTATTGTTGTTATTGTTATTATTAATTGGCTTTCTGTATTCTATGCCTTTTATTTATAAAGACACTAAAAAAAAAACATGTTTGTAATTTTAATAACATTTCCCCCATCTTGTAATATCCAGAGCTACTTTATAAATTCTCTAAACCAAAAGCATTTTCATATATATATATATATATATATATATATCTCTCTCCCCACCCCATCAGGAAAAATTACCCAGTATAGTTCAGGTTATGAGAAGGACCAGCCACACAATCCAGTGCTTCAGTTTTAAAATGGATAACTAATTACAGAGGATTGACTGATGTTAGAAAGCTTATCCAGTGGTATAAAAATAAGTAGAAATAAAATGCTATAAGTTTATTTCTGAGTTTTCTGAATTTTTTCCCGAGAGATTACACAGGAGACTCAGGAAAGTCTATTTGTTCATCAAGTTCCACTGTTAACACTGCTCTATGGGTGAAGTGGTGGCAAGAAGACTGGCTTGTGTGCTGACTTTTGTTATTTAGCAAGAAGTTTATCATTGTAAAATGCTGATTGCCAATGCCAAGTCACCAGGGACCAATTTTGTGTTTTGTACTATTTCAGTTTAGAACAGAACATACACCTGAACTGTAGTGGTTTGATTGGATGGAGGCAGAAAACCCAACTTTTATTTTCATAAATTTTGTGGTTATTTGTACAAGGGCTGTGCTAAGATACCATATTCTTAATTCAGTAATGATTTTTTTTTTAACATTGTTAAATGTTCCTTACTGCTAAAAGGTCAATGTTAAGTACAGCATTCAGAACATATTATTTGGTTAAAAAAAAGTATTTGTCTTCTTATTGAAGAGCTAGCTTAGTTGTCAGTGGTTGATACTTGTGCTAATAATACAGATTCAAGATTACTGTTACAAGTTACATCTATATATGAGAGAGATTCCAAGAACCAGCAGAGTCCTTGGAAACAACAATTCATTAAATTTACTTATGGCAGAAGGACTTAAGTGAACTATAAACCACATTTTATTCCTTTATAATGTTACATTCAATTGTTCTTGCCTTTAGGAACTCACATGAATGCTTGGAGCTTATCTGTATGTCTGCATGTGTGTGTGTATGTGTGTGTTTGTCCTTTATTCCTTATTGTCATTCCATTATATATCTACACCAACATGGGAGAAGTTGTATACAACAATTAAAAGTTATATTTTGCTTCTTAGCTTTATCTTGTTACCTTTGTAATTAGAGTATTATGTTGTTATTTAACCAATGCGAATCTGTTTTTGCCAGTCTCCCTAGAACAGGTTTTTAAAGGGCTTTGTTTATAATAGAAGCAGTAGTATGAGGGACCTTCTTCCTTCCTTTCTTTTTTGTAACATTGTTTATGCTGTAGTTGGGAATTTCATTACAGTGCATTTTTTGCCCATCAGAACCTCAGTTAATCCACCTAGGAAAAACTGTGTCAAAGGGAATGAGAAAGAAACTATATCTAAGTCCTCCTTAGAACTAAGAGAATAATTCCTTTTGACCATTTAAGCCATTATAAATGCTTATTTTGGAAAAGTATAACCTGTTTAGATGCATCAGCAATTATAGACCAGAAATTAAATGCTTAAATTAAAATTAATCAAAGCCTCAAAAATCAATATGGTTTTGTAAAGACTCACTGGGAGTACTTGAGAATTTTTTCATCTTTCTGGTAAGAATTTCTGTTTTAATATTTGTTTTCTAGTTGATTATTTTCTAACTAATTGAAAATTATATTAGACCTATTAGCTTCTGACCATTCTGCTTTATGACCACAGGCTTCTTCCCTTAGACAGACAGCTATGTTATATCTGCATGCCTTTGTTTTGTGGAAGGACTTAATAAAAGAGTGTATAGTTCAGTGGCTTTATTAGAAAAATGACTTGGAATATATATACCCCAGTGAATGGGGTAGTATAATCTCATAACATGTATTAAAAAGAGGTTTTCCTATCTGCTTATTTGTGTCACTAGAGCTAAATAGTGAAGATGATGTTCATAATGTAGTAAATACCAGAATAATACCTAAAATATCATCTGTGATTTGTCCCAGCATTCTAATTACTTCTTTAATCCCCCTTTGTTTTTGTGTCATTCTAGCCTCATTTATTAATATAAATCTATTTTTACTCCACTTTCTCTTTTAGGACATTTTTTAAATTAATATTTTATATCTAGATTAAATGCTTATGGAAAAGTGCCTTTTTACCATGATAGTGCCCCTTTCTTATAATTTCATTTTTCATTGTTGCCAAAAACACATAGGCAAATGACTTTAATAGTCTCGACTTTCATTTTTTCTTTCTGGTAATTCTTTTCTCCATTTCTTGATCACCAGAGAAAAGTTTCAAACCTTCCTAACGCCCATTGGCAGAAGAGGAACAGAAAAGATAAATAGCTAGGATTGTTTCTTTGAAAGAGGATAAGTAAAAGATCCTCTTTTAGACTTTATATAAATTAGATAAATTTGTCTTCATCCTGACCAACTGTCAAAAATTTTACTATATGTGAGACTATGGCTCAAATGGGTATGGTTAACTTTCAGAAAGGAAGTTGAAGCACCTGCTCTGCTCTTAATTATAAGATGGATGAAAATAAATCAATAACACATAGTTTAGGTAAAGCTTGGTAATGTCAGTTTTTCTAATGATAGTCAAATAATTCATTGTTTTGTGCCTCTTGCCCATCAGAACCTTAGTAATCTGCACATGAAAAATAGTTGCAAAAGAAATGAAGTTATATCTGAGTCCCCCAGAACTAAAATAATTCCTTGCAGCCAGATAGAGTTGGATAGGGTGTCCCTCTGTTCTGCTTTGTTTTGTTAATTTTGCCTATGTTCCAGCTCCTCCCCATAGTGGTGGTGCCTAAAGAAAGGGCCATCAGCAGCAAACAGGTCAGGATAGTAGTGACTTAGAGATAGAGCTGCTTTCCCTATGTGAGTATTTCCATGACTGTTGGTGGCTCTAAAGACTGCAGATCTTTATGCAATATTCTCAATACCCTAATGATATTATGCACTTTAATCATTCCAAAGAAGTGAAAAATGCTGTATAGTGATGATTCCTTTTGATGAATACATTTTAACTGTTTAGAATATTTATGTCCCTTTTTATTTTGGATAGCCAACTTGGTATGTTATGGGAATATTTTCTAAAATGACTGTATAGTAGGACTTACTAAGGCTTTGAGATGTAACTGACTATAAGGGGAAATGATTACACTTCAGAAAATCATTTTAGAAACATTAAAATGTTCAGCTTGCTAATCTATGTGTTCGAGAGTTAATTAACCAGCTTTCTTCCTATATTTTTTTCATATTAATAACATAGTATATAGTTTTCTACATGTATGTATAAACCATTGGTTCTCAAAATGTGGTCCTCAGCCCACCAGCCAATGTCTATATCACCTGGAAACTAGTTAAAAATACAAAATCTTGGGTCTTATTCCAGACACAGTGAATCAGAAACTCTGGAGTGGGACTCAGCAATCTCTGTTTTTAACAAGCCTTCTGTTAAAGGTGATTCTGATCCATGCCAAAGTTTGAGAACCACTGGTTTACAGTGTATACAGTAAAATGTATTAATAGAAAGGGCTTTTTTCCCACTCACACAGTTATACATTGTTCTAAATGTAAATTCAGTTTAACCTGGTTATCTATAATCATTTACTGGTAATGATAATTTATTCTCAGTACTACCTATAGAAATATATTTTATGTACATATACAATTAGTCCAGTTATTGATAATTCAGTTAACTTAGTTTGGTGTATTCCTACCACATACTAAAAAGTTTACATTAAATGACTGATTTAAATATATAGGTGCAATGGTCTATATTTTTTATTTTAACTATGGTGACATTTAAGTAGCTAACATAATTGACGGGTGCTAAAGTCTCCTGTTTATCCATAAAATGGGTACATTGTGGGCAGTGATAATACAAGCTTCATTTTCATTGCCTCTTACCTTACCAGCAGACAACAGTTTTGTCCTGGCTAGACCAACTCTCAGAACAAAATTATTTGTCATTCCTTATATTTACATTTGTATCTGAGCTATTAAACAACATGGCTAGCCAGGTCAACAAAGCACCTTATTTAATTTCTTTTTTTAATAGATAAATCTTCTTTTAAAATAGCTTGCTTTACATGAAAACTGACGCACTGGAAATGTAACTACCCTTGGTTGGAACTTACGGTTCAGATGAGATGTTAAACAAGACACTGTGTTATTTAGTTTAGGCATTTCTCCCTTTCCAATTATATGCAACTAACCATAAGATAAATAGATTTATTTATACATTTTAATCTCCCTCTATAATTCAGTACCTCCATAATTGCTGGTGTTTACAAATCACCGATTACTAAATTCATGAAAGAAAAATGCACATTTCAAAATAAAAATCACCACTGCTGTGTTTGCTTAATAGTAGCAGTGGAAATGTAAGTGGCTTACTCTACAAACTTTGGTGCTGGAAATACATAGGCAAACTGTTGGGAGATGCTCTAGCTACATTCCTGCTTTCTTGTTCCTGTTACCATCTTTACCACCTTATTGCATACTATATTCTTATTACGTAAGGCATTCTACCATACCACAATATTATTCAACTCCAACTTGTATTATTTTCTTTAAAAGTTCTGTGTTTAACCATATCACCATGCTTTCTTTTCCCAGAATTAATTTGCCTAATTTTAGGTAGTTTGTATAACTATTATTATTTTAGCTAATGAGCCTCAGGACAGCACACACAAACACACACACACGTACACAAACATGCCTTCTCAGATGTTGGAGAGTGACTTTGGAATCAGATTAAAGAACTATCCTGCACAGAAGTGTTTATGACTTTCAGTGACAAACTGACTCCAGTGACATTGAGCTAATTTCTTTTGATCTAATGAATGTATCTGCTTTACCTTGTTCCCTTACTTTGAATTGATAAGCTCCAAGTATTTATTACTTTTTTGGGATACTTTTTACTGAGTTCATTCATTTGTTTTAGTCTTTTAATAAGTATACTACAGTTATTTCATTAACCTGTTCTCAAGTGGTTTAGCTACCATTCTGCCATTTAAGTTTTTAATTTAATTTTATTTGCTTGAGTACACTGATCAACCACTGAGCTGCCTTCTTCCATTGTCCTGCAATGATATAAGGGTTACATTTTTGTGTATATGGCTTTCATAGTTGGTATTTCAGAGCACTGACACCAGATACTTCAGTTTATTCTCTGGGGGAACTTCATTTGCATCTATGTTTTTAGCTATCTGTGATAACTTGTTAAATATTAAAAAGATATTTTGCTTCTATTGGAACATTTGTATACTCGCAACTATATTTCTGTAAACAGCTGCAGTCAAAAATAAAACATTGAAAGTTTTCATTTTGTAGTGGTTAACTGTCTTTTTTCCTCAGACTTTGCCAGTGAAGTCATATCTAAGAATGTCAGTTTTTAACAACGTGAATATGTGACTGAACTTAAAGTCATTAGGAAAAGGTATGAAATACAGAAATATTTTTAATAGTGACTTTGTACCTACTCTTTTACCAGGTAGTGTACAAAAGTGACTTGGTGTGATAGAATTTTTGTTTTACTTAAAGTGTTTCATGTTTAGTAAAATAATACATACATGTGGTGACAAGTTATGAATTGTGGAGGTGCTTTTGATGAAAACAAAGTCTCCCCAGCCCTCAGTCCCACATCCAGACGCAGTCTCTTTTTATTCTTCTGTAAGTTAATCATTCAGAATGATCTTAGGTGATTTACATGGGTAAACATTATTTTTAAACATATATGTGTGTGTGTGTGTGTTTGGATGTACATTAGGAAAATATATAATGTGTTTACCTACTAGACTATGGGGAAATGTGAGTCAAAGCCAACATTCTAAATAAATACTAATACAGGTGATACATGAATATCATGTATGTGATGTATAAATACTGAAGCTTCAGTAATGCTGCTTTAAACAATATTCTTATACTTTCTTATCAAATGTAGATGGTATCTGTTGATTCTGTGAAAGTGACTGAATTTTTTTAACATCCAAATGTATATAATCCATCTAAATAAGTTTTCACTGCTGCCATTGTTCTAAATATATTTAAAAGTTGTCTTTTAGCATTTATGGACTTCAGCAACATTGGAAAGAAGTAATAACCAAATGCAATTTAGTAAGTATAACTATTAAAAATATTTAGGTATTTTTGATCTGAAGATGGAACTACAAGTGGCTGCCAGAAAGGCTGATGTGGTCCTGGGTTACATAATCTAAGTTACAGTGTCCAGAACAAGGGAGAGAGTTTTCTTGCTTTACTCCAAGCTGATAAGAGTCCTGCTTTGTCAACTCGTGAGGAGCAAACAATTCTCAGCAGCCATATAATTAGGCCTGTCAGAGAACTGAACATCATTTATCCCTGCTTAGGGACACCGGAGGACTTTAGAAGTGTAAAAGCAGCTACTGACAAATATATACTACCATGTGTAAATTAGATGGCTAGTGGGAAACTGCTGTATATAACACAAGGGGCCTGACCTGGCGCTCTGTGATAACTTAGAGAGGTGGCATAGGGACAGGGAGAGGGTGGCTCAAGAGAGGGGATACATACATACACACACACACACACACACACACACACACAACTTATGGCTGATTCATGTTGTTATATGGCAGAAACCACCACAACATTGTAAAACAATTATCTTCCAATTTAAAAATCGCTATGGTTTCTCAATAGCAACATTTATGGTCTTTCAGGAAGACAGCTGATTACTGCTATGCTCTATTTCATGGTGTCATTGTCCCTGCCTGTTCTGAGGCACAATAGTATTTAAAAACATAGGCTCTTGAGTTTGCCTCTTGGGTAAAGTTCTGGCTCCTATACCAAAGGTTTAACCTCTCCATTCCTCAGTTTCTTTATAAAGTGGGAGGAAAACTAGAATGATCCCCTAAGGGTTGTTATAAAAATTACCTAAGTTAATCAGCATAAAACTACTTAGTTCCTGGTACACAGGAGCTAAGTGCCTAGTAAGTGTTAACTCTGTAGTAGTCATACTAGTCCTGATACTGCTTTGTTCTTCTGCCTCTGGTGCACTGGATCCATATCCTTTTGCTTTTCCAAATACATGGTCCTTTAATTATCCTCTTTCTTTTTTTTATTTGTAATTTACTTTTTAATTTTAATTTAATTCATATTTTTATTTGATTTTTATTTTCTGTTGGAGTATAGTTGACTTACAGTGTTGTGTTAGTTTCAGGTAAACAGCAAAGGGATTCAGTTTTATATATATAATTACCCTCTTTCTCCAGCATCAAAACCTTTTCTCATACCCACTAGAATATGAATTTTCTGTAATGTTCCTCATCTCAAAAAACAATTTTCTTTTACCACACATCCCGCATATACACTATTTCCACTTCCTCTCTTTCCATTCCTTCTTAAACCCATTCCAATCAGGTTTTATCACCCCACTCTCCAGGAGTAGCTCTTGTCAGCACCACCAATGGCCTCTCAAAAGTCAATTCCCATGCCTGTTTCACTCACTCAGCTTATCAGCAGTATTTGACAGTCTTTGAAACA
Source organism: Bos indicus x Bos taurus (assembly GCF_003369695.1). Taxonomy (NCBI): domain Eukaryota; kingdom Metazoa; phylum Chordata; class Mammalia; order Artiodactyla; family Bovidae; genus Bos; species Bos indicus x Bos taurus. The sequence goes on along the minus strand of NC_040093.1, from coordinate 29,078,207 downwards.
CTTTCTTCCCTCGGCTTTCAGGACACGACGCTCATCTCTCTCGCTTCACTGGCCTTTTCTCTTCTCATCATCTTGACCTTCTAACGTTGGAGACCTCTAGAAGTCGATCATTAGATCTCTTCTCTATCATAACTTAATTTCCAGTTGATCCCATCCAGTCACACTGCTTTATATACTTCTACGTGTTGACTTTACTCTGAGTTCCTATTACCCAACTGTCTACTTGACAGTCACAACGGGCATCTCAGACATAGCATGTCTGAAGTCAAATTTTGATTCTCCCCTTCCCATCCCCATCTTCTGCACCCAGTACTCTTTCCAGATTCTTCCTCATTTGAGCAAAATGAAATCTCCATTCTTCCAGTTGTTTAAGCCAAAATACCTCTGGGAGTTTGTGTTTTTTGACCTTTATACAGTCTGTCATCAGATCATGTTACTCTGACCTTTGAAATATATCCAGAATCCAGCCACTTCTCAATACAGCTATTGCTATCACTTTGAACCAAAGCATTTGTTGCCTTGATTGTCATGAGTTTCCCAACAATTCTCCCTACTTCTCTCATTGCTCCTCATACTTGATTCTTCACTTACCAACTAGATTTAAACATAAGTCCTATGTTACATCTTTGCTCAAAACCATCCAGTGACTGACTTCCTGTTTTCTGCATTTCACAATGCTTGTAAGGCCCTTTGTGGTCTGTCCCAGCTGTGTGTCTGACCCATCCTTCTCTTGCTTTCTCTGCTTTGGTCACACTAAGTTCCTTTCCCTCCCTAAAACAGACTGATCATGCTGCTACCTCATGGGTTTGTGCTCACATCACTCCTGGTTTGCCTATACTTCAGGGATCTACATGTCTCAGTCTCTTAATGTTATCAAGTCTTGGCTCAAATATAACCTTATTAGATCTTTCTTGATCACCCTGTATAAAACTCGGATCGCATCTCTAACCCTCTTACCTGCTCTTCCTCTCTAGCATTTATCACCTGACTGACATTTGTTCTTCTATCATGGAATGCAAACCTCCATGAGGATAGGTATTTTGTCTGCTGTTGTATATTTCCAGTGCCTAGAAGAATGCCTGCCCCATTGATTAATCAAGATAATTCAGTCAAGTCACAATAAATATTGCCCCATGGCATTTATTTATTACATTCCGTGTTTTTCTTGATTTCTATACCACTGTCCTGATCTCTGGGTTGGGAAGACTCCTGGAGAAGGAAATAGCAACCCACTCTAGTATTTTTCCCTGGAAAATCCCATTGTCAGAGGAGCCTGGCCAGCTAGTCCACAGGGTCGCAAAGAGACATGACTTAGTAACTAAGCACTCCTTCCTGGATCTTCTTAAATGTCCTTTAAATCCCCTGAGAGAATCTTAATAGGTTCCATTACCATTCAGAATGAAGCAGCCCTATTGGGCAAGCTCTCAAGTCAAGTCACCGTTTAGGCTTCTGGCCACAGTTTATCACTGAATCCTCTGATCCCTTCCCCGGTAGATTCCACTTTTGCCTGAAACCAGTGAATTTGAGTTTGTTTTATAAAAATGGATTTTATTTGGAACTTTTAGAAATTTACATAAAACTGCAGTGAGGATAAAGGTAAAGGCAAAAGAAAACATTTTCATGTTTTCAAACTGAAGCACCCAGCCATCTGCCATTGTGGATTTTGTGGAAAGAATACCCAGTGCTTGCTGGCACCTGGTACATGAGGCTCTCCTGCCTGACGCCATCATTTGCTTGGCAGGTAAGAGGCAACCTTGCTTTGCATCGTTTCTCCTGTTTTCTTTCTCTGGACCACAAGAGGGCATTCTTTCATCATTTTCAACTTGGATTATACCAACACTTAGTAGACATGCACCTCATTTAAACAGGAAGTTAGATTATGAATGCCAAAATGGTTCACCAAAGTTAGTGAAACTCTAGGCTTATAATTTTGCCCCCAGATTCATGGAACCAAGACACATCCTTGAAAGTCATCAGTTTATAAATGATATGGGGAAAATTTCTAGGTTAGTTATATGGATCAAAAAATGAAGTACTATTTGTGGAAGGCTGTTTTTAGGTATTAGGAGTACTATTTCTTTTTGTGAATTCATTCATTATAGCAGATATAGTTACAGATGTCTTGGTTTATTTGCAGATATTAAATCAGAAGATTGAAGTGAAAAAGATTTTTATTAACTTTTCAAGGTATCTGTGTTAACAACAAAAGTTGAAGGAAGAAGGACATTCATATAGGCATGGTAGTCACTGTGTAGTAATAAAGCTAATATATATCACAAACAAACAGAGAGTAGCAATTACTAAGCAAGTTCCTTAGGTCAGACAGATTCTGTCATTTCTTCCTCTGAGCAATTCCCTTCTGCCATAAACCACAGAGAGGTAATTAAAGAAAAATAGATCATTGAGGAGGTGGATGCTCTCTAGCCAGATTTATTCCTAAAAATATATCCCTAAAGAGAGAGGAATTAAATTGTGTAGAGGGCCTTAAAGAATACTGTCTGGCATCTTTCTACCTTTCTGTCTGGCTTTACATCCTAAGAGCCCTTTTGAGCCTAATCAGATTTTGCCATGATAGCAGTCATAAGAATTGGTTACATTATTTAATAAAGCTATCCAAAAACGTAAGAATTTAGTCTGTTCTCTACTATTCATTCCTCGTGGAAAAAGAAAAACACAGATCTTAAAAACTAAAGCAAATCAAGGAAGCTCAAAATAGAAACCAAGATTAGGTTACATTTTTAGAAGGAAGTCCGGTCTTGTGAATCTTATTTTATGGCTTTGATCTGGTTGTCCATTGGGATGGACTTGCCCAAGTGATGGCCCACAGAAAGGCCAAATTTCTTACTTTTCTGCTCATCCTGCACCTCCTTTTTCATTAAGAATCCTGCCTGGAAATTTAGGTCAAAGAGGCTACTTGGAGCAAAATACAGTGGCATCTCATCCCAAATATTCTCCAGGCGTTTCTTCCATCCTTCCAGGATCTGAACTCGGGCATCCTCGGGAGTGTGCCCAATGCTATATGTCAGTTGAGGTTCCAAGACTTGGAAGCCACAGAAGTGCAGAGTGCCACTCTGAGGATACACAAAGCACAGAGGTGAGTCACAGCTCAAACGCCACACACCTTGTACCACAGACAATGAAAGTTAATCTGGGTTTCCCAGTAGGACACCCTGATGTGAAGGCCTTGAGAATTAGTTCATAGCTCCATCCTCACACCTTGTGCTCTCTGTACCTGGCTGTTACCTATTTTAGCCTATTCAGCTGTACTCTTCTCTTAATGAATAAAGCCTTTGAAACTGTGCCAGCCTGGCACTATCTGCCAGAAGTGCCCAAAGTTCTGTTACCTCAGGGAGGGTTTCAGCTTCTCAGCAGCTGACTGTTGCCAAGACCTGCAAAGGTGCGTTTCTTTGCCTCTCCACATTACCAGACGAGTCTTCATAAAGTATTATTACTAATACTGATTCCCTCATTCTGTAGATAGCCACCTCACATGCTCTTCTTGCCAGCGTTAGGAGATTATCCTGAGGGTCCAGTGACCGCCAAAAAAACCTGCTTCAGACTTCAGTTTTATTAGCTGAACTAAATAATTTCTTAACTTTTCTTGGGCTCTGATAGTCTGTGAGACTGTAGCAGCAACTTGGAGGACAGGGAGATTGGCGAGAGATGCCAGTCACGTGGCTGTACAAACCTGGGGGAGTCATCCATGCTATCCTCTGGCTAGGAGGAGAGAGTGGTATTTGACCATGTGCACACATGAGTTATTCTACAAGCCTGGGGTCCTGGGAAGACAAGTCAGTCCTAAAAGGAAGCCCCTTCTATAGTTCTTTGATCTTCATACCTCAGGTCTGTTTCCAGATGTTATCTGGAGGATTTGGACCCAAGAGAAAATTCAGTTAATCCCCCTGAAGGGTCACTGAAAACAAGATACCTGAATTGGCCAGAGAATGATGTTCATGTCCCCATGGATACCATGCAGAGAGTACATGGAGCCGCTGCCACCAGTGGTGATGGAAAGCACTGCCTTCTTATTCTGTAAAAGAAAAGTCATTATCATCTACATCTCTTTGGTGACAGGAAGTTAATGAAACAGCCCCAGGGAAAAGAATATAAAAGTCCCCACCCTCCACCCCCTGCTGCCTAGCTCTGCTCCTTGTATTACTTCAAACGTTGGCTCTTCTGAGCCATGCAGTATGACTCTGCAGAAGTACCAGCCTGGAAAGTGGTACGCAGAGGGACAGGCCCAGGATTCCATACTCTTGCATGTGAAGGCTGCCACAGTAACGCAAAATCAGTGCTGACTGCTGGTGCCTAGGTAGAGTTTTTTAAATCTGTCCCTTCACAGTACTAGGCATGTATCGAGGCTTGTGATCTAGAAGGTCTCAAAAATACTTCTTGTATAGTTTTGGGTGTCTAGAAAGTGAAGACAGACCCCTTTTTTTTAATGGACACGTTCATAAAGTCCATATCAGTACATAAAGAGAAAATAGTATAATGATACATTCACCATCCTGCTTTAACTCTCAGTATTTTTCCATTCTAGGTTTATCTAATCTCCATACATCTCTCCCAAAGGGACCTGGAGCCTGATTGTGGTATCTAACTGTACTCAAAACTCTGCATCTAGACAGAGTCTTTCTAAAATCCAGGCATTAGAAAAAAGAAAACCAAGAACAATTATCCACCTACCCGAAAAGGCCCCTTATCATACATGGCAGCATACTTGTAAGCGAACTCCCCTATGAGCACCCGCTCAAACCAGCCTTTCAGGATGGCAGGGACTCCAAACCACTGCAGGGGAAACTGAGGGACAGAGGACAGAGAGGTTAGATTGGGAGCACCCCCAGCACAGAAGATCCAGTGCTTAGCTGTTGTCCATGACATCACTGAGGGGGAAACTTTCTTCAGGCCCTGTCATTCCTCTTGGAGAAGGTAGAACATTCAAGAAAAGAAAATTAAAAAAAAATCATTGCCCTTGGTCAGTCAGCTAGACAGACATTCCTATTCCTGCATACAAATAACAAATATCAGGTGGGTGTGAAGAGAGCCACGTGAAATAAAGTCTTGTTTCTGTGAAATCTCGTTTGGCAGCAAAATCTAAATGGCAAGGATTACAGGCAAAGTTGGCCTCAGTGTGTGACACCTAAATCAATATTTTCTCAAGAACTTGCTTCAGTGGGTGTGGTATCACAAATATGAGACCTGTACCTTGTGCTCATGGATGTAAAATCTTATCATTTAGAATAAACAGAACCAAAAAAAAAAAAAAAGAATAAACAGAACCACTCAAAATGCTATCAAATGATCAAGTGTAACTAAGGTTCATCAGGGAATTCTCACAAGAAAGACATGCTGGGGCTCTTGTCCTGGTAAAAGTCGAGCAAGGCCATACCAGTATTTCTTCTTGACTCACTTAAAGGCTACGATGACAGGAACATGCCCAGAGGTTAAAAGAAAAAGCTAGGACAGAGAAGAAATTTGTAGGACTTGGTAGTTCTCCCTTTGAAGAATGGTTGACCCACAGGAAAGAGAGTAAGGAAGTCAAGTTTTAGACACAATTGAGAATGAGACCTGCATTCTTACCCTGAATCTGCCAATAATGTGAGGCATGACCTCTGCAACACAAGCCCCTTCCTCATCCATAAAAAGAGGGGCTTGAGGGGTCTCTAGGAGCTTCTCATATTCTCACATTTAAGGTGCTCCAATTGTGAAGGGCATATGTGCAGCTTTTAGGATGTGTAGGTTATTTGAGCAAGTAGATTTGGTCCCCTGTGAATGTTCTCCAGTCAGGGCTGAAAATAGAATTGGTTGGCTTGCTTGATATTAAAAGTTGACTCTCAAGTTCCTTTTGGAGAAGTGAGACAGCTGAGCAGGGCCTAGCCCATGTGGCACGTTGGTATGAATGCGGGCAGTCTTTCCTCAGGACATTTATTTTAATGTTGCCAGACTATCATTTCTAGCACACTGCTTTTGCTGGAATAAGACTCTTCCTGTCATCTGTTGCAAAACTGGTATAATAAATATGCAAATCTGTGGAGTTTACATTGCCCTTCCTTGTGTTGCTGTTTTGCAGTGTGCAACCTATACAGTTGTATGGTAGTAAAGAAAACATATGCATTGGATAGAAGCTGAATTTAAAGGCCGTCCTTTCCAATTATAAAATACGGTGATTCTTAGAAGCAGAACTGCAAGTTGCTACTGCTACTGCCTTAGCTGTACTGCAACAAGAGAGTAGAAAATACAGACCAAAAAGGGGTCCTTTGAGGCACTGGCTAATGTTATGTGGCTTTGATTCATAGCAACAGGTAGAATAAGGGACTTCAAAGGTTCGAGTCTTTGCAGCTGATTGAATAACTACAAAAATCACAGCCAGTATCAAACTTAGGAAGTTTCCAGGGTCGCATACATTCCATGTTTAATACCAAAACGCTGGTTGCGGTGAGTAGCAGCAAAGTCACTGACTACAGTCCACCATTGTCAGGAAGCGTGACTTGCAAGAAGCATACCCAGTTTCAGTACTGACTGCTAATGGTGAGGCAGCTTCCAGGAGAAAGGCCGTGGTTTTGCTGCTAGAACACATTAAGCAGGGCAGTGCACACTGCACTGGGAGCTCCCATCGCAGAGAAGTCAAGCTCTTATGCCTCGCTCTACAAACTGTTTTCAGGATGCTTATGGAGATGGGGTGAGAACTGTAAACGTGAATGATTCCATGAGAAATTACTAATTGAAGAAAAGACTAAACATTCTCGGGAAAAGAGCTCAAGGCTCACATGTTATCTCTGCAGTCACAGTCATACTTTCAAAGAATACACAGCCAGCTTCATAACGTCTATAAATCTGTGTAATCCTGCACCTTTGAAGTAATTATCCTTCTTTAAGGAGAGTGTGGTCAAGGGGCTGTGACTTTCCTAAGAGCACATAGCTAATTAGGTGTCAGGTCTAGGACAAAAAAACAAGTGTCTCAACACCCCTTCTGATGTCTTACCACACCTGAAAAATCACAAGGTCTGCAGCTTCCAGCTTCTTTTGTTCGGCCACAATATCTGGGCTCAGACGGCCTTCTTTATAAGCTAAAACAGTCTCGGCAGGATACTGAAAGTTCCCGGGGTCCTTCAGTTTACCTGCAGAGAGGAAAAGAGAAGCTGACGCCAGAGGGCCAAGGCGGGGCCAGAAAGCCCACAAGGGAGAAGTTCCACAAAGACCTAATTAAAGGGGAGAGCCGCTCCCACCTGTGATGTCCTTTCTGGAGATGACGGGATTGAAGTTCATGGCATACAGGTCCGACACAGTGACCTCCCATCCTTTCCTCTTCAAAGCCTCTATGGCAGCCTCCTTCATGGCATAGTTGAAGGACGTCCTCTCTGAGTGGGCCAGTACGATCAGTGCTTTTCTGACTATTTAGACACACACAAGGCACATGGAGAAAATCAGTCACCAACCAGCAAAGCTCAGGCTGCAGGGGAGCCCAGCTGGGCTCCATAATGGAAGACGTGACTTTGTTAGACACTGGGTTATGCAACCCGTCCAACTGCATCCAGAAATACATTTTCTCATAAGTCCCATTGATCAAAGGAGCAATTTTTAACTCACTGGGGAAACAGTAGCTAATTTAATAAATCGTTTTGGCATACTTAATCAAACATCTGCATAAAAATAAAATTCAGTTCAGTTCAGTCGCTCAGTCATGTCCGACTTTTTGTGACCCCGTGAATTGCAGCACGCCAGGCCTCTGTCCATCACCAACTCCGGGAGTTCACTCAAACTAACGTCCATAGATTGGTGATGCCATCCAGCCATCTCATTCTCTGTCGTCCCCATAAAATTATCACCTTAGAAATCTCATATAAAGTGTTAGAGGTCAGTACAGTGGTTATCCTCTATCAGGGAATAATGACCAGAAGGAAACAAAGCACCTGGGGTGCTGTCTGTGTTCTATTTTTTAAAATATTTATTTGGCTTTGCTGGGTCTTAATTGCAGCACTTGGAAAATCTATGATCTTCATTACAGCTTGGAGGATTGTTGTGGCATGTGGGATCTAGTTCCTGGACCAGGTATCGAATCCGGACCCCATTCATGGGAGCAGAGTCTTAGCCACTGGACCACCAGGGAAGTCCCCTGTTCTATTTCTTGAAATGGATGCAGATTATACAAGCGTGTGTTCAGTTGGTGAAACTTCACTTAGAACTTGTGCACTTTCCAGTGTGTCTATAACATTCAACACAAGTTTCCCACTTACCACACACAGCAACAACTTACTGGCAGATTAAAGATCTAAATTTTAAAAACTGAAACTATTAGGCTAGTATGGGATGCTCTATGTACTCTGCTTTATGTCTCATTTTTAATTGAACATCAAGGGACCACAGTATTTAAATTATAAACTCTGCTAATACCTTTATCTAGAGGCTTGTTGTCATTTTTGTCTTTTATGAAATTTCTGTTGCCAAGAAAGGCAAGATTACATTTTTCTCTTCTAGATTGAGTTGGTGTAGTGTATCATTGGTTATCAGAATACTCATAGCTTTGGGACTTTGAAATGGTAAATATTCACGATTTGTGAAAAAAGCATGACACATAACTGTATAATCTTAATTATTAAAAAATGCATGTTTAATTGGATAAATATGCATATAGGACCTAGAAAGGACACATCAAAAGGTAAACTGATTAGGGATAACTTTTTTTTTTGCTTCTTGTGTTTTTTTGTTTCCTATTATGCATATGTTAACTTTTAAGAAATGTTATTTTTAAAACCTTAAAAAGTATGGGATGAAAGGGAGAAGTTGTATAACCTCTGGATAGAGGCTACTTTTTTTTTAATTATTATTTTTTTTTAATTTTATTTTATTTTTAAACTTTACAATATTGTATTAGTTTTGCCAAATATCAAAATGAATCCGCCACAGGTACACCCGTGTTCCCCATCCTGAACCCCCATCCCCGCTCCGGGTCGTCCCAGTGCACCAGCCCCCAGCACCCAGCATCGTGCATCGAACCCAGACCCATGAAGGAAAAGCTTGACAGATAAAGCCCCAGAAACATTAAAAATTGTGTTTAATGAAAGTTTCCAGAAACAGAGTCAAAAGACAACCAGGAGAAGATATTCACAACTCTTACCAAAAAGAGTTAAAATCCACCCCCCAAGTTCAGTTGCTCAGTCGTGTCCAACTCTTTGCAACCCCATGAATCACAGCACACCAGGCCTCCCTGTCCATCACCAACTCCCGGAGTTTACTCAAACTCATGTCCATCAAGTCGGTGATGCCATCCAGCCATCTCATCCTCTGTCCCCTTTTCCTGCCCCCAACCCCTCCCAGCATCAGTCTTTCTAATGAGTCAACTCGCCGCATGAGGTGGCCAAAGTATTGGAGTTTCAGCTTCAGCATCAGTCCTTCCAATGAACACCCAGGACTGATCTCCTTTAGGATGGACTGGTTGGATCTCCTTGCAGTCCAAGGGACTCCCAAGAGTCTTCTCCAACACCACAGTTCAAAAGCATCAATTCTTCGGCGCTCAGCTTTCTTCACAGTCCAACTCTCACATCCATACATGACCACAGGAAAAACTATAGCCTTGACTAGACGGACCTTTGCTGACAAAGTAATGTCTCTGCTTTTGAATATGCTATCTAGGTTGGTCATAACTTTCCTTCCAAGGAGTAAGCGTCTTTTAATTTCATGGCTGCAGTCACCATCTGCAGTGATTTTGGAACCCCAAAAAATTAAGTCTGACACTGTTTCCACTGTTTCCCCATCTATTTCCCATGAAGTGATGGGACCAGATGCCCCCAAAATGCCTACAAATAATTAGAAAAAGACAATACAATAGAAAAATAAGGATAGAGAAGGAAATTACAAAAAAAACAATAAGCAAATGAGAAGGTACCCTGCCAGGCCTGTGAGGAAGAACAGATTAAAATGAGACATCATTATTTACTGATCGATTGGCAAAACAACTTAAAGACAAATTACATCAAGGGCTATTAAGAGTGCATTAAAACTGGCACATTGCCAGTGGGAAAATGCATTGCCTCAGCCTTTGGTGAAAGCAATCAAGCTGAATCTTTAGACATTTTAAAGATACATAAATCTTTGATCTAGTTGTCCAACTTTGGGGAGTCTGTCCTACAGACTGTAAGCATCAGGATAGATGAGCAAGGATGTGTACTGAACCCTTGGACCCTTGTAGTCATTAGCAAAAATTAGACATAATCTCAATTGCCTATTTATGGAGCACATGTGAATAAATTTTATGATACTACTGGAATGCGAAGTCAAGTGGGCCTTAGGAAGCATCACTATGAACAAAGCTAGTGGAGGTGATAGAATTCAAGTTGAGATATTTCAAATCCTAAAAGATGATGCTGTGAAAGTGCTGCACTCAATATACTAGCAAATTTGGGGAACTCAGCAGTGGCCACAGGACTGGAAAAGGTCAGTTTTCATTCCAATCCCAGAGAAAGGCAATGCCAAAGAATGCTCAAACTACTGCACAATTGCACTCATCTCACATGCTAGCAAAGTAATGCTCAAAATTCTCCAAGCCAGGGTTCAACAGTATGTGAACCATGAACTTCCAAATGTTCAAGCTGGTTTTAGAAAAGGCAGAGGAACCAGAGATCAAATGGCCAACATCCACTGGATCATTGAAAAAGCTAGAGAGTTCCAGAAAAACATCTGCTTTATTGACTATGCCAAAGCCTTTGACTGTGTGGATCACAACAAACTGTGGAAAATTCTGAAAGAGATGGGAATACCAGAACACCTGACCTGCCTCCTGAGAAATTTGCATGCAGGTCAAGAAGCAACAGTTAGAACTGGACATGGAACAACAGACTGGTTCCAAACAGGAAAAGGAGTACGTCAAGGCTGTATATTGTCACAGTGCTTATTTAACTTATATGCAGAGTACATCATGAGAAACACGGCTGGATGAAGCACAAGCTGGAATCAAGATTGCCGGGAGAAATATCAATAACCTGAGATATGCAGATGACACCACCCTTATGGCAGAAAGCAAAGAACTAAGGAGCCTCTTGATGAAAGTGAGAAAGTAGAGTGAAAAAGTCAGCTTAAAACTCAACATTCAGAACACTAATAAGATCATGGCATCTGGTTCCATCACTTCATGGCAAATAGATGGGGAAACAATGGAAACAGTGACAGACTAAGGTCTGTCTAGTCAAACCTTTGGTTTTTCCAGTAGTCATGTATGGATGTGAGAGTTGGACTATAAAGAAAGCTGAGCACTGAAGAATTGATGCTTTTGAACTGTGGTGTTGGAGAAGACTCTTGTGAGTCCCTTGGACTGCAAGGAGATCCAACCAGTCCATCCTAAGGGAAAACAGTCCTGAATATTCATTGGAAGGACTGATCCTGAAGCTCCAATACTTTGGCCACCTGATGCGAAAAACTGACTCATTTGAAAAGACCCTGATGCTGGGAAAGATTGAAGATAGGAGGCAAAGGGGACGACAGAGGATGAGATGGTTGGATGGCATCACCAACTGAATGCACATGAGTTTGAGTAAGCTCCGGGAGCTGGTGATGGACAGGGAAGCCTGGTGTGCTGCAGTCCATGGGTTTGCAAAGAGTCAGACACGACTGAGTGACTGAACTGAACAGAATATTATGCTGTTATCAAGAATGAGTTTGCTGCATGTATTGATATACTGTCACCCTGAAAGATATACGGGATATATCATTAAATGTTAAAATGGGGACCTCCCTGGCGATCCAGTGGTTAAGACCTCCTTCCAATGCAGGGACTGTGGATTCAGTGCCTGGTGGGGGAGCTAAGATCCCATGTGCCTTGTTGCCAAAAAACCAAAACATAAAACAAGTAATATTCTAACAAACTCAATAAACTTTAAAAAATAGTCCACATTTTAAAAATCTTTTTAACGTGAATGTGAATCTACTTTTATAAAAAAGAAAGAAACTCCATGTTTGTAGGTAGATCTGCAGTCTATTGCTCTGAAGAGAAAAAGATGTGGCATGATCACATGACACTGTTAACAGTTTTCTTAGGCAAGCAAGAGGTGGCAAGGGGGCAGACGTAGAGGGGAAGATGAGCTTTTTCTTGGACATCTTTTGTGTTAATAAAGTCATTAGAACATGCCTGCTTCTGCAACAAGAGCATGTAAAGGGTGCTTACTACATGCTGAGCATTGTTCTAAGTACTCTGTATTCTTTTTCAGTTGTCACAGCAACCCTGTGAGGTAAACAGAATTAATATCATTAGGGATGGGAAGACTGAGGCACAGAAACTTTAAGCAAGTTACCCAAATTTACCTGTTAAGTGGTGAAGCTGGAATAACTTGAAAATATATATAGAGAGAAATCCACACAACAACATGCAGGGCATGGGGAAGAGTACCAGAGAAAGGAAGTTCACCACCACCATCCTCCCGAAATTGGAGCTACAATTTTATACCTTACTCTTTAAAAGCAGTGACTGTGGGTGGAACTGAGGAGAGAGTACACCTGCAACTTCTTATAGTATTGTTGGAAGAAAATTAAGGCACCTGTAAGCCTTTAGTCCTCTCCCTGATTTCAGTATTAACCACACCTGGCGTAGGCATCTCCCATTGGCTTAAACTCAGTCATGTGTAAGTTTTAGGTTCCTGCTTGTCAAAAAAGAGGATTCCCAAGCTTGGCCTGGCCTTTTGGGCTCCATAAACTCAGATTCGGTGGGGTATAAATTTGGTGATGATTTAAATGCTACAGAAGTGATTTAGTTTTTTCTGAGGTAGCCTGGGAAAATGGAAAGGAATTCCTGAGGCTGCTTCAACAAATTCCCACCCAATTTCTTATCAACTCATGGACTGAACACTACTGAGAGCAACGTGAGTATATTAAACTCTAACATGTGTTTTCTTTGTGATTTATCTTTACATTAGTCATATCAGTTTATTAAATACCGCTTTGTCAGTTTTTATTCTCATGGCTTCTTACCTACATATGTATATTTTAATTTTTAAATTTATATATATAGTTTCACTTCTTACCAACATTAACAAACATTTTATAAGTAGTAAAACATAAAGGTGATTCCCAGAAAATGAGTAAGTCAAGACATCTAATCTCTTGCTTTCAAAGGGCTTACATCTACTAACTACAGTACAGCCATGACTGTTACCTTCAAAAATAAAAAAAAAAATAAGATGAGACTCAAACAGGAAGAATATATTCACCAGAAATATAACAAATAGAGCTCAAAATCTGAAATATATAGATTTCTTAAAAACAACCCAGTAGAAAAATGGTCAAAGGTTATAAATGGGCAATCAATAGAACAGTTGTGCATATTTGCTAGAGGTACGGGTAAAGCGAGAGATAAGCCCACCTCTCCAGTTTTCAGGTCATTTTCCATGGCCAAATCTGAGTTTTTTTGGACTTAGAGGGCTCAGTTTCCCTTCCTGCCATTTAACTAGCTACACAAGCTTGACTTTATCAGAATTTACTCAAAGAAAGGCATAAGACATATACACAAGTAACTAACAGAGGAAAACCGTTCACTTCAGGGCCAGCCCCTCCGGAAAGGCCTTGAGAAGGAGCTGCATTTGAGCTGAGTCTTGGAAGACAAATAGGGTTATTATCAGTACCTCTAATTTACCATTCAGTATAAAGAAATGGCAACCCACTCTAGGACTCTTGCCTGGAAAATTCCATGGACTGAGGAGCCTGGTAGGCTACAGTCCATGGGGTCACAAAGAGTAGGACACGACTGAGCGACTTCACTTCACTTTGCTTGTCCTGCTCGTGATTAACCCATCTGCTAGAAGTGAGTATGTAACATAGCTAAGCACATATTGTTAATGCCTCTCTCTCCCTGCACCAGTTCCTTTTCAGGTCTCAATCCCTAAGCAATATGCTCCCAGTCTGTCCTCATTTCTCTGTGTCCCCACCATCCTACACCTTCTATTTCCAATCCACATCCACACCAGCCACCCTTCTTTCCCCCACCTTGAAATGCTAATGTTCTCACGGACCCAGCCTCCCCACCTCGGTTTACTGAGCACTTAGGATGCACCTGGCACCTCTCTAGGCATTTGGGATATATCAACACAAAACAAATCTTTGCCATTTCCTACTCCAGAGGATCTTCCCTACTCAGGGACTGAAGCCGAATCTCCTGCATAGGCAGGCAGATTCTTTACCACTGGGCTACCTAGGAAGCTTAATACTAGTTATACAAGATCTAAATCTTCCCATTTTCCCTCACTAGCTCCCCCAACCCCCACCCCTTTTTTTGGGGGGGTCTGTTACACATAGATACAGAACATTCTATAGGATTGGAGAATGGGGAAATAGTTCTTGCCCTAGTATTTCAGGAGGGGTATTGATCCCCTCCAGACAGCTGAGGTACAAATAACCTAGAGGGAAACAGCCACTAATCTGCAGGCAGAAGCCTTGTCAGCCAAGCCTACCCCTTAGGCCCTGAAACCTTGGGTGGGCTTCCAGTCCCCAGCTTAGCTTAGCCCTTTTCTCTTGAGAACCTAAGTAGTCTGTCAGCTCCAAAAGCAATGTCTTCCCTCACCCACTTACTTTTAGCAAGATGAGGTTGTGTGTTTGTGTGTGTGTTTTCAGAAGGTAGAACTAGGTTCATAGGGAGGGAAATTACAAAAAGGTAGAATTCTGCCTTCTAGGAAGGAAATAGGTATCAAGATTTTAGCTTATTATCCAATCTCAGAGTAAGGCTCTCTGGAAAACAGGGATTCCAGCCGCAGCAGGTGTTGCAGCTGGTCCAGCATGTGTGAAAGGCCATTCACACATTAGATTCAAGTCGTGGCCTCCAAGGTCCCCCTACGGTTGACGGTGGAGAAGGGAGGCTCTGTCACTAGAGGAGCACCCAGATCAGGTTTGCCCACTCCAAGGGTCACAGTCTGAAAAGTTTCCTAGCCCAGCAGCCTGGAGCTGGGTCTGATGTCCATCAAACTAAAGGAAGCAGCTTCCCCAGCTCAAGCACCCCCACCGCCAATCTTCCCGTTTTCCTCCAGAAGTTGGGAATCCACCTTTTTAAGTGAAATTGCCTATATTTATTTTAAATGTTAGCAACTTATTCCAAAAGATTTTAAATACTATTAAGCTTAAGCAGGGTGTGCAAGTGGGCCAATTTGGTCTCCGACGGCTGATTCTGACCCTAGAGGGAAGGAACCTTTTGCTTCCAAGGTCAATTCTCTCCTAACCGCCCATCGTAGTTTCTGGGGGTGGGGTAGAAACAGGAGCCCCTCCTCTCCCGGCATCTGTCAGGGCTCATCCAGCGATTCTAATGCTTCCACGTTTCCAGTTTTAAGTCGAGGAAGAAAACTACAACCTCCTGCTGGGGACAGCAAGGCTCCTGGAGTGGTTGGGGCCGGGGGGGGGGGGGGGGGGGGGAGTGGACACTCACCAGCCATGGCTCCGGCGGCACGCTGATTGGCTGGTCTGTTGGTTGCCCGGGTGACTCAAGCTGGGGAGGGGTGGAAGGCAAGACCCTCAGGCTGCTTAGCGAGCTGCCATCTAGAAGGCGTCACCGGTGCTGCCCGCCACCGAGCGCCTGCTAGTTTATACCCAGTCAAGCTGGCCCGGCCCATAAAGTAGGGAGCCAGCAAAGGCGGAGCCGCTGCTCAGGCCCTGGGGTGCAGGGCGGAGCACGCCTTGGCTGAGGTTCTAGGAAGAACTGGCAGTCTGAGTGGAGGCATAAGGACCCTTGTGGAAGAAGGGTTCCTAGGGGATAGGGAGTTAGGAACCCATCGGTCTGGGTGGGTGCGGGAGGCGTGTCTTCTGGACCCTGTTCTGAAACCACCCTGGGACAAAAGGAGGAAGTGTCCGATGGAGTCCGGGGTTCCGTTGGGCAATCTATCCAGGCCCTCTCCTAGCCCCGGGGAATGGCTCTGAATGGAATGGGCCGGTCTGAGAGAGGAAGGCGAAGGACTGCAGTTCTTTAGACTCGGATTCGCTGAGTCATTGTGACTAGACTTAGGATTCTAGGGCTAAGATGACCTGGGAGACTTGGTTCTAGAGAAATGAATTTATTCCTGCTTTTGCAAGGTTCACATTTTACACTTGCTGGGGCCGGGGGGTGGGTTTGGGGCTCCCCCCCTAGAATGTAGATCCCGGGTGCAAACCCCTTCTCATAATCAGGAGAAGAGCTTTTTTTCCTGAAGAGCTAGTCCAAGGCTTGTTATCATCATCAGGGGAAGCACTTAAAGACCAGCCAAGACAGATAAGAGTGTAGTGCTGTTTATCCAAAGTCCTACTTAGGACAATTGATCGGAACAAAGTTTTACGTTTTTAAGTTTATCAAAAGTAAAAGTTATAGTAAAGTCTTCATCCTACAGAAGGAAGACACTGTCAAAAGGTGAAGGAAAAAGAAATAGAACTTTAAAATACTAACATAACCTTCAGAGGGACTTCCCTGGTGACTCTTCCAGTGGTTGGATCACTCTATGCATCCATTGTGGTATGCGCGGATTGGATCCCTGGTCTGGGAACTGGATCCGGCATGTTAGCCCTGTGCTGGTGGAAAGAAAAAAGTGTAACCGTCAGAAAATTTACAGGTGATAACTAAGAAAACTCGAGGGAAGAAAGATGGGAAGCACACTAGGGGAAGAAGCAAAATTTAAGGGGATGAGAAAACTCAAGCAATCAAGATAACTTTTTAGTGCAACTTATTAAAAATCCATTTGAAGGCAAAAAGCTTGAACAGATGAAAAATTAAAATGTTAAATAAAGATGGGCTTAGTACTTTTACCAAGCCAAGCCATTTTGCACCTAAAGCAAGAGGAAGAGTTAGTTGAAAGGGATTATTTTGTTTAAAAACAACATTCAGTCGAGTAAGTTTTAAAGCTCTTGCTAGCTTTATTCAACAATTCAGGAATCCGGCAGCATTCAAGACTTAGCAGACAGAAAGGAGTTCTGAGGAGCTGTCCAAATTGAAGAATTTTCTAGGTGAAAGGAAGCAGGAAGAAGTTACGCGAGGCAAAAGGTGGGTTAATTATTGCAAGATTACATTCCTTTAAGGGATGGCAGGAATCTTTCAGGCAGATTACTGAAGATTCCAGATTGACTAAATTTAAGAGTCCATTTCTGTGAGAACCAAAACTAATTAAGTTGAGGTTTAGTGACCTGAAGCAGCCTAGGCAACTCCATTTTGGGCCTGTTTTGTTTTAAACAATGCCCTCCTTTTGATCAGACTCAGCCTGAGAGATGTAACTTAAAAAAAAAAAATTTTTTTTAAGGTTTTAGTGCTACTCCCAGCAAAACTCTGGAATTCTCATAATTTTTTATGAGTCTCTGTGTTGTATTCACAATATCAGACTCACTTTTTTTGGCTGCACTGTGGACCTGGCGAGATCTTAGTTCCCAGACCAGGAATTGAGGCCAGTGAAATCACTGAGGCTTAACCACTGGACTGCCAGGGAATTCCTATCAGGTTCACTTTAAGTCAGTTTTTTTCTTTGATTTTCTTCTGAGAGTCTTTGGGAAATCCTTGGTTTGGTGGTTAGCAGTTGCAAATATGTATTTAAAACTTTTGAGAAAATACAGCACATGAAGGAGACGACTATGATTTTTATAAGGAGGCGTGTCTGGAGTGCACTTGAGAGCCATAGTTCCCAAGACCCAAGCCAGTCAGAATCAAGTAAGTCAAAGAAAGACACTATTGAAGGAGGGTCTCTTTTCAAAGTCAGCTGGCTTATGCAGTGATCTTATGTAGCTGAGTCTTAATTTCCTCAGAGGTGTCAGTCCAAGTATAGCAAGTGGTAAGGGCTGTACACAGCACAGTTACCCTCTTGCTCAGCAAAAGATACTTGTCTTTCTTTCTGACTTACTTCACTTAGTATGATAATCTCTGATTGCATCCGTGTTGCTGCAAATAGTGTGAGCACACTCAGACTATTTAGGACTTCTGCCCATTTTTTGATTGGCTTATTTGGTTTTTTGCTATAGAAATATTCTTGGTCCGACATCTTGGAGGAAGCAGTCCAACTTGCAATTGGCTACTTCTCTTCCTAGTCAATTTGATTTTGAGGTCTCCAGTGTTTGCACAGGACCAGATGTCTGGTAGAGCCTTCTTCAGGTGTGAAATATGCACCCAAGGTTCAACACCTTGTAATTTGACAGGGGTATCAGTGATCAAAAGCACTTGGTAGCACCCTTTTCTTGAATCTGACCTTTGCAAAGCATCAGAATAAAACAGTAGTAGTCTGTAGCCAAAAGACTTTAAAATGCCCATGATTAAAGATTTGATGAGAGTTTTTTACAGTGGAATTAATAAGGAAATTTGGTCATTTATGTGATACACAAATTTTAAGATCATAACTGGAATTAGGATTGATAATATTATACTAGGATATGTCCAATTTCTAGGAATTTCTATAACAACACCTATATTAATAACATGCATCATACAAATATAATCTAAGAAGGTTCAACTTAACATCACTTCTTCCTTTTTTTTTTTTTTTGATAATGTTTCCCAAGTAATATAACAAGTCAAATAAATGTAACTAGCTCAACATCTTATCTGGTGAGCGACAAATCCTTTAGATTTTCCAGGGGCTTTTGGAAAGACTTAAAGTAAGTTTGAGCTTAAAAGACTCCACTTAGGGACCTCCTTGGTGGTCCAGTGGTTGAGACTCTGTTCCCAATGCAGGGGGCCTGGGTTCAGTCCCTGGTCAGGGAGCTAGATCCTATATGTTGCAACTAACACCTGGCACAACCAAGTAAATATTTTTTTTAAAAGACTCCACTTAGAATTTTTTTAATTGAAGTGTACTTGATTTACAATGTTTTGTTAGTTTCTGGTGTATAGAAGAGTGATTCAGTAATCTGTGTATACAGTTTATACTTTTTCAAATCCTTTTCCATTATAGTTTATTACAGGATATTGAACATAGTTCCCTGTGCTATACAGTATGACCTTGTTGGTTATCTATTTTGTAGTGATTTGTATCTGCTAACCCCAAACTCCTAGTTTTTCCTGTTTTCCTCTTTGGTAACTGTAAGTTTGTTTTCTGTATCTGTGAGTCTATTTCTCTTTTGTAAATAAGTTCATTTGTATTATTTATTTTTTAGATTCTACATAAGTGGTATCATGTGATATTTGTCTTTAGCTGTCTGCCTTCCTTCACTTATAAGAATCATTGCTACAAATGGCATTATTTCATTCTTTTTTTATGGCTGATTAGGATTCCATTGTGTGTGTGTGTTAAAAAGATTCCGCATCTTTTTAATTCATTTAGGCTATGCTGCATCTTCACCTATGCACTGGCTTTTCTCTCCTGGCAGGGAGCGAGGGCCACTCTAGCTGTGGTCGCTCTAGTTGTGGTGTACAGGCTTCCCACTGTGGTGGCTGCCCTTGTTGTGAGCAGAGGCCTTAGGGTGCCCAGGCTTCAGTAGCTGTGGCTGGTGGGCTCAGTAGGTGAGTTCCCAGGCTTGAGAGCAGAGTCTTAGTTGCTCTGCGGCATGTGGGATCTTGCCAGAAGAGGAATTGAATCCATGTCTCCTTCACTGGCAGGCAGATTCTTTACCACTGAGCCACCAGGGAAGACAGGAAGACCCTTGCATCTTCTTTATTCATCTGTTGATAGGTATCTGGGTTGTTTCCTTGCTTTGACTGTTTAAATAACGCTGCGATGAACATAGGGGGTCTTCTTTTGTGCTATGCTCAGTTGTGTCAGACTCTTTGTGATGGCTCCTCTGTCCTTGGGATTTCCCAGGTGGGGATACTAGAGTGGGTTGCTATTTCCTACTCCAGGGGATCTTCCTGACCCAGGAATCATACCTGTGTCTCCTGCATTGGCAGGTGGATTCTTTACCATTGAGCCACCTGGGAAGCCCTGACATAAACTTGACTTGACTTTTAATAAACTTGGGTGGAATAAAAGTGTTTAATTTTGATAACTGTAAAGGCATGCCTGTTTTCATCAAAACACAAACTAGCTTTTATATACCAAAGATTATTCTAATCACATGAATATGAATAGAGCTCTTTATAAATAATACCTTCTAGAGTTAGAAAAGAATGACTCATTTAAAACATATAGACATACATAAACATGCAGACAGAGGCAAATAGGATCTTATGGCTTTTGTTTTTCAATTTTATATGTGGGACAAGTACAATGATGCAAAATCCACTAGTTTAAAATAGAACAGTTGGATCCAAATTGTATTTCTGGCAGATGGACTCAAGTTAAGTTTTCCTACTCCAATAACTGAAGCTTTTCACTAATATTTGTGGTGAAGATTTTTAAGATTTTTTCACAGGCCTAATTTCCAAATTAGGTCTGGAAGATCCTCCAGAGAAGAGAATGGCAATCCACTCGGGTATTTTTGCCTGGAGAATCCCATAGGCAGAGGAGCCTGGCGGGCTACAGTCCATGGGCTTGCAAAAAGTTGGACACAACTAAGCAACTAACACACTAATTTCCAAATCACCTCCCCCCCACACTCCTTCTGATAAGAATTACCTTTGTTTCTAGAGGAGACCAGGTCGAACATTTACATATCACATGGCACAGAAAAAGAATTTAAGTTTCACCAAGAAAGAATTTTGTTCCCCAAGTCCAGATGTTTTACAATATCTACAAGCCTTTTACGATGGATAGGAGAGGTTTGGAAATTGGAAGAAAGAAAAGGTGTGGTTTGAATTGCTTCTAGAGGTACATTTCAGTTCTTATAAAGACTCAATTTGCAATACAAGAACAGTTTGGTTTTTTAAAATATTTATTTATTTTGCTTTGCTGAGTCTTAGTTGTGGCATGCCAACTCTTAGTTGGAGTGAGTGGGATCTAGTTCCTCGACCAGGGATCAAACCCAGGCCCCCTTCATTAGGAGCATGGAGTCTTAGCCGCTGGACCACCAGGGAAGTCCTAGTTTTTCACTAATTTTGATTTTGGTTTCCTACTGGATATTTAAAGAAATAACTGGTAAAGTTGACCAGAGAATCTCTTGGAGTCCCATCAACGTGGGAGGTGTCCACGCATGGCCTCCTTCAAGGGTGGAAATGGGGGCCCTTAAGTTTGACGTGGAATGATTTTGTTGCAGAGAAAAAGCCAGTTCTGACCCCATGCTGGAAACTGTTCCTTTGACTTGCTTTCCATTTCTTTTGTTACTATAATTATACTTAATAGCTGTTTCCTTTAGGAAATGGCAAGTGTCTATCATACAGCTTATCTAGTGCTAATCGGGCAATTCCTGATTGACTACCGTAAGGTTCTGTTTCTGGGAGAGCAGAAACTTTATTGGTTTGGTGATGTGGGACATAGCAAAAGCTATTGTCATATTTTAAACAATTTAGTGTATTAATTTTTTTTCATCCTGGATTTTCTTCACTAATTTTGATTTTTTTAAAAAATATTGCATGATTGGGACTTCCCTCATGGTCCAGTGGTTAAGGCTCCGAGCTTCCACTGTAGGGATAGCAGGTTTGATTCCATGATCAGGGAACTAAGATCCTGCATGCCTTGTGGTGTGGCCATAAATGAATAAATAAATAAGTAAATAAATATTGCATGATTTAGGGAATTCCCTAGTAGTCCAGTGTTAGGACTCTATGCTCTCACTGCTGAAGGCCTTGGTTTGATCCTTGGTCAGGGAATTAAAATCCTACAAGCCACAACCAATAATAATAATAATAATAGTAATAAATAAAAATAAGTTAAAATACTGCATGACTTATATTGATACTGTCTAAAGTTGATAAACCAAGAAATAGAGCACATTATCAGAGTGTAACCACCAGAACCATTAAATACAGTGTTTCACAATATTTCTTCTAGGAATGAAAAGTGACAGAAGATTATTTGTTTATGTTTAAGAATGAAAACTTTTAAAGGGTATGAGAGTTTAATGAAGAGTTTGCTACTCAGAAAGTTTTTGGGGGGACATGAGGGTCCGTCTAGTCAGTTCAGTTCAGCCGCTCAGTCGTGTCCAAATCTTTGTGACCCCATGAACTGCAGCATGCCAGGCCTTCCTGTCCATCACCAACTCCCAGAGTTTACCCAAACCCAGGTCCATCAAGTCCGTGATGCCATCCAACCATCTCATCCTCTGTTGTCCCTTTCTCCTTTTGCCCTCAATCTTTCCCAGAATCAGGGTTTTTTCAAATGAGCCAGCTCTTCGCATGAGGTGGCCAAAGTATTGGAGTTTCAGCTTCAACATCTGTCCTTCCAATGAACACCCAGGACTGATCTTCTTTGGGATGTACTGGTTGGATCTCCTTGCAGTCCAAGGGACTCTCAAGAGTCTTTTCCAACACCACAGTTCAAAAGCATCAATTCTTCTGCGCTCAGCTTTCTTTATAGTCCAACTCTCACATCCATATATGACCACTGGAAAAACCATAGCCTTGTTGGGAACACAGAGTTTTAGCCACCTGGGAAGTACGTCCTTTTCCAAATTCTTGATGCCTTGTGGTATGCTGTGTTTTAAAGTACTGTCTTAAAAAAATAAATAAAGTAATGTCTTGTGTGTGCCTTTTCATTTTAAGATGGTGGTCCACAGTGTTTATGGCAGCAGAGATGGGTTTCATGGAAGGCAATTATTCCATAGACTCGGGCTGGGGCGGAGATGATTCAGTGAAGCTGGCGATGGGGAGAGGCACATGAAACTTCGCTCTCTCAACTGCTGCTTCCCACCTGCTCTGCTGCCTGGCTCCTAACAGACCACAGACGGGAGCAGTCTGGTGGTGGGGGACCCCTGTTTTAAGACAGTACTTATTGGCTTGCTGTTATGAAAGTTGAGGACGAGTATTTGGACAGTATCCACCAACTCGGCCTTTTCTCCCTCCTATTTTTCCAATATGGTGATACCAAAAACTCTGACTGAATCAGTACTTAGCGTTTATGCTATTATGACAACAGACAAAGCAATGAATTATGATTACGTTTCCTCTCTCCTACAACTTTGTATCTTTCTAGAGCAATATTTGCCTCTTTTTTCATGATTTTTCTGTACTGTAAGCACTCACGGTTCCCAACCATGCCATCTAATGTGTAAAAAAAAAAGACAAATAGCACACATACCATGAATGCTATTTTTTCATTTGGTGAAATTCATCAGATTTCCTGTCAGTTCTAGTCTTTGGAGAAAGGCATGCTGGATGTCCTGTCTTCCACTTTGGGCCGATCACTCTCTGAGGTCTGCTGCGCAGCTGTCTTTCTGGGGTTCTTTTTACCTCTGTCTTATGTTAGAGCCCAACTGTTTCTCTCTTGTTTACTCTTCCCCACCCCACTCAGGATTACTTTCTCCAGTAGTTTCCCCAGAAAGGATAAATGAAAGGTAAATTTTTTGATATATTGCATATCTGACCATTAGATATCAGACCATTTGGTTGTGTGTAGAATTCTATGGTTGTCATGGAAAATCTGATACAATTTGCTTCCTGACCATTTGGATGTAGATCACTTACATTTTTCTCTGTAGGCACCTGAGATCTTTTTATTCCCAGTGTTCTGAAATTTTACCAAAATGAACATTATAGGGGTAACCCCCTCATATGCCCTTACTCTGTATATTACTATGAAATATAATATGTACATTTATATATTACTATGAAAACCATATTGTATTAATTTGTGCTTTTCTAAATGATCAAAATATACCATTCTAAGCTTATCAGTGGACAATTCTTCTAATTTCATTATCCTTCATGGAAGAAAAGTCAACAGATTTAATTCCTCCATCCCTGTAGAGTAGGAAATAATGATCATGCAATCACTGAAGACTTACTATGCATCAAGGACTGTTCTAGATATAGTTATATATGTATTAGCTCATGTTAATTCCCAATAAAACCCTTTGAGAGAAGTGTTATTATAACTCATTTTTTAATAGCTTTATTAGGATATATGATCCATAAAATGTGCCAATTTAAAGTGGCTAGTACAATGGCTATTAGCATATTTAGAGTTTTGCTGTGAGGACATTAATCTCATTTTAGAAAATTTTATCATGTTCAAAAGAAGCCTTGTACACAGCAGCAATCACTCTCCCATTTCCCTGGCTGTCCCTGACCTTTGGTCCTCGGCAACCAGTTATCTACTTTCTGATTGCCATTCCAGGCATCTTATAAATGATATCATACATTATATGGTCTTTTGAGACTGGCTTCTTTCCCTTAGCGTAATGTTTTCAAGGTTCATCTGCTACTGAGGCCAAGTTCATACTGCTCGCTGCACAACAGGTCAATAAATTGAGAGACAAGTTGTTGGAGCAAGGAAAAGTGATTTTATTCAGAAAGCCAGCAGACCCAGAAGATGGTGGAATCCTGTCCCAAAGAAGAATCTTACCCTAGTTAGAACTCGGGCTTCTTTTACACTAGAAGGAGGAGATGTGGCTCGTCATTGCAAACCTTTTGGTGCTGGAATCCTTTGTTCTTGCAGCTGTCCACAGAGGTCTGGTCACAGTGTTCCTATAAACATCCAGTAAGACAATTTTTATTTTCTGTTCTGCAGGGATTTTTTTTTTCTTTATATATGAATGGAAAGGTATTAAAGGTCAGAGCCTTGAGAATGGGCTGTCCTATAAATGTCAGGCTATAGGCAATATTCATTTATAAAGGTGCAGAGCCAGCATGACTAAGCACAGGCAACAGAGCTCAAAGATTAGAGCTAAAGAAACAGATTCAGTATGGAGTTAGGTTTGTTTTCTCTGTTATGCATTCATGTCAGTACTTCCTTCCTTTTTATGACTGTATTATACTCTGTTGTGTGGATAAACCACATTTTGTTTATTCATTCATTCATTTACTCATTCAGTTGAAGGACATTGTGTTGTTTCCACGTCTGGCTATTATGAGTAATGCTACTACAAACATTTGTACACCAGTCTTTGTGTGGACATATGTTTTTTATTTCTCTTGGGTAAGTATATATAGGTGTAGAATTGCTAATAACTCTATATTTAACATTTGAGAAACTCCCAAACCGTGAGGTCAGGAATAAACCCCCCATTTTACAGATGAGGAAGCAGCAGGCACCCAGTGCTCACCAGCTTGTCCACGGCTCTACAGCTTGTCAGTGGTGTAGTCCAGAATTGGAACTCAGGCTCTTGGTCTCCAGAGCCAGCTCCTATCTCCTTGTTATCAGAGTTAGAGTCAAAATTCTTGAGTCTAGCTCCAGGTCAGCTGCTAATGCTTGTCTCTCTGAGCTCTGTTTGCCTTATCTGTAAAAATACAGGTTGGGACTGCATTGTCTTAAAGGTCTCTCTAGCTTTAACTTGCTGTCAGTTTAAGATTGTACAGTTCCCATGATCTTCTCCAAGCAGGCCTCGGTCCCAGGTGTAGGTATGCACTGGGCATTGTGTATCAGCTGAAAACAGTGTCCTCAGGGCCTTCCCTGCATCCCCAGGGAGCACGCCAGCGCCGTGGAGCTGTAAGAAGCTTTGTTGATCGTCTTTATTATCTAGAAATAAGAAGCAGGGGCAGAACCCTCAGGAGTCCCTCATCCTCCTGATGAAAGAACACAAACAGCCTCATTAGTCACCTGCCAAGGCCCTGTATCCAGAAGTCCCCAAAGTCCCCTTGGTTTTTTCCAGCTGCAGGTGATGGACTTAGCACAGTAGCTCAGAGCCATGTTTGGGCCTGTCTGGGGACCCAGGCATCTCTTGTCCTCGATGGTTCCCATGGCTACCAGCCAAGTATCCGTGGAGGGAATAGGTCCTTGGTGTCAGGAGAGAAATGGTTCTTCTACTTTAAGCCCCGTCCCATTTTGCCCTCCTGTCTCACAGTCACAATCACTGCTGCACAGAACACACACTGTTGTGTTGGACTCCCTGTTTTCCTGTGTGTCTTGATGGAATTTTGTCCTGTTACATATTGTGTGAAGTAGGTCATCCTCTGTTGGACTTAGACCTTCCCTGATTAAAGTGAAATTTCTCTTCAAATGGCATACATGTGTTGTGAAGAGATTTTATCTGATGTAGCAAATTGAGTTTTGGTCTCAGATCAGAGAACATAAAGTATAGAAGGGACTCATTTCCTTTTTTTCTTTCCTTTAAATTTTTTTTTTATTTTGCTGTGCTGGGTCTTAGTTGTGGCAAATGAAATCTTTAATCTTCCTTGCAGCATGTGAGATCTTTAGTTGTGGCATGTGAGCTCTTTAGTTGAGGCATCTGGGAGCTAGTTCCCTGACCAGGGTTTGAACCTGGGCCGCCTGCACTGAGAGTGCAGTCTTAGCCACTGGACTGCCAGGGATGTCCTAGGGACCCATTTTCAATGCTTGATCCTTTTCACATCACTAGTAACTCTTCAGCTTTTGCACAAATACCTTCAGGATGGGGAACTCATTTGTTATTTCCATGAGCAAACTAAAAGTTTGGAAAAAGTATTTCTTGCCTCTTGAATTATGTTCTCTAAAGTGGTCTGAGTCACGCATTCAGCTCCACAAGCATTTGTTGAATATCATTCAAGATCCAGGCACTGAGCTTCGTGAACAGTGTAGAAAGAGAACACCCAATGTCTGAAGAGGTACAAGCAGCTGTTAGTAAACATGCACAATGTCACTGTGCTTCACAGAACTGCAGTTTCCTCGTTGTCTTACTTACACAAAAGGTTTCATTTATAAGAATTTACCTCCAAATACATGAACAAAAAAACATAGTGATGTGGACGTGTTGAATGTTTCCACTCCAGATTTCTTCCTGTCCATAAATACTGGGGTAGATAGGTAGGTTTAGTTGCTCAGTTGGGTCCGACTCTTGTGACCCCATGGACTGTACCCTGCCAGATTCTTCTGTCCATGGGATTTCCCAGGCAAAAATACCGGAGTTGGGTTGCTATTTCCTTCTCCAAGGCATCTTCCTGACTTGGGGATCAAACTTGGGTCATTGATAATAATGTATATGGGGTATTCTTCTAGATCCCCCAGATTGTTGCTGCTTGGCTATGAATTAGGATGATACTGCTTCCTTGGGAGAGTGTTTTGAAAATGTGAGAACACTGAACTTTCTCTTAAAAAAAAAAATTATTTTTGGCCACGTCCGGTCTTAGTCGCAGCAGGCAGGCTCGGTGGTTGGGGTGCGTGGGCTCTCTAGTCGAGACACGGAGTTTCAGTTGATGCAAAGCTTGTGGGATCTTAGTTCCCGAACCAGGGATCGAACCCATGTCCTGTGCATCGGCAGGTGCGCTAGACCAGCGGGGAAGTCCCAGGGATTGTTTCTTGTTCCAGTGGGATTGGGTGGGGCCACAAGACTGGTTCTGGCATCAAACTAGGAGTAGGATTCTTGCAAGTTTGGCTTTGTCGGTTGAGACCAGAGCAGCCTTTAGTCTGGAAATAATTGTTTCCTGATCTGGAGTACCTGCCTGATGCCTGTGAATTAGGAAGTTTTCCACTCTGTATAGCAAGAGTGTGAAGCGTCCCTGGCTTCGGGTGAGCTTCGAGGATTATCTCGTTTGGGTGGGGAGGGGTATTTCCTTCCCCAGCCTCAGGAAACGCCTCACGTTTAAGTGCTCATCAGTGCTTCGCCGAGGACGCACAGGGGCCCCTCTGCAGACCTGGAATGCTTGCGTGCACTCAAGCGCTGTGATGGCTGCTCCTTCCCTTTCTTTGGGCCCTCCTGGACTCCCGGCACTGTTGTTCCACCTCTTCCTTCTGGAAATTCTCTCTCGATATCAAACCAGTGCAATTGTGCAGCTCACCTGTCTCCTCCTCTCTTAGGGATCACCTGCTTGACCTCCAGAAGCTGAATACTATGGTTTTCCGTGTTTTAGCTCTTTATTGTTTCAGGTGAGAGGGTAAATATGAACCCTTTTACTTCCTGTTGGCCAGGAGTGAAACTGTATAAAGACAACCCTAAAGGGTTTAAAGGCAACCTCCACAACCAAGCTAGTGTTCTGGCTCTGTCTTCAACAACTGAAACTGAAACTCTTAAATCAGTCAGGAGAAAGTCGTGATGCATGGCCAGCAGGTGGTGTTTGGTTATATATATATCTCAGTTTTTACAAGGCTAGTATTAAACGCCAAATATATGCAACAAGTATTTACCGGGCACCCACCATGTTCCAGGTACTGTTCTGTGTGCCTATGAGCAGTGGACGAGATACTGCCTTGTCTTCCAAAATGTAACACACACCCACACTTTTTTGCAAAAGAAAACACAAGGATAAGTCAGAAACAAATGAAATGGATTAGCCAGGGAAAAAGAGGAAACGGGGATGAGAGGGGAAGGCCATCTAGTTGTACACACACCTCTGTTTCACATAGTTTACATAGTTTTTACTTTCGGAACTGAGTTTTCACATTTAAAAAATACATAGGACAGGAAATACCTTAAACTGAATTTAAGTTCCCCCCAATTAGCTTTATACTAAATAGAAGGCAATGGCACCCCACTCTAGTACTCTTGCCTGGAAAATCCCATGGATGGAGGAGCCTGGTGGGCTGTAGTCCATGGGGTCGCTAAGAGTTGGGCACGACTGAGCGACTTCACTTTCATGCATTGGAGAAGGCAATGGCACCCCACTCCAGTACTCTTGCCTGGAGAATCCCAGGGACGGGGAGCCTGGTGGGCTGCCGTCTATAGGGTTGCGCAGAGTTGGACACGACTGAAGCGACTTAGCAGCAGCAAATAGACAACCATACAGGGAAAAACTTGATGTAAGGAACTTTTGAAGCTAGCACTCTGTGAATATGCTGTTAATGTAAAGAACTTAAGAAATCTACTCAGCAGGTTTATTTACCAAGTAATCTGTTAAGCATCATTTAGGGTGAGGCACTGAGAACCAATGACAACGTATGTAGCTTTCTTGTCCCATGTGGGTCACCTCCATCTAATTACAAGGAAACATCCTGTCCAGCCCAAATAGAGGGGCATGTTGAAAACCTGGCTAATACTATTAAAAAGGTCAACTTCACAAATGACAAAGGCGGAGAGATTGTTCAGATCTGGGGGAAAATGTTATGAAGGACAGTACCGGGGCGAGTTGGTAAAATCTGAAGTGTTATGTATTAGGTAACAGTAATGTATCATGTTAAATTTCCTGAATTTGATCACTGTGCTGTGGTTATGTAAAAGAACATCACTGTCCTAGGAGACACTTTGTGTATGAAGAAAGGGAAAAGCAAATAAAAAATGTTAACAATGGGAGAGCCTAGGTATTTTCCTGGATGACTGAAATGTTTTCAAAATGAGTTAAAATTAAGAGCTACAATTTTTTTTTTAAATAATAAAATTAGTACCTAGTATACTTTCTGGCAAAAAGAAAACCTAAATGCTTGATCCTTGAGTGCACACCTTAAGCATTTCTCTCACTGCTGGGCATACACACTGAGGAAACAAGAAGGGAAAGAGAGAGACACGTGTACCCCAATGTTCATCGCAGCACTGTTTATAATAGCCAGGACATGGAAGCAACCTAGATGCCCATCAGCAGATGAATGGATAAGAAAGCTGTGGTACATATACACAATGGAGTATTACTCAGCCATTAAAAAGAATACATTTGAATCAGTTCTAATGAGATGGATGAAACTGGAACCTATTATACAGAGTGAAGTAAGCCAGAAAGAAAAACACCAATACAGTATACTAACGCATATATATGGAATTTAGAAAGATGGTAACAATAACCCTGTGTACGAGACAGCAAAAGAGACACTGATGTATAGATCAGTCTTATGGACTCTGTGGGAGAGGGAGAAGGTGGGGAGATTTGGGAGAACGGCATTGAAACATGTATAATATCATGTATGAAACGAGTCGCCAGTCCAGGTTCGATGCACGATACTGGATGCTTGGGGCTGGTGCACTGGGACGACCCAGAGGGGAGGGTATGGGGAGGGAGGAGGGAGGAGGGTTCAGGATGGGGAACACAGGTATACCTGTGGCGGATTCATTCCGATATTTGGCAAAACTAATACAATATTGTAAAGTTTAAAAATAAAATTTAAGAAAAAAATGCACAGAAGCTTATAATCACATTTATTAGAAAAATATTACCACTTAGAAGTTCCTGTCTTTAAAGGTTGAAGATCTGCTCCAGGCACCATCTGCTCTGTTTTTGTCAAACTCCCTCAACAAGGCAGGAATCCCGGTTCTCTGGATGCGCACAGGTCAGGGGTTGGCCAGGCTCCACCACAAACCCAACCCGAGGCACCACAGCAAGTCCCAAGGCAGCGCTGAGGAAGTCAGGCCCTTTCTCTGTGTCCAGGGGGTTGTGGGGCTGGCACACTGGGGAACCTGAGACCGGGTCTCCTGGCAGCCGTCCAGCTTGCCCGTCGAGCTTATGCTTCACCTTTTCTTCACAAACTTCTTTCTGGAAGCATTGGGATTTAACCGTCTCCTCCCGGCTCCCAGGGTGCTGTCTCGGACCTGCAGGGTGGCTGAGCGGCTGGAGATGTCATTCTCTGCAAAGGGAGACACCCCAGCTACGTAGTCAGGGGCAAACACGTCGGTTTTCTGCCTGGCCTTTCGGGAAAGTCGCAGCTGAGGGAAGCGCTGATCCTCGGTCAGGTGGGGGTTGATGGCATACTTGCCCCCTTTGGGAGTGGGAAGAGAGTACTGCAAACAAGAAGGGGAAAGGCCATTAGAAGGACCGGGATTCGTATTCATGCACACCAGATCCTGAAAGCTCAGCTGACAACTCTGCATGTGGGCTGACAACCCCAGTGGAGTCTATCACCACTGCCTGCTGTGCACTAAGCCCCTGACTTGATCTTCCCACTTGAGCCTCACCTCACCTCACAGATGCAAAACCCAAAGCCGTATGCTGACTACATACTCTCAGATAAAGACAGACAGACTGCAGACTTCCGACTATGTTTCTCTACTTGTTAATTACAAATAATAACCTTATGGGAAATTTGATCATCTTGGTTTTGGTTAATTATATTGGCATTACATAAGAAACTGCCTTAACTAAGTGATCAAAGTTATTACTAGCAGTAAACTGGACAACTAGTTATCATTTCCCCCCTGACAGGATGCACTGGGAAGACCCAGCATCACTTCCGGGTGCTCCTGCCAACACTGCACAGCCTGAACCTAAGCAGGACGGAACACCAGGCAAACCCAATCAGCGATGTTAGGGAACTGCTCTGGACTCTTTAAAACCATTGAAAAGTGTCAAGGTGTGAAAGACAACAGACTTGACAAACTACTTCAGTTTTAAAGAGAGATGACAAACACAACGTGTGAGCCTAACCCTTTCTTCTTTTGCCACAAAGGAAATCCGTGTCAAACTTTGAATATGACCCATAGACAGGAGAACTGCAGGCTAGGTCACTGAGTTGCACCTGACTCTTTGTGACCCCACGGACTGTAGCCCACCAGGCTCCTCTGTCCATGGGATTCTCCAGGCAAGAATACTGGAGTGGGTTGCCGCTTCCTACTCCAGGGGATCTTCCCAACCCAGGGATCGAGCCTGCATCTCTTAACATCTCCTGCACTGGCAGGCAGATTCTTGACCACTTGCACCATCTGGGAAGCCAGATAGTAGTGCTGAAGTAATGTTAACGTCTTGGTTTTATTAACTGTACAGTGGGCGTGAAAGCCAAAGTTCCTCATTCAGGAAACACACAGCAAAGTATCTAGAGGCCAAAGGGCAGCAGGTAGCGTTTACTCTCAGATGGCTTTTAGGGGAAAAGAAAAAATATATATAAATGACAGAGCAAATGTAGTAAACGATTAAATTGGGAAATTAAATGGGAATTTGTACTATTTTTTGGCAACTTTTCTATAAATCTAAAATTATTTCAGAATAGAAAATTTAAAAATGAACAACCCTTCTCACATTAGTGGCATCTGCCTAGGAATACCTGCTGGCCTCTCGATGCTTCTCTCCTGATTCCTCAAGACAAATCCATTCGGCTGTGTGTCCAGGCAGAACTCTTGTGCAGAGCACTTCACACCCCTTCCCTTGTGGTTCTTGGAGCTTCTGGAAATTCTGCCCATCCTCAAACTCCCGCACACATCCAACCTCCACCACCCTACAAACAACCTCTCTGTGACCCCACATGTAATTTATTGTGTGGAATTACTGGTGATTTCTTCTTAGACTGCAAACTCCTCAAAAAGCTCATGGGGAGGCTGAATTGTGAGCCTTCCCCATCTGGATCACAGGCTTTCACGAACTATCTTGTAGAAATCATGAGGCTTTGTTCTTCTCTCTGATCATTTGCTCCTGATGCTAAGAGGTCTAGCTTCCCCAACCCTGGGCCCTGCCATCAGGGGAGGGGAAGCCGTTCCACTCACCCTCAGGCCGCGAGGATTTAGCACCTTCGGGTTGCGGGAGAAGTGCATGTGCAGGGTCCCGTCATCGCTGACGGTCACAGACACCTTCTTCAGCGTCTTGTTTCCACAGTGTGCACAGAACACTCGGCTCATGTCAGACGTTGTCCTATAGACACAAAGGAGCCTCACTACACTGGAGCCTCAGGCAGCAAACCCAGTCCCCGGGGCGCACGGCGAGTCTCGGGCCTCGG
The DNA here is from genome assembly GCF_003369695.1 of Bos indicus x Bos taurus. Taxonomy (NCBI): domain Eukaryota; kingdom Metazoa; phylum Chordata; class Mammalia; order Artiodactyla; family Bovidae; genus Bos; species Bos indicus x Bos taurus. Next base: position 29,045,799 of record NC_040093.1, on the reverse strand, counting down.
AGGAGGAGGAGGCGGCCCGAGAAGTGGAAGGGGACAGGCTGAACTGCACTGCCATCCTGGACCAGGGCTGCCCGGCTGTATCGCGTGGCTGATACATGCACACTGCTGCCCCACGGTTCCAGGGGAAAATGACGCAGGTAGTAAGAAAACTGAGCAGGATGTTTTTACAGTGGCCGTGAACGCTTCACCGAATTCTGTCAGGCATTATGCTACAAGTGTACCCTGGAAACAACCCCATGAGGTGGGTATATCTGCATTTCACAGGTGGCGAAATGGCAACTAGGCAAGATAGCTAGCTGCTCAAGGTCACAGAGCCAGTAAGTAGCATGCATACGCCCAAGGAATATGGCTCCAGAGTCAGCGCTCTTACCACCACCCCCCCTTCTCCAGGGGCATGCTATTACATTATTACAACTATTACTGAATACCTTGGCCCCAAATGTCATGTCACTGGGCATGATGCCAGGAGGTGGCTCTGGAGATGCTGAAAATTTATTAACGAATCATACAGGAAGCACTATCGAAGCTGCTATGGTCGATGGGTGTGGGCGCTGAGGCTGACCCCCAGGCCTCTCTCCTCCCTTCTCAAGCCCCAGTGGTGGACTCTGAACAGGAGAAGCTGCTGCTCTCAAGGACCAAGCAGGAGCCCTAGTGTCTGTCCTTAAGGAATTCTCCCTCAGTTCCCAGGGGCAGGAGACAAGAGCTGCATGCAACTGCCAGAGAGGCCAGGCCCCTGACCTGATGTCTGTGCAAGTGAACGGAACCCTCTCAACAGGGGTTAGGAAATAATTATTCTGTGCAAGAAACCATCCCGTCACTGGGGCTAATCTGAGGTGGAAGAACACCTGCACAGAAGGCAAGGCTCCCTTTCAAGAAGCCCACAGGTTTAGGAAGAGACGGGTGCTCGACAGGGGCACCGGCGCCCACACTACTGGCTACGTACTTGAAGCAGCCATGGCAGCGCAGGATGTAGCTCCGGGCCTCGCGGATGAGCATGCCGTTCACGGCCAGCACGTGCAGCCCCATCTGCAGCAGGACATTCTGCAACCAACACGTTAACGGGGAACCAAACTCAGAGCAAAACCGACATTATCTTTAACACCTGCATAATCACAGTTAAGAGAACTTCACAAACCCTGGTCTGGCTTATGAAGGGCTTCTGCTCAAGAAAAGCAAGCGTAGGATGCCTCTCAAGACGGGTAAACCAGGACAAGGACCCAGATTCTTCTGATACCAAGTGCGACTGACTGTGAGCGTTAATTAGCCAAGACCTCCCATGAGTGATCTCTCTTTTTTTTTTAAAGCAATCTCTTTAACAGAGACATTCATTGTGTCAGAGCAAAATTATTCATTTCTGGATTGGAAACCTCTATAGTCTTGAAATACTGAACACAGCACCGAACATTACACACACTGAAAGAAAAGCACCAACCGATTGTGAATGTCAGACGTTAGGAATGTAATGTACTATATACATTTTGTCAATATATTATGAATCCCCAACCTCCAAGCGAAATGGCAAATTACCAAAGAGCATAGGCAAAGTTCTAGAACCAGGAAAAGAAGCATTATGTAACAGTTCTGCACATCCCATCCCCAACCTCCGAGGGACCACTGTCCGTACAGGTATGACACTGAGCCCAGGCAGACAGATACCCACTCCACCCACCTGCATGGCAAAGTCTGTAGTCACACAGCCGACCCGCACGTCCTTGGGGACAGCACACTGCTTCATCTCCTGCTGGATCTGCTTGATGTTGCTGGGGGTTATCCACCCACCCCCGTCGTCATCACTGTCTTGGTCCTGTCTTTCATCAAGTCCATTCTCTTCATCCTCCTCCTCATTTGGAACATCCTCACCTCCATCCATCTGAAACATTAATAGAATTCAAACTCCCTGCCCATGGGTGCAGCTGGAAGATGCTAGTCTGTGGTCATCAGATCATAAGGCAGGGCCTTACCAGCAGCTCCTGCAGTTCACAATCAATGTTAGGCAAAGGATTTCTCCAGAACATGAAGGAACTGAACTCTAGGTCCTCAGGCTCACTGGCTGGGTGTCTGTGTTCTACTGTTTCTTGTGGGGGTTTAGGCTGAGATTAAAAGAATAGTAATTTTAAAACCTGAAAACTGAGAGAGAGTTCAAGATGACATGATATACAATGTATAAGTCAGATCAGGCAGGGCTGGACGTATTGCAGCATCTCTCGGGATAAATTTGGTTCCCTGGAATTTGTGGAGATCTGACATGGAGCAGAAAAAAGCATGAAGAGCCCGGCCTGTCTCAGAAATTACCTTTGACGGCAGATGGAAACCAGAAACGTGCAGAGGCGTTTCCGGGTGCTGAATCGATGAACTCACTTTAACCTTTAAAAAGAAAAAGGAACAAGAGACAGCACTAAGCAAAGAAATACAGGCTGAAAATTCAACATGGAAGAGTAATTAAAAAAAAAAAAAAAAACAGAAAACAAAATACTTCCCCCTGGTTATTGAAATAAAAAAGATTTATTCAATGTTTTTTAAAGAGTGAGAAACATAAAAATATATATGAAGAATTATTCAGGGAGTCCACTGCCACCAAATAACCATTTTAGGACATTCCTTTTTTGGCCCTGGACATAAAGCTCTAATGCACATCATTATGTATAAAACTTGGAAGTATCTTTGGTTACATCCTTAGGATAAATGCCCAAAAGTGGAATTGCTGGGTCAAGAGAGAGGAGTTTTAAAGCTTCTGATACAAAACAGGTTAACTTCTGCCCAAAAGACTGCAGGAAAGGGTGGTTTTTAGGAATCTCAAGTTGACAGATGCCAAAACAGAAACCCGGCTCAGCCACAAAGTCAGCCTTTATGTAAAACTATTCCCTTGACTCCCACCCCCCAAAACATTCTGGTGACACACAGAAGTCTGTACTTCCGGCATCGCTTTTAGACTTTTTGGATTGGAGGACTCTAAAGCTGGCTGAGAACAAGTGAAGGCAGTTCCAACTGGAATAGGAACATCGGCCCACTACAGTGGAGTGCTCACTACAGTCTACTAGTTTTGATGACTTTAGACAGTGGAGATCAAGTCATTCTTTGTAACCACTAGTTGAAATTACTTATTACAGTATAAACTATCTATCTTCCAAAATCCTCTGGCCTGGAAACAGTCAGTGCGGCCCAGGCACAAAACCATTAATCTCTTCAACTTAAACGAGCTGGACAAATCTGTAAAAGCACAACAGGAACCCAGAATTTTGAAGGTTAGAAAGAGTTGAAAAAAATGGTAGCATTTTTGGTATTCCTTCTTGCTTGTTTCTGGAAAAGAATTCTATTTTTTCAAAAGTAGTGATAATATAATTGATTTTTACTCTCTTTCCGCATTTTTATTTATTTTTTTTTCGCATTAAAAAAAAAAAAATTTATTTGGCTGTGCTAGGTCTCAGCTGTGGCATGCAAGATCTTTTAGTTACAGTATACAAAGCTGCTTAGGTGCAGCATGTGGGATTTAGTTCCCTAACCAGGGATTGAACCCGGGACCCCTGCATTGGGAACTTGGCGTCTTAGCCACTGGACCACCAGGAAAGTTCCTCTTTCAGCATTTTAAAATTTAACCATTCTCACCAAGAACTTACAGGTCAAGACTGAGACACATTTGCTAACTACAATGTAATGAACCTTATCTGGATCCTGATTCAAACAAATAAACTATTAAAAAATTTATAAAATAATTAAGAAATGTGAACAAACACACATTTGGATATTTGATGATACCAGGGAATTGCTATTAATTTTGTGTAGTGTAATATTCGTTTTGTGGTTATATTTTAAAAAGACATACCTTATCTCTTTCAAGACACACCAAGAAATATCAGTGAAATAAGATGTCTGAATTCAAAATGCTCATGGCTAGAGTGGGTGGAGATGAAAACAGACTGGTCATAAGTTGATAACTATGGAGGCGGAATGATGGGGACACTGGGTCCATTACACTACTCCCTCTACTTCTGTACATCTGATAGTTCTCATAATAAAAAAGTAAAAATGGATGAAATCACAATCCTTCTTATTTACCTTTTCTGGTTCTTGTTTTAGATGAGACACCCCAACAAATTCTGCTTCCAGCTGGTAAGTAAGTGCCAGTACTTGGATATCTGTAGCAGAAAGGCTAGGATAGTCTCCAGTTTTCTTTGAAAACTCAGTCACTGTAAACAAGAGATTCCAAACTTCAGTTAAAAGCAAAGAGCCATATGACTCTGGATAACTGTAATGAAAGTATGAAAAGAACTTTGGATCAGTATCCCCAAACACACCTCACTCATTCATCTCCTGATCTTTTTCTACTCAGAACCAAGACATTTGTATCTCTCAAGATTTATGCCAGTTATGTTTACTGTAATGTCCTTATTGAGTGCAGATGAAGGGACAGAAAAAAGTTAATAGAAAATCATTGAAAGTTAGCATAATATTTGCAAATGATAAGAGTTCCTCTTCTAGGCTCTGGTATTATATTAGAATAGAAAGTCTCTTCTCCCTCAGCAATAAAGTTCTGTGATTCTAACAGTTCTTTTTAATAGAATGGATGATCACAGTACAAGTGGGATGGAAAGGTGATTCAACCAATAATTATTGTCTATGATGAGACAAAAATACTGGGTAACAAATATTGAACAGTTTTTGTATGTAAACCCACCCCAACAAGAAAACCCACATCCCTATTTAACACAAAGTGATCTCCAGCTCTTGTGTTGTTATTCTCCTGAGACATCAATAATAAGCATATACAATAATATTTTGACACATTAACAGAAAGATGTCTTCTGCTACATTCAGTTCAGTTGCTCAGTCTTTGCGATCCCATGAACCGCAGCGCGCCAGACCTCCCTATCCATCACCAACTCCCTGAGTCCACTCAAACACATGTCCATTGAGTCCGTGATGCCATCCAACCATCTCATCCTCTGTCACCCCTTCTCCTCCTGCCCTCAATCTTTCCCTGCGTCAAGGTCTTTTCAAATGAGTCCACTCTTCGCAGCATGTGACCAAAGTATTGGAGTTTCAGCTTCAATATCAGTCCTTCCAATGAACACCCAGGACTGATCTCCTTTAGGATGGACTGGTTGGATCTCCTTGCAGTCCAAGGGACTCCCAAGAGTCTTCTCCAACACCACAGTTCAAAAGCATCAATTCTTCGGCACTCAGCTTTCTTTATAGTCCAACCCTCACAATCATACATGACCACTGGAAAAACCATAGCCTTGACAAGACAGACCTTTGCTGACAAAGTAATGTCTCTGCTTTTGAATATGCTATCTAGGTTGGTCATAACTTTCCTTTCAAGGAGTAAGCGTCTTTTAATTTCATGGCTGCAGTCACCATCTGCAGTGATTTTGGAGCCCCCAAAAATAAAGTCAGCCACTGTTTCCCCATCTATTTGTCATGAAGTGATGGGACCAGATGCCATGATCTTAGTTTGCTACTTTAGCACCAGGAACAATAAGTATACAGCTCACTAAAAATGCAGCTATTAATTAACAGCAGCTAAAATTTATTGGGTACTATGTATCAAGTGCTATGTTAAAAGCTTTTCATTTTGTCCTTCAGTCAAATCTTTACAAAAATTTTTAAGTTGAAAAAAAAATTTTTTTTAAGTTGAAATACAGCTGATTCACAATGTTGTGTTAATTGCTACTGTACAAAAAAGTGATTCAGCTATACATTTATACATATATATTCCTTTTAAAAATGTTCTTTTCCATTATGGTCTATTATAGGATACTGAATACAGTTCTCTGTGCTATACAGTAGAATTTTGTTGTTTATCCAGTCTATATATAAAAGCTTACATCTGCTAATAACCCAACCTCCCTCCCTCAACTCCCTCCCTCTTGACAACCAGAAGTCTGTTCTCTATGCTTGTGATTCTGTTTCTGATAGGTCATTTGTGTCACATTTTATATTTCACATATAAGTAATGTCATATGATATGTGTCTTTCTTAGTATGATAATCTCTAGTTGTATGCATGTTGCTGCAAATGACATTATTTTGTTCTTTTTTATGGCTGAGTAGTATTTCATTGTATATCTGTACCATATCTTCTTTATCCATTCATCTGTCAATAGACATTTGGGTGGTTTTCATGTCTTGGCAAATGCAAATAGTGCTGCTATGAATATAGGGGTGCATGTATCTTTCTGAGTTACTACAGCTTTGTCTCAGTATATCCCTAGGAGTGGGACTGCTTTAGCCAAATCTTGTGAACTAAATACTATTAGTATTTTCTCAGAAAGATTAAGTAACTTGTCAAAGATCACAAAACTAGTATGTTAGAGAAAGCTAAAGGAGTCACAAGTAGTGTAGGTAGCATCATCTCCAGTATCAGCCTTTAAACCCTAAAACCCCTAAAAACACTTTCAACCACCTAGGTCCTTTCCAGGGCAGGACTTCTATTTTTAATCCAAACAAATTTAATATTTACAAAACGCTGGACACTGTGCTGAGTGACATTATTCTTCCTTTAATGCTCCCAGCAACCTCGAGGATAGGTACTTTTGTTAATCCCATTTTACAGATGAGGAAACTGACGCCTAGAGAGTCTGAGTGATACACGCAAGGGAACATAGCTAGTAAGCAGCAAGGCCTGGCTAACTCATGACTCAGGAAGCCTCTCTCCCACCAGGATCTTGACCGTGGGGTTTCTAAACCAACTCTGATAAAGTAACCAGGCTCCAACTAGCACCAGAGCAGGTTCAGTCAGCAACCTGGGACCCAGCTTCACTATCAACATCGGGCAGAGGTACTCACCCAGTCGCACGTATTCAGGGAAGGGCTCCTTGAAACGCAGCTCGTAGGGCAGGACGGCGAGCCGCCTGCGCGTGGCCTTGTCCCGAATCTCGCTGATCACATTCCGGATGGTGTAGATGTTCTTCCCGATGTCCTGCGGGGAGACCAGCCCAGCTCACACCATTCCGCACCACGCAACGTGCTGCCGGATTTCCCAAACTCCGTCAGGGGCCACCAGCCCAGACCCCGCTCCTCTCCACAGAAGCACCCTGTACCTGCAAAGCCGCATCCAGCAGAAACGCCCCGGCATCCGCTACAACGTGCTCCACCGGCGCCATGTTGGCCCAACGAGGCCACACCGCGCATGCGCGCGGAGCTTCCGCCAGTCGCTCGGTACCAATCCGGGCCCCTGGGAACCGAGAAAAGAAGCTGCAGCTAAGCGGCGACTCCTGGCGGGCGCGCCGGCATTTTCCGGCTCTGAGCAACCGGCGCGCCTGCGCAGTACGGCCGCCCGATTGCCTGGGAGGTGTGGGCGCGGTCAAATCTTGGGAGGGATCTGGCGGGGGGTGGTCGCCTGAGAAAACGCTGTTCGGCATCAACTATTGGCCCTCAGGGCTTCCCTGGTGGCTCAGACAGTAAAGCGTCTGCCCGCAATGCGGGAGACCCGGGTTCGATTCCTGGGTCAGGAAGATCCCCTGGAGAAGGAAAGGGCAATCCACTCCAGCACTCTTGCCTGGAAAATCCCATGGATGGAGGAGCCTGATAGGCTACAGTCCATGGGGTCGCAAAGAGTCGGACCCGACTGAGCGACTTCACTTTCATAATTGGCCCTCAGGGGCTTCCCTTGTAGCCCACTCGTTAAAGAATCTGCCTGCAGTGCAGATGACCTGGGTTCGATCCCTGGGTTGGCAAGATCCCCTGGAGAAGGAAATAGCAACACATTCCAGTGTCCTTGTCTGGAAAATCTCACGGACAGAGGAGCCTGGTGGGCTGCAGCCCATGGGGTGCAAAGAGTCGGGCACGACTGAGTGACTAACACTATTGATCCTTCAGTTCAGTTCAGTCGCTCAGTCGTCTCCGACTCTTTGCGACCTCATGAATGGCAGCACGCCAGGCCTCCCTGTCCATCACCAACTCCCAGAGTTCACCCAGACTCACGTCCATCGAGTCAGTGGTGCCATCCAGCCATCTCATCCTCTGTCGTCCCCTTCTCCTCCTGTCCCCAATCCCTCCCAGCATCAGGGTCTTTTCCAATGAGTCAACTCTTCGTATGAGGTGGCCAAAATACTGGAGTTTCAGCTTTAGCATTATTCCTTCCAAAGAAATCCCAGGGCTGATCTCCTTCAGAATAGACTGGTTGGATCTCCTTGCAGTCCTTAGAGACTTTAATTGGCCCTTAGGGCTTCCCTGGTGGTTCAGCGTTAAAGTATCTACTTGTAATGCAGGAGACCCAAGTTCGGGTCCCTGAGTCTGGAAGATTCACTGTAGAAAGGCATAGCAACCCACTCCAGTGTTCTTGCCTGGAGACACCCCATGGGGTCATATTCTTGCCTGGAGATGCCCCAGCTTCTGTACACTTGAATTCAAATATTCTGTATTTGGTTTTATTGTTGAGTCAGTCGGTTCAGATGACCTAAAGACTGGGCTTCCCTGGTGGCTCAGTACTAAAGAACACTACCTGCCAAGGTAGGAGACTCCAGTTGAACCCCTGGGTGGGGAAGAGCCCGTGGAGAAGGAAGTGGCAACCCTCTCCAATATTCTTGCCTGGGAAATTCCATGGACAGAAGGGGATTGGCAGGTTACAGTCCATGAGGTCGCAAACGGGTTGGACATGACTTCGTGACTAAACAACTCTATGAAATACTATTTTATAGGCAAGGGGTGGTTGCTCAAGAAAACGAGGCCAGGCTAACATTGACTAAATGGTGCATTAACACTGAAACAAACCAACTCAGAGCCACTTTCTTACCTTTATGCCAGGCCAACCCCTGCTTTCTTACCCCTACTTCATTTTGAGCAATTTGGGGCAGGGATCTCTATCTCTCAATTTTTTACCTTAATATTCTTGCTCCACTTACATAAAACAGGGCTCATAATTCCTTGCTGAAATTCTGTAATTATGAAATCTGGTCTGTTAGAAATTCATGCTGGTGAACTTGACTGAATAATGTCTTTTCAGTCATCTATCTTCAGTGGTGTTGAGTTAATTCTATACTGTCTTTCTAGTCTTCACTCCAGTTTTCACCCCTTGATTATAATTTAGCCCTTGTACCTCCAAAAAGTCATTCACACCTCTGGGGGGTCTTAACCACTGAACTACCAGGGAATTCCCTATCATATCAATTTGTGTTGTTGTTCTTATTTCTGACATTCTCAGTTCCTCTGCAGAATTTTACATGGCTGACCATCTCCTCTTTCTGGACTGTCTCTCCTCTCTTCACTCTCATGATGCATCACTATGGTCCCCCTGCATCTCTGGTGATTTTTCAGCCTCCTTTAGTGCATTCTCTTCTGCCTTGCGCACAGGGCACCATCCACAGAACTGTCTTGGCCTCCATGTCTCTCTGTTTTCTCCTTCACCAGTACTATCTATCCTCAAAGCTGGTCATAATGATCACATTATATGAATACCTCTGGAATCTATAGGTCCAATCCTTGTTTATTCCATAACCTAGTCTTTTGGCCACATCCTTCTGAACATTTTTGGCATTATTACTCAGGAGGAGGGTTAAAACTAGGTAATTGTCTCTCCTGCCCCTGCTTAAAATTTCTTCACTGGTTGAGTTCCTATTTTTACTAATGGCATCACCAAAAAAGGCATTCAAGGTAAGAATCTCTTCTGAGTCATCTTTATTTCAACCTGTACTCCTCTTGCTCAAGTTTATTGATGTCACTTCTGAAATGGTTTGAGGTACCTGGGTCCCTTCTCCATTCATTCCCATTAAGTTTTTATTTCATGCCTAGAAAATATAGTTCACTCAAAATATAGTTCACTATAGTTCACTATAGTGAAAATATAGTTCACTAATATTCCTGTCTCTAATTTATTCCTTAATTGACTGCTCCTGCTGCCTGGAAAGGCAGGGATTATATAGAAACTAGACCCCACAATAAAAGAGGTTTATTGAAATCAGCAATAACTCTGTGGACACTATGGTGAAGGAGAATGACCTAGATCAATGTTCTCCAACTTGAGTGTAAATCAGAATCACCTGGAGAGATTGCAGAACTAGAAATAGCTGGGCTTCGTCCTCAGTTTCTGATTCAGTACGTCTGGGCAGAGATGGACAAGCTGCCTTTCTAGTAAGTTTCAGGTGACACTGATGCTGCTGACCTGGGGTCACACTTGAGAACCACTGATTTAGGAGAATGGTCAGGAAAAGAAAGATCAGGCTTTGAGCCATTCTTTTTCTAGTAAACATTAAAAATACTTGTCAATATAGGCTTCTTGACACTTTGTAGCTTTTGTCATTTTTTGGTAATACTTTAATCCCTTTTCTCTTTCCCTGTAATGTTAGTCTCCAAGTCCCCTGAAGCCTTGGGACTGTGGAAAAAAATACATACTGAGAGCTAATTTACACCACCACGATTTGGGTGATGTAATAGCTACGAGCAAAGTGATATCTTGTGTAGTGTCGAGGGGCAAGTTTGAGTTTAGAGGCCTAAGCTTCGGAGCCACATCTTGAAGGATGATGAGGGCAAAGACTCATGAGGTCTGAAAATCCAAAGGGAGTGTTCAGGGAGTTGAGGGTAATGTCTTTGGTAGCTGAAGGTGTCTGGGGACAGGTTCTCTCAGAAGTGAAGGGAAGAAATTCCTTGGTGGCCTAGTGGTTAGGATTTGGAGCTTTCACTGGGAGACCCCAGTTCCATCCCTTGTTGAGAAGCCATCCCACATGCTGCCAAAATACAAAAAAAAAAAACCCCCAGAAAACCTCAGAGGACCCAGAAGTGAAGTGAACCCTGAAACACGTAGTTTGAAGCTCCTTGTTTTTTTAAAAAATGAAGAAAGTGAAGAAATCTCAAACATTATTATGAAAATTGTCACTGGAAACAGTTTACCTTAATAAATGAACACTTTCAAACATATGTAGCGGAGAAGGCAATGGCAACCCACCCCAGTACTCTTGCCTGGAAAATCTCATGGACGGAGTCTGACAGGCTGCAGTCCATGGGGTTGCGAAGAGTCGGACACGACTGAGCGACTCCACTTTCACTTTTCACTTTCACGCACTGGAAAAGGAAATGGCCACCCACTCCAGTGATCTTGCCTGGAGAATCCCAGGGACGGGGGAGCCTGGTGGGCTGCCATCTCTGGGGCTGCCCAGAGTCAGACAAGACTGAAGCGACTTAGCAGCAGCAGCAGCAGCAGACATATGTAGAAGGACTCCACGTATAACTCATTTGGAGATAATGACAACTTTAACATGTGAGACCCTTTATGAAAGAGAAAAGGTCTTGATTGTGTGCCAGTGAATATTTGACTTCACTTCCAGGAAAATTTACAGGCTATAAAACTTTATACTTAACAGTTGGGTAGGGGGGAGAAAAACTTGATGCAGAAGAAATACGACTTGAATTCAGTAAGTATATCTAGAATTCCTCTGGACTTTCCTGGGAGTGTCCCGGACTTTCTTGTCTCTGCCTTTGACCTTGTTTTCTCTTCTGCCTGAGAATTGTTCTTGCCAACCCCCACTTACTTAGTCTCCAAGAAGCCACTGTGTTGTTCCCTCTGCAAACTGGTCCTGATTACCCAAATCAGAGTTTTCTCCAAGGACAGATTTGGACCCTTATTTCCCACCATACTTAAGACATTTCAAATCTAGCCCTCAGTGAGCAGTTATTACTTCTGCTTTGCATTGCAGTTACTTGGTTGTCTTCTTTAAGTAGGTTGAAAGTCAGGGACTGTTTCAGGGGACTTTTTCCTTAAATGAACATTTCAACTTCTTTTTAATTTTTTGGGGGTGCTTTCATGATGACATAGTTCACATTTTTTATGTGTCTTAAAATATCTCCTATATTGTAGGACCTATAGCAGCCAGTTCAGTGCTCAATAAAAGTTGATGTAGTCTATTCATTCAACGGATTATTTAAAGAGGCCTCCTATTGGCCAGGTACTGCTTTGGAAGCTGGGTTATGGCTCCTGTCGTCGTAATTTTTTTGTTGGGGGTAACAGATTATACATATACACATTCATGTGAAAGGCAGATAGTGCTAAGTTGAGGAAATAAGGAGAGAAAAAACAAATCAGGAAGGGACTGGGAGGAGGGGAAGGAAGAGATGAGTTGCGATTTTAAATAGTGTAACCAGGAAAGGCTTTACTGCAAGGGACAGTTAAGCAAACATATGAAAGAGATGAGGGGGTGAGCCAACTGACTACCCAGGAAAACAGCTTTCCAGAAGAGGGGAAAAGCAAGTCCACAGACCCTCAGGATAGAGTGGCTGAAGCAGGGTACTGAGTCAAACTGCAGTTGGAGATGAGATGAAAGAAACAAAGGGGAGGGGTGGAAGGGACCATGTACGGACTTTATGAAAGAAAAGTGAAGTCTTTCAGTCGTGTCTGACTCTTTGTGACCCCATGGACTGTAGCCTACCAGGCTCCTCCGTCCATGGGATTTTTCCAGGCAAAAGTTCCGGAGTGGGCTGCCATTATTCAGGATATATATTAAGCTTTTACTCCTTTAACCCACAGTGAGAGACTGCCTTGTCTAATCCCTTTTTTCCTTTGGGTGAACACCTACTCAAATGCCACCAAATCAAAGAGGCCTTCCCCTAGAATAGAATTAGTACAACTCCCATCTAGAGAACGTTACTAGAGAGATTTTAGTAGTTTTATAGATGGGATTACTGTAAGAATTAAGGTGTTAAGAGAGGACTGTAGCTCCTTAAAAGGCCATCTCCTGGATGGATTTGGGATGGGAAAAGTAGAGACTAAATGCTCAACCAGTTTAATTTGTATGCATATCTGATCCCTCCAACTGGAAGACCTAAGAATAACAGACTAATTAGTGCACAGTGCTTAAGGCTAATTAGGTGATTAATACTCATTTTAGTTAATGGTGATTGAAAGTGAAAAATTGAGCCTTCATTCAACTTGTCAAAGCTGAAGTTCTTGACCATTGGTAAAGAATATGGACTTAAAATGTTTTATTTTCCAATTCATAAAGTTCTATCTAATCCATATATTATCGAAATGGGGTTAGTTTGGTGTGCTGGGGCATCTTATGGACCACAGCAAAGGTTTCGGAGCTTTTCTAACCTTTGTTTTATGTCACAAGAACAGATGCTCCACAAAAGCTACTTTTGAGTTTCTACAGTCTAGAAACGTGCCTGGCACATAGTAGGCTTAGGGTTGTCAGGTATAGCAAATTAAAACATAGGATGCCCATTACATATGAGTTTTTTTTTTTTTAACTATAAATATGTACTGTACCAGACAATATTTTGGGGCACACCTCCGTATTAATGGCTGTTTAAAATTACAATTTAACTCGGTGTTCTGTATTTTATCTTGTCTGTTAACCCTAAGGAGTTCAATAAATATCTGTTGACTTAATAGATTGAACGCCTCCTCTCACCTGTAAAATGGAGCTAAGATAGACCCGCCCTCAGCGTTGATGGGAGGAGTAAACGAAGCGCCTGGCACTCTGCGAGACTTCAATTTGTTTGCTGGGAGACCATCTAGCAAGTGGAAAATCCTCCCACTTTTTAAACTTACAAAGGACAAGAAAGCCTTCTGGCCAGAGGTTCTCAGGCCCGGCCTAGGTTGCCCACACCTGAGGCCCGGCCAGCCTCTTCCGGGTCAGCTGACCGCGCGTGGTCACGTGACCTGGCCCGAGTGAGGGCTGTGGAAAGCGGAAGTGGGAGAGGAGTTGGGCGCCGCTTCTGTGGCCGCTGCAGGTAGCCAGCGCGGGCACTGGGGACGCAGCTGGCGGGTGGGGGCGCAGGGAAGTCCGGGGGCGGCAGGCGGCGCGGGGTGGGCCGGGGGAGGCGCGGCCCCGGCGCCGGGGGGCGGCGGCTTCCTGTGGGAGGGGCCTGGCGCGGCGGTTCCGGCCTCCGAGGAGGGGTGTCCCGACTCCCGCCCGAGCAGGGTGGGCGCGCCGCTGGCGGTGCGCGGGGGCTGCTCCGAGGTGGGCGCGAAGGCCGTCCTGGGTGCGGCGGCCAGCAAGTCGTCCCGGAAAGGGAAAGCATCATAGGTGCCAGGAATGAAGAGGAGTGACCTTTGTTGAGGAAGCGGAGCAGGGGGAAGGGGCGACTTGGGGGATTGAGTTGCAATGGGTCGCCTGAGAATGGGCGAGTGACGTGGTGGGGAAAAAAGGAGAAATTAGCAAGAAGATGCAGCGTGAGCCTCACCTGAGAGTCTTTTCCTTTCTTCCTCTTTGGAAATGATTGGTGCTCCAGACTTTGATTTTGTTCCCATTCAGTGTTTTAAACTTTAGGAGGGATCATAGAATCTTGACCGTCTTGCTTTCGTCACACTCACTTAGTCTTGCTTGGGTAGGGTTTCCACTTCTTGGGAACCTGGTCCTTCAGATCATCTTTCTTAGCGGTTTGCTCAGATCAGATCAACTTCTAGACTTAAAAACAGAGTGTGGGCACGTTGCTATGGCCTTAAAGTGGCTTTTAACCTCCAGTGTTGAGCAAGACCTAGTCCCAGCATTACCTCACCAATATAGATATGCTGTAACCTTGGACAGTGTCTACCTACACTACTTTATGACTTTTCCTCTTTCTTCAGTTTAAATTATTCAGTTTGCTTTACCTTGTGACTGCTTATCTCCACGGGCTGTAACTAGGTAGCAAGACTGAACTGTGACCTGGATCATGATTTTGAAATTAAACACCTGTGCTAAAGCTGTTCGTCCTCCTTTTCTTCGTGTTTACTAACATTTGCAAAAGTGGAATGAATTTCACAGATGTGGTGTTATTGGAGTGAATGTGTAAACTGGGCATTAACAGGAGTCAGAGTCGTTTTGGATTACAAGTAGGAAAAAAAAATACTTTTCTAATGAATAACGAGTTCAAGTTTTTGGAGTACTTGACAAACATTTAAAAATTGATTTTTGTGGCAGCCCTGTGAGTTAGGTTGGGAAGGTGTTATTTCCATCTCAGAATGAACAAACAGACCTGAGAGAGATGACTTGATTTTTTTTTTTTTTTTGACAATTTTTTGCTTTTTCTTATCTACTCATCTCTTTCTCCCTGCTAGACTGCAAATTCCTCAGGGGTAGAGTCCATATCTTATTTGACTTATTTAACTACTAATCTAGTTCCTGGCACGTTGTAGGCGCTTGGTAAGTGTTTGGTAAATAAATGAGTTCCTGAAGGTCACAGACCTGTAAGTGGAGGACAAGATTTGAACCTGAGTCCTTGGTCTTCTCTTGTCAGATGTGCTTGCCATGTTCTGTTATTGCTACATGTGAAAATGATGGGCATGACATAAGGCTTGAGTTGGCTTCTCAGTCTCCTTCATTTAATGACTACTTTTCCAGTTGCAAAGAGTTTATGACAGCATCTCATTTAATCTTTACCGTGATCCTGTGAAGGTTGGAATTGTCCATATTCTGCAGAAGAAGAAACTGAGGCTTAGGGAAGTCCTTGGTTTAGAATCTGGAGTGAGTGACTGAGTAGGGACTCAGGCCCAGGCATTTTATCCTTCAGCGCATTCTTTTCCATTTATAGAAGCAACATAAAGTTTTATTTTAAAATATTTTTTCAAGTTTATAAAGGATGACATTTTAAGGGAAAGCTAGTACAGGTTATAGCGAAAATTGTGAACATGGAGTATAACTGAAGTTTAGAAAATCCTGTGCTATACTGTAGCTGCCTCTTCCTGGGAAAACACTTTTTCATTCAGTGAACATTTATAAGTGCCCACTCTGTGCCAGGCATTGTTTTAGAGTCACATTGTCCAGTGTGGTGGTCACTCTGCAGTGTTGAGCCCTGGAGTTAGGCTATGAATATAAAACACACACTATATTTTTGAAGTCTTAGTATGAAGAAAAAAGGCAAAATATTTAACTGACTTTTAAAAATAATACATGGTAATGTAAATATAATATGAATATGTGCTACAAATGATAGTATTTAAAGTTTATTGGGTTAAAACAATAGGATTGAAATTTCCTTTGCTTTTATAAAATGCTTCCTGAAAAATTAAAAATTATAGTGCACAGTGCTATTCTGAGCACCAGGACTGTGTTACACAATGAAGGCAAAAACCCCTGTCCTTGTGGACCTTTAATTTTAGTGGTGAAAGGCACATGAGCAAAATAACCAAGTAAATGCACATTATGTTGTAATAAAGGAGGGAGGCAGAATGTGGAGTGTTGCCTGGCATTAAAATTTTATTTATTAATAAAGTAATAAATATTAGCTGTACCAGGTCTTAGTTGTGGCACTCAGATCCTTAGTTGCAGCCCATGGGAACTTTAGTTGTGGTATTTGAACTCTCAGTTGGGGCATGTGGGATCTAGTTCCCTGGCCAGGGATTGAACCTGGGCCTGCTGCATTGGGAGCTCAGAGGCTTAGCCATTGGACAACCCGGGAAGTCTTGGCATTGCAATTTTGAAGAGAGTGCTTAGGAAGTCTTCCTGAGAAGGTAACAGTTGAGTGAATATCTGAAGGAGGTGAGAGGAGCCAAGTGGCTAAATGGGGACATAGTGGTCCAGACAGAGGGAAGAGCAAGCTCGAAAGCCCAAAGGATGGACCACCCTTGGCAGGTTGGTGGACTTGCCAGGAGACCAGTGTGATTGGAGTGGGTGGGTAAAGGGGAGGAATGAAGAGGATGAGGTCAGAGAGGCGCTGGGGGTAAAGGGAGAGATGGGCAGGTTGTGGGAACCTTGCAGACCACTGTGAGGATGTTTGTTTTCACTCAGAGTGAGTTGGGGCCATTGGAGGATTTTGTGCAGTGAATTGGACACATTTCATCCTGTCTTTGAACAGACTCACTCTGGGTGCCTTGTGGAGAAAGCAAAGAGGAGTGAGGTAGAAGCAGGGAGACAAGTTTAGAGGCTCCTGCCGTGGTCCAGGTGAAGGATGGGTGGGTGGCAGTGATGGAGGTGGTCAGCAGCAGTTCGGCCTGGGTTTATTTTGAAGTACGCCTACAGCGGGGGTGGAGGCGATGTGAAAGGGAGAAAGGAGTCAAGGCAACGCAATCTGTGGTGTGAACACCTGGAAGAATGGAATTGCTACTAACTGAAACAGGAGGTTTCAGACCACCTGACCTGCCTCTTGAGAAACCTATATGCAGATCAGGAAGCAACAGTTAGAACTGGACGTGGAACAACAGACTGGTTCCAAATAGGAAAAGGAGTCCATCAAGGCTGTATATTGTCACCCGGCTTATTTAACTTCTATGCAGAGTACATCATGAGAAATGCTGGGCTGGAAGAAGCACAAGCTGGAATCAAGATTGCCAGGAGAAATATCAATAACCTCAGATATGCAGATGACACCATCCTTATGGCAGAAAGTAAAGAAGAACTCAAAAGCCTCTTGATGAAAGTGAAAGAGGAGAGTGAAAAAGTTGGCTTAAAGCTCAACATTCAGAAAACGAAGATCATGGCATCTGGTCCCATCACTTCATGGGAAATAGATGGGGAAACAGTGGAAACAGTGTCAGACTTTATTTTTTTGGGCTCCGAAATCACTGCAGATGGTGATTGCAGCCATGAAATTAAAAGATGTTTACTCCTTGGAAGGAAAGTTATGACCAACCTACACAGCATATTCAAAAGCAGAGACATTGCCAACAAAGGTTCATCTAGTCAAGGCTACGGTTTTTCCAGTAGTCATGTATGGATGTGAAAGTTGGACGGTGAAGAAAGCTGAGTGCCGAAGAATTGATGCTTTTGAACTGTGGTATTGGAGAAGACTCTTGAGAGTCCCTTGGACTGCAAGGAGATCAGCCCTGGGATTTCTTTGGAAGGAATGATGCTAAAGCTGAAACTCCAGTACTTTCGCCACCTCATACGAAGAGTTGACTCACTGGAAAAGACCCGGATACTGGGAGGGATTGGGGGCAGGAGGAGAAGGGGACGACAGAGGATGAGATGGCTGGATGGCATCAACGACTCGAAGGACATGAGTTTGGGTGAACTCCGGGAGTTGGTGATGGACAGGGAGGCCTGGCGTGCTGCGATTCATGGGGTCGCAAAGAGTCGGACACAACTGAGCAACTGAACTGAACTGAACTGACTGAAACAGGAAGACTGTAGGAGAAACAAGGCTGGGGCTCAATTTCATTGACTCTGATTGTAGAATGCCCAGTGATGGTGTCATGGGCAGTTCAGTAGGGAAGTCCAGAGTCAGGCTGGGCTGGGGATGTGCCTGTGGAAGTGGTTAGCATGAGGAGGTGAGGAGACTGGGCAAGGTCACTTATGGCGTAATGTGGACACATAGCCAAGAGGAGTGCTAGAATTTAAATTTTGAAACAAAAATCTTGGTTTATACTAGCAGGTATTTTAAGCATTGCAGTGTGTTTTGGGGAGCTTGGTTTTCTCTCCTTTTCACTTTTCATCTAAAGACCCTTTTGAATAACCACAAACTAATGGGTTTCTTTTCTTTCTAAGGAGGTGACTCTTCCAAGCATGTGTCTCTGTAGTGCCGCTGAAAATCTATTTGAGTTCCACTTTTTGGAATTAGCTGGGCTTTCTGGGTTGGCAACCAATTTAGAGACCTCCAGGAAGGATGGGAAAGAGACAGACAGCCCGCAAGGATGGGTAATGACTTTTTACTGTTGGAAATGTGGGTTCTACCTAAGAGGTATTGAATGCATGTTGTTGCCAGGCATCCTGCTGTTTTATAGATTTAAAACAAACAGAATCTCTCTGTGGTGAAGTGATCCATGCATGAGGTGGTGTAACTTAAGACGTGGATGGGCTGGCGTTTGAATCTTGGTCTTCTGAACCCAGGTCTGATGCTTCTGTCAGCAGGACCTGTGGTAGTGGATGCGTGAATGTCAGCTTCCACTGGAATCAGGTCAGTGAACTGCTTTTGAATGACTTTGGGTCGCTTCAGACAGTTTTAGACTCTTGAATTTCTGAGAGGTAGGGACAAAAGGGAAAATCTTGTTTCTCTTAAAAAGAACCAACTGAATCTTTTGGAGAAGGTTGCAGTCCCCTGCTCCTGCTTCTCCCCCAGCAGCTTGAAAAACATTCAGTGCTTCCAGTCCCCACGTTAATCACTCCTTCCAGGAAAATGCCAGCTATCAAGACTTGGCAGCCCGGACCTAGGGCAGGTCCTCTTTCTGTGTCACCCATGCCGTTTGCTTCCTGTTTTGTCCTTGGAACTGCTTTCCAGTCTCCTCTCTGTTTTATTTTGGCCAGCTGTGCAGCTTGCAATTCCCCAGCCAGGGTTTGAACCTGGGTCACAACAGTGAACACCCAGAATCCTAACCACTAGGCCACCAGGGAACATCCCTGTCTCTTTTATTACTAACTTACAGTCCCACTGTGCTTCCAGTGCTGTGACCTCTCCTGTCCCTCCCTCTCTTTTTATGTGCTTGGTCTTTGTACGGATGGCCTTAGGCCAAGTTCAGTTCCATTTGATTGCTTTTCAAGATGGGTCTTTGGAGGATGGAAGGGAACTCAGTGGTGGACAGAGGAAAGAGGCCAAGAAAGAAGCATTGGTGCTGGAAAAGCATGAGACGGTGGGGGAAAGAGGAATCTTCTGAACAGACCTGTCTCATCCACTTCTTTCAAGAAGTGGATACAGAATGGATCTGTGCTTATGAATAAGAAGCTCTGCCTATTTCTACCTGTTGTTTTAAAAAAATATTTGTTTATTTATTTCGGGCTGTGCTGGGTCTTCAGTGCTGCACGGGCTTTTCCCCAGTTGCAGTGAGTGGGGGCTACTCTCTCGTTGGGGCAAGCATGGACTTCTTACTGTGGTGCCTTCTCTTGTTGTGGGGCATGCACTCGAGTGTGTAGCTTCAGTAGCTTCAGCTTTCAGGCTCTGGAGCACAGACTCTAATTACTTTGGCACAAGGTCTTAGATGCTCTGTGGCATGTGGCATCTTCCTGGACGAGCGATCAAACCAGTGTTTCCAGTACTGGCAGGTGGATTCTTTACCACTGAGGCACCAGGGAAGCCCTTCTACCTATTTTTTAATTAAAAATAAAATCTTAGTGCTGGTGAGTTGTCTTTGCTCTTCCCTACCTCATCTGCTGTGCAAGTTCTTCTGTCTCAAGATCAGTGTTCAGTGGTTCCTTGAGTCAAACCTGGGTCAAGAATTTCAGGAATCTCAGAGCTGGAATTTCAACATCAAGAACACATTTAGCTTGTAGTAATCCTTAAAGAGCACTTAGTAGTTATTTGCTGGCTGCTTTACCTGAACTCGTTTATTTCCTATGATCATCTTACAAGGTAAGCATTAAATGCTATCATTAGGTTCATGTCACAGACTAGGAAACTGAAATTTAGAGAGGATGAGAAGTAACTTGTCCAGTGCCACGTGATGGCTAGTGACTGATGAAGTAGTCTGTTTCCAAAAGATTTACTTACTGGTCTAAAATGTTCTTGCTGAAGTTGGGTGATAAGAATAATCAAGTACTTCAGACACTGTCACTTGCTAAATCTGATGTGTGGTTGCTTTCTCCTGCCAAGAGCTCTCTGAGGATTTATTTAATGGGGGTCTCTTAGATCAAGATATCTGAGTCCCAAAGGGCAGGAGCCTCATGGCATTCTGCATTTCCAGGGCCTGGCATAGACCCGGGGCTCACCAGGGGTCTGTGAACATGTGTTGAAAGACTGACCCTGGCTCAGGACTGGTTGGGTTGAATCAAAGGGGTTTGGAAGAGGTGTGGTCAGAAGGCCAGATGCCCTCTTGCTGGAGGTGCCCTTGACAGTTATAGTCCCCTGCCGTGACCCCTGCAGATACCAAATCTGCCATTGCTAAGTGAGAAGTGTCAGTCACTCAGTTGTATCTGACTCTTTATGAACCCATGCTTAAAGAATCAACCTATCCTGGGAATTCTAGTGGTTGGGACTGGCACTTTCACTGTGGCGGTCCACGTTCAATCCCTGGTCAGGGAAGTGAGATCCTGCAAGTCGTGCAGACCAGCCAACTGCAGCAACGTAAGAATCAACCCGTCCTAATAACACAAACATTGAGTTGTCCATTGGCTGATGAATGGGTAAACAAAATGCGGTCTGTTCTTACAAATGGAATGTTACTCAGCTAGAAAAAGAAATGAAATACTGATACCTGCTACAGTGTGGGGAACCTTGAAAACATTATGCTAATGAAAGAAACCAGATGTAAAAGACTACGTATTGTTTGATTTCATTTATTTGAAATATCCAGGATAGGCAGATCCAGAGAGACAGAAGAGGTTAGTGGTTAGGGACAGGGGAGCAAAGATGAGTGAGAAGTGACTATTGGTTTCTTTTGGGGTGATGGAAATGTTCCAGAATTCAAAAGTGGTGATGGTTGTACAACTCTCTGAATATACCAAAGCTCACCAAATTGTATGCTTTAAAAGGGTGAACTTATGGTGCCTGAACTATATTTCAACAAAAACAAAGAGTCAGCCATGTATTTTCACCTCTATTCTGTCCAGGTCAAGTCAAGAATTGTTTTTCTATTTTAATTGCACTGGGTCTTTGGTGTGGCACTTGGTCTTCTGTTGCTCTGGAGCATGAGCTCAGTAGTTGCCCTGAGGCCTGTGAGATCTTAGTCCCCCCCACCAGGAATTGAATCCGTGCCCCCAGCAGTGAAAGTGCAGAGTCCTACCTCTGGATTGCCAGGGGATTCTGCAGTCACATCTCTTACCACTATTATCCTCCTCTTTCTCTGCCCTCCAGCAGCACTGGCCCCCTTTTGTTCCTTACACTCTCAAGAATCTTGGTACAGTTTGGTACAATCTCAAGAGCTTTTGTTCTTGCCCTTTTATCTGCCTGGAATGTTCTTTATTTGGTTGCTTTGGGTCTTAGTTGCATCATGCAGGATCTTTTGTTGCTGTGCACAGACTCTCTAGTTGTGGTGTTTGGGCTCAGTAGTTGCGAAGCTCTGGCTTAGTTGCTCCATGCCATGGGAGATCCCTGCATAACAAGGCGGTTTCTTAACCACTGGACCACTCGGGAAGCCCCTGTCTGCTTGGCATGTTCTAAGGCAGATACCCTCAGTTTCCTTCTTCAGACCTTTGCTCGGAAGGGAAAATCCCCTTCTAAATGAGACTTGGCTTGTCTGCAACCTTTAAAATCTTACTTCCAGCTCCTACCACCAAATCCCTGTGTTCCTTCACTGCTTTGTTTTCCCCTTCTCTAGTTCTCTTGTTTATTTCCTATTTGACGTCGCCTCCCCACACACGCCATTTCCCTCAGTACCCATCTTTTACTGTATAAAGAAGCCAGTGGGTGGAGCTTCATTTATTCCTTCTCTCATGCTCTTTCCTGGTAGCTTAGTGGTAAAGACTCTGTCTGCAGTGCAGATGACACAGGAGACTTGGTTTGATCCTTAGGTCAGGAAGATCCCCTGGAGGAGGAAATGGCAACTCACTCCAGTATTCTTGCCAGGAAAATTCCACGGACAGAGGAGCCTGGCTGGCTACAGTCCATGGGGTTGCAAAGAGTCGGACATGACTGGGCATTCACGCGTGCGCACGTGTACACGCAGACGCACGCACGCACGCACGCTCTTTCCTATGTGTAGATATGAGTCTCTGACCTATATAATTTTCCTTCTTTCTAAGGAACTTCTTTTCAACAGTTTTTGCAGAGCAGGTTTTTGTTTGAGAATATCATTTTTTCTCCTTTGAATGGTAACTTCATTGGATGGAAAATTCTAGGTTGGTGGGTTTTTCCTTTTAACACTGTAAATATCCCATTGCATTCTCTTCTTTCTTGTTTTTTAAGTTTCTTTTTTGATTTTTGTAGTTTTAGTCAAATTGACTTTGGTATTTTTGGTTCTTATGAGCTTCCTGGATCTGTGGTTTGGTGTATATCGTTAATTTTAGGAAATTATTGGCCATGTCACTTCAGATATTTCTTTTGCTCCATTCTCTCTTCTTCTGGTATTTTAGTTATGTGTATTTTATACCCTTTAAAATTGTCCCCCAGTTCTTGGCAGTTTCTGTTTTTTATTTTTTCATTAATTCTGTTTTTTCTTTTTGCATTTTAGTTTGGAATGTTTCTGTTAATTTATTTCCAAGCTTACTGATTCTTTCCTCAGCAACGTCCAGGCCTTCTTCATTTCTGTTACTGTGTTCTGCATTTTATTTGTATTCTTTCTTAGAGCTTCCATGGCTCTGCTTACTATTACCTACCCCTCTGTTTTTAATGTTGTCAGCTTTTTCCATTAGAGCTCTTAAGATATTAATAATAGTTATTCTAAATTCCCTGTCTGATCATTTGAAAATCTATGTCATATCTGAGTCTAATTCTGATGCTTGCTTTGTCTCTTCACACTATTTTTTCTTGCCTTTTAGTATAGCTTATAGTTTCTAGTTGAAAGCCAGGCATGATGTATTAGATAATAAGACCTGGGGTGAGTGAACAGGCTTTTATCTAGCTGGGCGTTTTGTGTAATCTGGCTTGGAGTTGGCTTGTATTTAATGATTAAAGTAATTGAAGGTACCTGAAGCTCATATTCAGAGAAGGCAATGGCACCCCACTCCAGTACTCTTGCCTGGAAAATCTCATGGACGGAGGAGCCTGGTAGGCTGCAGTCCATGGGGTCGCTAAGAGTCGGACACAACTGAGCGACTTCACTTTCACTTTTCACTTACATGCACTGGAGAAGGAAATGGCAACCCACTCCAGTGTTGTTGCCTGGAGAATCCCAGGGACGGGGGAGCCTGGTGGGCTGCCGTCTGTGGGGTCGCACAGAGTCGGACACGACTGAAGCGACTTAGCAGCAGCAGCAGCAGTTCATATTATGCTAGTATCCTTGTTTTTGCTTCCCTTGTGTCTCTGGTCCTCCTAAGAACTTTTTCTTAAGTAGAGTGTATACCTTTTAGCTCTAATATTTTGGACCCTTGATACAGTGGCAGAATGTGGGGGAGGGAAAGCATTTTATAATTTTAGGGTTGAATCTCGTTTTTTGTTGGTGCTGGGCTGCGTGACTTGTGGGATTTTACTTCCCTGACCTGGGCCCTTGGCAGTGAGAGCGCAGAGTCCTAACCACTGGACTACCAGGGAATTCCTTAAATCTGAGTCTCTTAATGGGTCTCTGTCCCTGGGCTGTGACCTTTACAAGTGTTTAATTAATTAGTTAATTATTCATTCATTTGGCTATGTCTGCTCTTAGTTGCAGCACTCAGGATCTTTAGTTGCAGCGTGTGGTTCTAGTTCCCTGACCAGGCTTTGGACGCAGGCCTACCTACCTGCATTGGGAATGTGGAGTCCAAGCGATTGGACTCCCAGGGGAGTCCCTAAATACAGTTTTTATGAAATAACACTTTCCTTTATGTATGATATACTTTTATATCTTCTACTGTTATTTTATATTTTATTTTTAAAAGCGCTTGTTGAGGTTTATGTAGAGGTGAAGTTCAGAAGACAATGTTTTTTATTTTTTAAGAAAATGTGGGTAGATCTACCACACTTAGTTCCAGCTCCCCTGTTTGTCTCCCAATAAATCCATCACTCCCTTGAATAATGAAATTCTTTGTGCATCTATAACCTTTGGTGATATTTTAGCATGTTCTCCCTCCTCCCTCTGCCTGTCCCACATTTATGCTAACTCAGTTTTCTTGGGAATGACTTGAATACAAATACTTTCATCACTATTAGCAGGGGAAAAATTTATTTGAGCATGTAAAGAGTCATTTAGTTGTGTTGCTTAGACAGGCGAAGTGTAAAATCTGGATCTCAGGTTTCATAAACTTCCTAAAGTGGGTGTTAGGAGTTTGGACCTCATGCCCATTGGAACCATGTCCAACATGGGGCTCTGAGACAGAAATCATAGGTACTTTGGGGTAGGATCTGACTTCTTTCAATAGTGATGGTTATTTGTATTTATACATGGATTGGAAAGGTTCAATTCAAGACCTACCTTGTAGTGTCAGGGTGATATCTTGCTAATGGATTTGGAGAGACAGACAAAGCCCTGCATGAATAACATGAGTTATTGTGAGTAAACAGTGACTGTAATTATGAAAGATGTTAGAGAAAGAAAACATGGTAGTTTTATCTATTTCTACTGCTTTTCCTGTTGGTTTTGTTCTGAGCTACCTTTGGAATTTATCTGATTGATTTTGTTTTCAGGCCATGAAGTATAGATCAAGAGGTTTGATCTTCCTCGCATTTAACAGAACATGTGAGGGCTTTGAGTTTCATCCTCCAGAATTCTCTCGAGTTCCGTCCAAAGGCTAAAAACAGCTAAAGCTCAGGGAGAACAAGCTAGTTTAAAAATTATACTCAGTCGAGTTGCTTTAGGAGAAAACAAGTCCCAGTAGATGTAAAGATTTTTAAATTATTCTTTTTTTTTTTTTAAGTCTACAAATAATGGATTTCCAACTTTTAGTGCTTGCACCTCTGTTACTGAAAGCCCTGAGGCTTAATTTACAATCATTAATCTTACCTTCATTACTCAAGATATCATCTTTTTTTTTCTCTCTCTTTTAAACTTACTGTTAAATTATGAAAAAAGAACAAACATATGAAGTGGTTCAGAGAAAAAGATAACAGTCATAAAAGCCACCATCTGGATTGAATGAATATTAACATTTTGCCATATTTGCTTCAGTATTTTTTCCTTTAAAGAATGAAATGTGGCAGATACAGTTGAAGCTCCCTTGGTCTCTCTCTGTTCGCACCAGTTGCCTTGCTCCCTCCTCTGCTCCCCAGAGGTAACTGCTGTCCTCAGCTTGGTGTGGCCCCTTCGAGTCCATGCTTCTGTACTTTTATTCCCTTATGTGTGTCCACAACAGTCAACGCACTTGTTTTGTGTAGGTTCAAATGCATACCAATGGCATTGTCCTATTGGTATGCTGATACTTTTTTTTTTTCTTTTTAGTTCTAGTATTATAGTTTGGTGTTTGTGTGTGTAGGCTGAAGTCCTACAGTTCAAGAAATCTATAGCATCGCATTTTATAACTATTTCACAATGTATTCATTCCTCTCACTGTTGGGCATTTGGGTTATTTACAAATGTTTGCTGTTATGAATATTACCATGTTGAACATTTTAAACATGGTTTCTTCTGCATTGGTTGGGGGATTTTCCCCCAGCAAATACCTACGGGTGGAATCCTGGGAGGTACAGTTATTGTTGTTGTTGTTCAGTCTCACAGTCGGATCCGACTCTCTGCAACCCCATGGACTGCCGCACTCCTGGCTTCCCTGTCCTTTACCATCTCCCAGAGCTTGCTCAGACTCATGTCCATCGAGTCGGTGACACCATCCAACCATCTCATGCTCTGTCATCCCCTTCTCCTCCTGCCTTCAATCTTTCCCAGCATCAGGGTCTTTTCTAATAAACTGACTCTTTACATCAGGGGGCCAAAGTATTGGAGCTTCCACCTTCAGCATCAGTCCTTCCAGTGAATATTCAGGGGGCATCTTTAACTCAGTCAGAGGTTGCCAGATACCATCTAATTTTCATTGCTTCCAGAAGTATGGATGGAAGGAGTTGTCATTAACTGAGACACAGAACAGGATTGAGGGCAAATGTCAGAAGCTCAGTTTTGTCAATGGACAAGAGAACCTGAGGTTCAAGGGTGAGGTTCATACTGGACACACCCATTGGGGATTGTCCACAAAGAGATGGTAGCTGAAACCATGAGATGTGCTGAGATAACCAAGGGGAGATGTGTAAGGGCTAAGCTATTGGACACACAGGTGGTTGAAGGTTCAGGAGCGGAGAAGAAGCCAATGAAGGAGGCTGAGAAAAAGCAGCCTGAGAGGCAGGAAGAGAATCAAGCAGTGGTGTCCTGGAAGAGACCAGAGGAGAAAGCATTTCAAGGAAGAAAGAGTCAACCGTCCATTGTGTCTGAAGCTGCCAATAGGTCATCTAAGACAAGGATCGAGAATTCACTATTGGATTTAGTACCATGGGTGTCTGGTTTCCAGAAGTCTTGATAAGAATAGTTGCAGTATTATATTCCTGTATGTTACCCATAACGTTCCAAAAGTTTCCACTGCTGCTTTACATTTAAGATCGAAGTAAACATGCCTGTTACAGACTAGTCTAGAAGAACAACTGGCCCCTTAAAATTTTTTTTGGACTGGGTATATCTCATAAAGAAGGCAAATGGTTTTGTTTTGTTTTTGCTAAAATCTTGAAGCATAGAATTCATCTGTGGAAAATGTCAAAGTCAATGTGACTTAGCTGTAGCTACATTTAATTCTCATACAAAGGACTTCCATTCTTAGAATAATATGGTGCATTCATAACCACATTTTAAGGTTAAACAGCTCTTCAGAAGGGGGAGTTAAGAGGAGAGATCAGATACAAATAGAATGAAAGAAGGTACAAATGATGTTGAATGGAATAGGAATTTCATAGTGTTCTTTTTTTAAATTGGGGTATAATTGCTTTACAGTGTTATATTAGTTTCTGCTGTACAACGAAGTGAACCAGCTTTATGTATACATGTATCCTCTTCCTCTTAGACCCCCTCCATCCCAATACTTTGGCCATCTGATGCAAAGAACTGACTCATTAGAAAAGACCTTGACGCTGGGAAAGATTGAGGGCAGAAGGAGAAGGGGACGACAGAGGGTGAGATGGTTGGGTGACACCACCAACTCAATAGACATGAGTTTGAGCAAGCTCCGGGAGTTGGTGATGGACAGGGAAGCCTGGCGTGGTGCAGTACATTGGGTTGCAGAGTCAGACACGACTGAGTGACTGGACTGAACTGACTGATCTCAGCCATGTAGGTCGGCACAAAGCACTGAGCTGAACTCCCTGTACTGTACAGGAGGTTCCCACTAGCTATCTATTTTACACATAGTAGTGTATCAATTCCAGTCTCCCAGCTCATCCCTCCCCCACCCCATGTCCACACATCTGTTCTGTATGTCCCGTCTCTGTTCCTGCCTTACAAATAGGTTCATCTGTACCATTTTTCTAGATTCCATATATATGCATTAATATACAATATTTGTTTTTGTCTTTCAGCCCTACTTCACTCTGTATGACAGCCTCTAGGTCCATCCATGTCTCTACAAATAGAATATTACTCAGCCAGAAAAAGGAATGAAATTGGGTCATAGTGGGTGTTTTTTGTTTTTTAAATAAGATTTATTTGTTTGTTTTTGGCTGTCCTCGGTCTTCCTTGCTGCACACGGGCTGCACAGGAGTGAGCAGGGGCTGTTCTTCATTGTGGACCACCAGGGAAGCCCTGGTCATAGTGTTTTTACAGTAGCTGTTCTTGGGTGTGATCCTCAGGGCCCTGGTGGCCCCTCACGACTTTTAGGGTTTTGCAGGGTCAAAACTGTTCTCGTGATAACTTTGCCTTCTTTCACTGTGACACATCTGCACTCATGGTGCGAAAGCAAAGGTCAGTGAACATGTTGGTGCCCCAGTGTAAATCAGGGCAGTGTGCCCAGCCCGGGCCACTGTCACTGTGTTCCTCACCATGGCCCACTCAGTAAAGAGGAAAGAAAAAGCCAGTTTCACTTGAAAATGTGCTTGATGAAGCAGTAAAATGACTAATATTCTGTGTGATGAAAATGGAAAATATGCCTAAAACACCTTTTCCTGTGTACTGCAGTATAATGGCTGTGTTGAGAAAAAGCACTTGTGTGACTGCTTGAATAGAGAGCTGAATTATATAGTTGCTTTTCTCATGAAATAACATTTTTGCTTTATAAAAAAATCAACAGAAACTAATGTTAATAGATTTGGGTGTTTGGCAGACATTTTCCTGAAGATGAATGAAGTGAGCCTGTCACTTCAAAGAAAACAACTGACAGTACTTTTTGCGAACGATAAAATATGAGTTTTAAGTGAAAATTAGAAATTTTGGAACCCTTACATCTACCACAAAGAGCTTGAAAGCTTCCCAATACTCAAAACCTTGTCTGATGAGATCAGCGGTGACATTCACAAATGGAACTTTTTTGGATAGAGATTGATGAAACATGTCAACATTTGGACTATCTATAGACCTCAGTGAACCAATATTTTCCAAATGATGATGTTTATGCAATTATATATGAGTAGAAAGATCCACTCAGAAGGCAAGATAGACTTCTGCTTCTAGCCAAGATGAAGCAACGGGTATGCCTTATGGCTGATGTTGTCAATTAAGAATTATTTCCTACCAGGGTCCAGCCCCGGGTCCAGGGATTCCCTCAGGATGACAGCGTTGGCAATTTAGAATAGATTAATTAGAGATATAAAGAGTGGTTAAATAGGGATAGCTCAGTGAGAAAACTCAGTGGAGAAAAGAGGCTGAATAACTTGGTTTATGTGGAAAACCAATAAAACTCCAAGACAAGGAGTTTGCGTCACCTACGTAGGCCGCAGGCGTCCTCCCGTTCTCCCGAAGGAGAGGAAACACTAAGGCCTCCCCGGTCAGATCTCAGAAGCCCAGGCAAAATTAGTAGGCTTGACGAGCTTCCACGCTCCAGATGGGAATTCAGCCAGAAGGTGAGAGAAAGAATGACATGGGGAGACCAAGCTTCGGTGAGCAAGGCCCGTAGCTTTATTTTCCACAGGGGCTTTTATACCCTAAGTTGCACATAGAGGATAATAGGGGATGTGAAATCATGCAAAGTCAGCAGTCTTTGATCCTTATCGAAACCAGGATTTCTTTTCTGCAAACTTATCGTATACAAATGGTCTAGGTGATTTACATCATCTTCTGGCCAGAAGGCCTGTTAACAGTTTATGACTCTGACAAAGGTTTGTCAACCATAAGACTTATTTTCTCTAAGAGTAATTATTTTAAAGTTTGGCGCCATCCTCCCGAAGGTGTTAGATAAAGTTGCATTCTTATAGGGCAAAGGTGCAATGGGTTTACAACAAAGGAAAGAATTTATTACCTTAAGGGTCTAAAGTTGTTAACACCAAGGCCACTACTTTTTTTTTCTACATACCAACTATATTAATTAATACACTTCCAAGGATACAATACAGGGGATGTGGAAACATGGCAGCAAGCATTGGCTCAACAATGAAATCTTCTACTAGTTTTATTCTGACAATTTCTAACTCTCCGAGAGGCTCTATACTATTTGAATATCTTAAGCTTCCCGTGCCTTTCACGGTTGGGAGACTGTAAACAATCGTCTTCATAGCTGTAGGAGTCCGGGTAAGCCTGTTAGGCAAGTTAGAGAGCCATCTCAGGGGTTTGTGAACTAAAACACTCTTGTCACGCCCCGGAACTTTATTAACTGGAGCTGTAAGTTAACTCTTTTTTGGTGAGAGAGATGGTGGTGGGGGACAGCCCCCCGTAAAGTCAGGTGTAGGTGAGAGCACAAAGCAGTAAAGTAGGCAGACTCTGGTTTTGGGGTAGACGCTCAGGCAGGCCCAGAGGGGCACCCCTCAAGTTCTGGCTCGCCTTGCCCACCAGGACTCTCCCACATGACCTTGTTACGGGTGGGGACTCCCATGCTGGCTCCCGGCAATTTCCCGTGCTCGTTGGCCTGGTTCATGAGCACATGCAGGTGAGCACAGCGTGGTCAACTGAGTAACTGTGGGGCTTTGGAATTGGAAGATGTAGGTTGAATCCTGGCCTGTCATTTCCTTGTCCAACAAGCACACTTATTGGTGTATCTTCTTTAGAGAAATGTTTATTAAAGCCTCTGTCCACTTATTTATTTTTGGCTGCACTGGATCTTTGTTGTGACATGGGCTTTCTCTAGTTATGTCCTGGGCTTTCTCCAGTTGTGGCAGGCAGGTTTTCCTTGTGGACCACGGACTCTAGAGCTCACGGGCTCAGTAGTTGTGGTGTGTGGGCTTAGCTGCCCTGCAGCATGTGGGATCTTAGTTCCCCTACTTTTTTTTTTTTAAATTGTTGAACTGTAACTTTATTTTTAGAGATATTATTTTAGGCTCTCCCTCCTTAAGACTCGGATGTAGCAGTCCTGTGTCTTACTCAGCTCATCCAAGTTATGCCCAGATTCAGTAGTCATCGCAAGAGAGACAGACAGACATCACTCGGCCGGAAGCAGCATGGCTGCTGATGGCTGCAGTTGTTTGAATGTTGTGATTTTCCTTCTTCTGTCTCTTTAAACTCAGATATTAAAATTGAGCTCAGTTCCTTAGTCTCTTATTAGATGTCCTCTAAACCTGCTGCTGTACTTGTCTTTCAGTGTCCTGGTGATGACATGGCATCTGCCAGCTCCAGCCGGGCAGGGGTGGCCCTGCCTTTTGAGAAGTCTCAGCTTATCCTGAAAGGTGAGTGGCACGGTATGAAGTTTATCATTTAAGGTCCAGCCCCATCCATCTTTGGGAAAGAGGTGGAATTATACCACATCTTGGCTTACGAGCAAAACTATTCATTTTTACAGGGTTGTCATATTATAGCTGGAATTCTTAATTTTTTGTAAAATTAAAACATTTTTTTGGCTGTACCATGTAGCATGTAGGGTCTTAGTTCCCTGACCAGGGATTAAATGTGTACCCCCTGCATTGGAACTGTGGAGTCTTAAGCGCTGAATTACCATGGAAGTACCCTAAAGTTGGAATTCTTGCAGAGGAAGGAAAAAAGGAACTTTTTGGAAGAATTATACAAAATGGCAGTTCCTTCCCTTCCCAGGGCTCTTTTCTATGTACGCTCATCCCCTTGGTGAGTTCATCCAACCATATCACTTTAAGATGTCACCAATAATAAGATTACTGCCACATTTGTACTTCCAGCCTGGCCTTGTTTCTGACCTCTAGGTTTGTATATCCAGTAGCCCATTTGTCATCTCCTCCTGAATGCTTAGTAAACATCCAAAATGTGACATGCCTGGAACTGATCTCCTGATTTCTTTTTTTCCTCAAAATCCTGTATTCAGCAAATCTGCTTGTGTCTACCCTCAAGACAGGGGCCATGTTCAGCCACTTCTCACCACCCCCACCGTCCCACCAGCTGGCATCATCTCCACCTAAAATTAAGGCAGAGGCCTCCCAACCCGGCTTCCTGCTGCTTCCCCTTGCCCCACTTCATTCTGTTGATCACACAACAACCTGTGATCTCCTTAAAATGGAAGCCAGCTCCTGTCCCTCCTCTGCTCAAACATATCAAGGACTGCCTCCCTCATTCAGTGTACAAGTTGAAGGTCCCACGTGATATGGCCCCTGCCACTCCTCATTTCCTGTTCCTCGTTTACTCTGCTCTGGCTAGACGCACAGGTCCACGTGGACCTCCCTTGCTATTCATTGCCCCTGCCAGACACGCTCCCACCCCTAGGCCTTTGCACTTGCTGTCCTCTCTGAGTGAAATAACCATTTTGACTCAGTTATCTACCTCGTCTACATCCTTACTTTCTGCAGGTCTTTACTCCAGAGTCACCCTATTCAACTAGGCCTTCCCTGACTCCTCCATCTGAAAACCCCCTACCTTGATTTCTTCATGTCTCTCCTCTTTTTGCTACTTTATCTTTTTCTTCTCAGCCCCTGGTAGTATTTAACACTCTACCTATTTTATTTTTTTACAATTACTCATTTATTTGGCTGCACAGGATCTTAGTTGTGGCACTTGGGAGAAGAATTAGAGTGAACTGCCAGGGTTTTGAATTTGAGATTACAGCTTGTACTGCCTTATCTAATAATTAGCAGGACTAGGTCAAAACAGAGGCCTGCCCATGGAAACCTGCGATATCCTGAGGTCCCTGTTTTTGGGCCATGTTATTCAGGAACACAACACACTTACTTCTGAAGATTTCTCTATTGCCTTTCCCTGGTGTGTATTTTCTTACTAGTGTGGCGAGAACTAACTTGATAATACAGGTGCATCTCATCATACATGCACTTAACCTATAGGAACTTGGTAATACTGACCAGGAAAGTGGTGGGGGAAAGAGAGAAGGATAAAAACAGCCACTTAAACAGTGTGGGTGGTTCTTCCTCCCGTGTGTTTCATGGGTGGAGCCTCAGGTGTAATTCGGGAACTGTGGCCTGCTATCCCCTCTATCTGCCTTAGTTCTCTGTGCCTCTCCATAGTGCAGTCCCAGAGATTTTTAAAAAATTTTATTGGAGTGTAGTTGATTTACAATGTTGTGTTGGTTTCAGTTGTATAGCAAAGTTAATCAGTTATGCATAAACATATATCCACTCTCTTTTTTTTTCTTTGAGATTAATTTCTTTATTTTAATTGGAGACTAATTACTTTACAATATTGTGGTGGTTTTTGTCATACATCGACCTGAATCAGCCATGAGTGTTCATGTGTCCCCCATCCTGAACCCCCCTCCCATCTCCCTCCCCACCCCATCCCTCTGGGTTGTCCCAGAGCACTGGCTTTGAGTGTCCTGCTTCATGCATTGAACTTGCACTGATCACCTGTTTTACATAGGGTAATATACGTGTTTCAGTGCTGTTCTCTCAAATCATCCCACTCTTGCCTTCTCCCAGAGTTCAAAAGTCTGCTCTTTACATCTGTGTCTCTTTTGCTGTGTTGCATATAGGGTCGTTGTTACTGTCTTTCTAAATTCCATATATATGTGTTAATATGCTGTTTGGTGTTTCTCTTTCTGACTTACTTCACTTTGTATGATAGGCTCCAGTTTCATTCACCTCATTGGAACTGACTCAAATGCATTCTTTTTTTTATAGCTGAGTAATATTCCATTGTGTATATGTACCACAGCTTCCTTATCCATTCGTCTGCCGATGGACATCTAGGTTGCTTCCATGTCCTAGTTATTATAAACAGTGCTGCAGTGAACACTGGGGGTACATGTGTCTCTTTCAGTTCTGGTTTCCTCGGTGTGTATGCCCAGCAGTGGGATTGCTGGGTCATTTGGCAGTTCTATTTCAAATTTTTTAAGGAATCTCTACACTGTACTCCACAGTGGCTGTACTAGTTTGCATTCCCACTAGCAGTGTAAGAGGATTCCCTTTTCTCCACACCCTCTCCAGTATTCATTGTTTGTGGACTTTTTGATGGCACCCATTCTGACTGGCATGAAATGGTGCCTCATTGTGATTTTGATTTGCATTTCTCTGATAATGAGTGATGTTGAGCATCTTTTCATGTGTTTCTTAGCCATCTGTATGTCTCCTTTGGAGAAATGTCTGTTTAGTTCTTCGGCCCACTTTTTGATTGGGTCATTTATTTTTCTGATATTGAGTTGCATGAGCTGCTTGTATATTTTGGAGATTAATTCTTTGTCAGTTGTTTCATTTGCTCTTATTTTCTTCCATTCTGAAGGCTGCCTTTTCACCTTGCTTATAGTTTCCTTTGTTGTGCAAAAGCTTTTAAGTTTAATTAGGTCCCATTTGTTTATTTTTGTTTTTATTTCCATTACTCTGGAAGGTGGGTAATAGAGGATCTTGCTGTCATTTATGTCAGAGAGTGTTCTGCCTATGTTTTCCTCTAAGAGTTTTATAGTTTCTGGTCTTACATTTAGATCTTTAATCTATTTTGAGTTTATTTTTGTGTTATGGTGTTAGAAGCTAGAAAGTGTTCTAGTTTCATTCTTTTACAGGTGGTTGACCAGTTTTCCCAGCATCTCTTGTTAAGGGAATTGTCTTTTTTTTGCCATTGTGTTTTTTTGCCTCCTTTGTCAAGGATATGGTGTCCATAGGTACATGGATTTATCTCTGGGCTTTTTATTTTGTTCCATTGATCAATATGTCTGTGTTTGTGTAGTACCATACTGTCTTGATGACTGTAGCTTTGTATAGTATAGTCTGAAGTCAGGCAGGTTGATTGCTCCAGTTCCATTCTTCTTTCTCAAGATTGCTTTGACTATTTGAGGTTTTTTGTATTTCCATACAAATTGTGAAATTATTTATTCTAGTTCTGTGAAAAATACCATTGGTAGCTTGATAGGGATTGTATTCAGTCTGTAGATTGCTTTGGGTAATATACTCATTTTCACTATACTGATTCTTCCAATCCACGAACATGGTATATTTCTCCATCTATTTGTGTCATCTTTGATTTAAAAAATATGGAATGCTTCACAAATTTGCATGTCAACCTTGTGCAGGGGCCATGCTAATCTTAGTATATGGGCTGCTAAAGCAAGCACTATCCACTCTTTTTAAAGATTCTTTTCCTGTATAGGTCATTACAGAGTGTACTGAATAGTATTCCCTGTGCTGTAAGTAGGTCCTTATTAGTTATCTCTTTTATATATAGTAGTATGTATATGTGTCAATCCCAATCTCCCAGTTTACCCTTCTCCTAGTCCTAGAGTTTTAAGATCTAATTTTTAAAGACACCAAGGCCCTCAAATGTAAGCCAACTATTTTATCTGATATTTAGCTGAAGGAACACCAAAAACAACACAGTGAAGCAAAAATCTGGCTATTTGGAATCTATTGAAAGATAATATGCCAACCTCTCTTCCGTTGCCTTCCTAAGAGCTCTTCAGGGATGTCATTTTGGAAATATGTGATTTTTACCTTATTTGTTGACTTTAAAATTTAAATGCTATGTGAAGATTTGACTCCATGTGTAAGAAAACTGGCATTTTATGTTTCCTCAGATAGTGAATAAATAAACTCTAGATGAATGTGAGACCTTTATTTTGACTTATCTTTTAAGAATAAGAAACATTCAAAATACCATTTTAAGCATTCAAAATTAATTAGAAATTGTTGAAAGGAAATGTATCTTTACAGTGAAGTGACCTGGCAAACTGGGCCCACATTAACCACAGGATCAAAATTAGCATCCCCCATAAGGGGATTGCCTGGTGTATACAGTAAGTCTACATCCTAACCTGGGTGGTTAGTATTCTTGACAAAAATGTTCAATGTGCATCTAACCACGAGGGAACAATCAGAAAAATGCAGGATTCAGTGTGTTTTTATGAGACATCTGGTGGAAGTCTTTAAAAATCATTGTCATGGAAGAAGAAGGGAGTGCATTCTAGGTGTTAAAAGATTAAGGAGATAGCAACTGAAAATAATTTATGCATCTTGATTGGATCCTGGGTTGGGGGAAAAACAGCTTTAAAAATATATTTAGAATAATTGGGGAGATTTGAATATGGAATGAATATCAACTGAAAGAGGGAGTGACTATACATTTTTTTCTAGGTATGATAACAGTTGGGTAGAGATGGGGTGGGAGAATGTCCTTATTTTTAGCAGTTGCTTTCTGAAAGTAATTTGGGCTGATCTGTCATGAGGTCTACAACTTACTTACAAATAGTTTACCAAAAATTAAATTGTGTAGATAAATATGCATATACATACACATACAGACATAGATGTCTTACATCTGTATTTTGTGCTATCCAATAGGTTAGAAAGTGTAGCCACAAAAAACTATTTACATTAAAATTAAATAAAATTTAAAGCTCAAATCCTCAGTCTCACTAGCATAGTTCAAGCCATGTGTATATTGCAGCAGTGTATTGAACAGTGATGGAGTGGATATTTTTATTATTGTAGAGGTTCTCCGGGTAACACTGGTGATAGTCACAGAGAGGGGGGAAAAGTGAATGTAGCAAAATGATAACAATTAGTGAAGAATATGCTATTATTTTTCTTCAATTTTCTGTAAATTGGAAACTTCATGGTAAAAAACACTAATTACATTATGTGATCTTAGCTTGCATCCAGGACTAGGAAAAAAATCTTTCCTTTTCTCTTTTGCTATAATGGACATCGATAAGATAATTGGCAAAATTTGAATAAGGTCTGTACCTTAACATAATAGTATCAAAGAATGTTGAATTTCCTAATGTTGATAATTGTACTATGGTTCTGTTAGAAAATGTCACAGTTAGTAGAAAAGACAGCCTGAAATATTTAGGACTAAAGGGGCATAGTGTCTACAGCTCACTCTTAGTTTTAGTTAAAAATGAATATGTGTATAAGAGAAAATCAAGGGAGAAAAAGAGAATGATAAAGCAGATACAGTAAAAAGTTTGGTGATTCTGGGTGAAGGGTTTATAAGAATTCTTTGTATTTGTCTCACAACTTTTCTAAACATCTGAAATTATATATATATGTATATACACACATTATATATATATATATATATATTTTTTTTTTTTTTTTTTTTAAGTAAATACTAAAAAACAAGGACCAGAACTTCTCTGGTGGTACGGTGGCTAGACTCCGTGTTCCCAGTGCTGGGAGCCTGGGTTCCATCTCTGATCAGGGAACTAGATCCTACATGCCACAAGTAAGATCTGGTGCAGCCAAATAAATATTTTAAACAAACAAAAAAACAAGGGCCAAAAGGAAACATGACGGCAGAGTTCACAGAACTGGGCTGGGAGCTGGGAGACTTGGTTCAAGGCTGAGCACTGCTCTGACTAGCTCTCTGATTTTGGATACATTGTCTTACCTCTCTGGATCTTAGTTGGCCCAACTGTTAAATAAAAGGCTAGAACTTTTTGATTTCAAAGAAACTGTCTTGCTCAAAATGGTAGGACTCTGCAAGTAGTCCCTGTTTTCTTTTTAGATTTAAGGGTCTGCATGCAGAGCTACCCTCCTACCACTAGGTGGCCTCAGTTAACCTCGATCTTTGTGTGTGGTAGTCTCGTTTTCCCACTCTGGGCCACATTTCCAAGTACTACAACCTTTTTTCCTAGGACCATCCACTGTTGCTTCTGAAACTTCACCACAGCTTTCTTGCTGTTGTTC
This sequence comes from Bos indicus x Bos taurus, assembly GCF_003369695.1. Taxonomy (NCBI): domain Eukaryota; kingdom Metazoa; phylum Chordata; class Mammalia; order Artiodactyla; family Bovidae; genus Bos; species Bos indicus x Bos taurus. The sequence goes on along the minus strand of NC_040093.1, from coordinate 29,008,378 downwards.
CTTGATTTCTCTCTCCTGTTTTTTGGGGCCTGGAGAAGAAAAGGATTGCTAGAAGAGAATCAGAGGTGGCTTTGCCCTGTCCCCGGTTGTGGACCTTTACAGGATTGTCACCCCTCAGAAGGTCTGGGAGGGAGAAGTATGCTAACTTTTGGTGGGAGCTCTGGCTCAGGCAGTCTTCTCATCACTGGTGAGGATTGTCAGTTATGTCTTCTGATTTGGGGCATAGGATAGAAGCCATGTAGATGGGTTTTGTCCTAGTGACCTGGAGTTTCCACTGTGGCTGATACATAGTATAAAAGGAGCTTGTCTAGCATCCAGCCCTGGGCATATGCTTGCTTAGATGGTCCTGAGTCCCTGGCTAGCTGGTAGGTACCATGTGAGCATCAGAAATGCTGCCACACAAAGGAAATGAACAAAAGAGGAAATGCAGATGGTTAACAAGTACATGGGAAAAATATTCACTCCGGCTAGTGACTGAAGGAACAAATGAGAACAAATAAGCAAAGTCCGGTCATGACGTAGGGCATAGTGTGGAGTCAGAGGCAGCCAGAGGCACATCCTGGCTCAAAGCTCCTGGATATGTAGCCTGGGGCAGTGACCTAGCTTCTCCAAGCCTGTTTCCTCCTGGGTGAAATGCAGTGATGAGGTTATTTCCTGCCTCACTATAAGGATTCGGTGAGATAATGTGTGCACAGCATAGTATCTGTGACAAGTGCTAATTAACTCTTAGCTGTTATCTTTATGCTATTTCTTTTTTTTTTTTTGCCTCACCTACATGATTTGCCAAGAGTGGAAAAAAAAACCATAGTACTCAGTGCTATGCAGTGTTTGGTGAAATGGGTATGTTCCTATAGTGCTGATGGGTATCTACATGGGTTTAGAAAGGAATTGAGCGGTTTTAAGAACTTTAGAAAATGTTCGTATCCTTTGGAAGAATACTCAGACATGCATGCAGATACTTTATACATTTGTGGTCATTTTTCCTGAGCCAAAAGTTGGAGGCAATTTATTCAACAATGGAAAAATAGTTCACTAAATTATGGCATATCCTTATAAACGGGCTTAGGTTGTAACTTTTGAAATGAATTTTGAGGGGAGAGGAGTTTTTAAGGAATTAGGGACGTAAGAGATGAAAGTCTAGAAAAAGTCTGTATTCACCAGATATCAGAAAAAGTCTAGTATGACTTAATGATAATCATCCCAGTGTTTTCAGGTTAGGAGTGATTTTTTTTTTATCTTCTTTTCTTGTGCTATATATATATTTTTTATATCCTCACATTTTAAAAAAGTCCTTTTAGAATGAGGGAAAAGCAAAATTTCTCTTTTTAAAGGAAACAACAAAAAAGAGGTAGAACATGTGCCACAGGGGGGCAGCTGGGAGCCCTCTGACTCATCCTTGACTTTTTCTGTCTTTCCCGGCCAGTGGTGTCAGCAAAGCCCAAGGTGCATAGTCGTCAACCTCGAATTAACTCGTTTGTGGAAGTGGCTGTGGATGGACTCCCCAGCGAGACCAAGAAGACTGGAAAGCGAATTGGGAGCTCTGAGCTTCTCTGGAACGAGATCATCATTTTGTAAGAGAAAACCCCTTCTCTCCGAAGGCAGCTCCCCTGGGGGAGGTCGAGAAGGGGGTTGTGGGAGATCCAGGTTTCGTGTATCAGCCTCTAGTCCTCTGCCTTGGGTACCTGATGCACCTTCTCTTCAGGTGTTTTTACATTGTCGAGCTCACAGAGCATTCATTGTTTGCTAGATGGTACAGGGTCAGCTCGGGTGGGTGGGGTGGGGAAGGGTATCTGTGACTGTCTTCCTCTTTGGGGTCCCCCCTTGGTCTCCAAGATGACAGCAGTATAATTTCTCTGCCTTCTTCTAAGTTGCAGGAATGACTGGTCTGCTTGGATGTGATGAATCAAGTATTTGTTTTCCAGGAATGTCACAGCCCAGAGTCATTTAGACCTGAAGGTCTGGAGCTGCCACACCTTGAGAAATGAACTGCTAGGCACCGCCTCCATCAACCTCTCCAATGTCCTGAAGAACAATGGGGGCAAAAGTATGTATGATGCAGGGGTGGCTGACGTGATTCATCTGTGGGTGTGGGGAAGGGATATGAAGGCAGGGATCTCTCTCATGTGGCGGATAAACCTGGGTGATGCCGTTTCCTCCTGGACCAGGGGCTGCAGTGACTCTGCTCCCTGTGCATAGGATCCCTGGAGTTCTAGGGAAGCTGAGGGCTACCCTCTGCTTCTACTGTGGGACTCAGCCCCCTTGGTCCAGGGCCCTTCATGTTGGGACGTTTCCCTCTTGATCTTTCCTCAGGGATATGTGTACTCTCCTTCTGCCCCTGCCCCTCTTTTCCTAATGTGTGATGTGTAGAATCAGACTGTTGAATGCTTCCAGCCTAAATCATCTTTTCCCAGTCTGATCCCTCAAACAGAACAAAGGAGCTCCATGCGTGTGTGTGTGTGCACGTGTGCGTGCGTGTCTGCATGGGATGGTGTTACAAACGGTGCTCTGTGCAGGCACTTGATAAACATTTCCTGGATATTGGAATGTGATGGAAACTCCATCATGATTATTCAAAGTGTCTCTGCTACACAGAGATCTAAATCCTAATGTCTGTTTATTGCTGTTTGTGGTCAGTGGAGTAGCTCGTGGTTGTGGCATCTGGACCCTCCCTCATAAAGCCTCTATTCAGAGCAGCACCAGATGTGGTGAGGGAATGCCACAGAAAGAAAGCCTCCTTCTTCTCTTGATGTCTGCTGTCTAGCAAATATTTTCTGAACGTGGATGTAGCTTGAGAGAGAGGTGGGGCTGGGGAGCACTGAGATTCAAGGGTCTCGCCTTTCTGAGCCTGTCCTTTCTGATGGGCCTCGTGAGTGCTGTGCGAGGCTCCCCCAGTCTCTTCCTTTCTGCAGGGCACGCAGTGATGTGCATCCGCTGTGGATCTGGGAATCGTCTGAAATCAGGGCCTGCCTCTGTTCTAATTCTACAGGGAACTACCCCCTGCTCTGTCTTCCGAGTTGGTCTTTATTTTCTCACATGCTAGTCTACCTTTTATAATTTGATTTTAAGGGTAATTATGTTTACTATGTCATTTGGAAATATACTTCTGGGCATTCTCCCGTTAGGATCATCAACCGACATGCATGTGCTTTTCTCTCCTTTTTCTTGTGTCTGGTTGGCGTACTTTTGCTTTCAATGGCAAAGGTAATTGTAGAAAAACTGGGACTTGCACAAAAGCACAAAGAAAATAAAATAAAAGCACAAAGAAAATAAAATAAATTCCCCTGGAAGCACAGTACCTAGTGATAATTATTATTAACTTTTTGATATATACCATTGAGGTTTTTTTTTTTTTCCCTGTATACAGTGTCTTAATATTTAAGATGTTAGTGAAACAAAATTGAGATCATACATGATCATATTATTTTGCAACATGCCTTTTTTTCTTCAAAATTAATATAGAGACTTCCTTGATGGTTCAGTGCTTAAGACTCTCTGCTTCCACTGTAGGAAAGTCTTAAGTAGGAGGCATGGGTTCAGTCCCTGGCCAGGAAGCTAAGATCCTCATGCTGAGCGGCATGGCCATAAAAAAAAAAAGAAAAATTAGAATGTGTTAATATATTTTTATATTAATTGTGATAAAAAACACATAACATAAAACTCATCTTCTTAACCATTTAGAAATGTACAGTTGAGTGTCATTAATTTCATTCACATGATTCTGTAGCTATCACCTCCATCCATCTCCAGAGCTTTTTCATCTTGCTAGACTCGAACTCTGTACCCATTAAACAGCAACTTCCTCACTCCCTTCAACCTCCACCATTCTACTCTCTGTCTCTTTGAATCTAGATATTGCCTGTAAGTGGAATCATGCGCTTTTGTGTCTTTCTTCTTTCACTCAGCATAATGTCCTTAAGGCCCATTCACGTGGCATGTATCAGAATCACCTTTTTTCTCTTTTTTAAAAATTTATTTTATTTTATCTTGGTCAAGCTGTGTGGCTTGCAGGATCTTAGCTCCCCAACCCGGGATTGAACCCGTGCCCTCAGCAGGGAAAGTGCAGAGTCCTAACCACTGGACCACCAGGTATTTCCCTGGAATCACCTTTTTAATGTTGAATAATAGTCCATTGTATGGATACACCACATTTTGTTGGTCCATCCATCCATTAAAGGACACATGAACTGCTCCTTTTTTTCCTGTAGTGAACAGTGCTGTTGTGAACATGGGTGTGCAAATATCTCTTCAAGTCCATGCTTTCAATTCTTTCGGAAATATATTCAGAATAGAATAGCAGGATCATGTGGTAATTCTCTTAATTTTTTGAGGAACTACCATACTGTTTTCTGTCACTGCAGTACCATAAGATATATCAACATAACTTTAATTGTTCTTCAAAAGTTAATTTTTGATGTCTGTCTGGTAGTCGTCTGTCAGATGACTGTGTGAAAATTTAAGGTTGAACACGTGAGTAATTTTCAGTGGTCACAGATGATTTTCACAGTCACAGATAATGCTGTGATGGTACTCTTACAAGTTTACAGATTTTTGTACCAGTTGTTGAAAATTTGGGTTAAATTACTGAACACTGACTTGCTGGATTTAAATACTTTTCAAGGCTTTGGACACATATTGCAAGACTACTCTCCAGAGAAGTTCTCCCCATTTATCCTGCCATCAGTTTTTGCCGATGTGGCTGGTTTCTATTGTACTTTGGCATTTATTGGATTTGTTTGTAAGAAGAAAAAATGTGTGTGCGTGTGTGTGTGTGTATGTGTATATTTGGTAATTAACATTATGCCAGATTTGCTTCATCTATTTTTGGCTGCAGTATTTTATTATTTGTTTATTTTATTATTATTACTTTAAAAATAGTTTCATTTATTATTTATTTTATTTTTGGCTATGCTCGGTCTTTGTTGCTGTGCAGGGGACTCTAGTTGAGATGAGCAGTGGCTACTCTAGTTGCAGAGTGCGGGCTTCTCATGACAGTGGCTTTGGTAGCTGTGGAACACGGGTTTAGTTGCTCCTTAGCACGTGGGATCTTCCTGGACCAGGGATTGAACTGATGTCCCCTCCATTACAAGGTGGAATCTTAAACACTGGACCACCAAATTAGCCTTGGCTTCAGTATTTTAAAGTAAATTACAGATGTTTCAAGCTTTTATCCTAGATTCTTCAGCATGCATCTCATTAAAAAAGGACTCTTTTTTTTTTTAAACATAATTACTTTTTTTTTTTTTTTTACAAAAGTACCATTGTCACATCTGGCAATATTTACATGAATTCCTCATTTTCAACTAATACCCAGTTCATATTTGATTTCACCATTTATCTCAAGGTATTGTTTTACAGTTGGTTTCCCTGAACCTGGGTTTGGGCAAGGTCCCCTCACTCCTTTTGGCTGTTATGTTTTCGAAGTCCCTCTACCTCCACTCCACTTTTTTTAAGGCTGTGATTTACTCCAGGAGACAGAATATTTTTTAAAAGTGTGTTTGTTGCCTTATTAATGTCCTTTGCTCATTTTTATACTGAAATTTACTTATACTGCATTTATTTTATTTATACTGCATTTTAAATTTATTTATACTGCATTTTTCTCTCTTGATTTTGAAAGAGCTCTTTATATATTAAGGTTGTTATTCTTTGTCTTATAATTTTTGTTTTCCCAGTTTTTCATTTGCATTTTATTTTTGCAATCATTTAAAAAAATTTTTTCCATACAGATGTTTTAAACATTTTGTAGTCGAATCTTTCACCTTTTAGGTTTTCAGCCTTTTCTTTTATGATTTGAAAGGCTTTCCCTCATTCTGAGAACAGGTAAATGATCATTTTCCTCTAGTTTACTGTGATTTTGTTTTTTTTTAACTTAATTCTCCATCCAAATGAATTTATTTTTGTGTTCACTGTGAGTAGGGATATCATTTATTTTTTATTCTATTTTTTTAAAAACTGGAATGTAATTGCTTTACAATGTTGTGTTAGTTTCTGCTGTACAACAACATGAATCAGCCACTTGTGTACATATACCCCCTCCCTCTTGATAAGGATCTAATTTAATTTTTCCAAATATTTAACTGATTACTTTAGCACTGCTTATTGAATCTATATCCCCAGTGACTTGACTTGCTACCTTAAGCATATATTAAAAACATATGTATATCTGGGCCTGTATGGGGAGTTTATATTTCATTTGTTGTTTAGTTTCTAAAATATCTATTTATGTATTTGCTCTGATCGTAGTGGCAGTGCATGGAATCTTTTAGTTGTGGCTTGTGGGATCTAGTTCCCTGACCAGAGATCAAACCCGAGTCCCCAGCATTGGGAGCTTGGAGTCCTAGCCACTGGACCACCGGGGAAGTCCTTGTTTGTTTCTTCAATTGGCCTTTTAAAATCACTTTGTCTTAGCTATTATAACTGACAGTTCAAGTTTCTCTTCTTTTCAAAATCTTCCTGTTTTTTTCTTTGCTTGGATGATACCGTCACATGAACTTTATTTTATTGGGTTCTCCCCTCTTTCTATTCTCCTACCCCAAATCCCTTGAGATTTTGTTGGAATCCTGACGTATGTAAAGTTTCCTTTATGGAGAATTTCATACTGATTCTTCCTACACGGGAACATGGAATGTCTTTAAATTCACTCAGGTCATTTTGAAGTTATCTTCAGATAGATTCTTTTAATTTTTGGAGAAGCTTTGATATTATTTTTAGTGGGATAATTTCCTATTATGTCTTTTGACTTAATGTTTATTACTGGTATATGACTGTTAGTGTTTGTGTTTTTTATAGTCAGTTGCTGACTTCTTAGTATAGATTTTCAACAGTTTCTTTTGGTAGACATTTTTTTTTTTAATGTGGGCCATTTTTAAAGTCTTTATTGAATTTGTTACGATATTGCTTCTGTTTTTCTGTGTTTTGGTTTTTTTGGCCATGAAGCTCCCTGACCAGGGATCAACCCACACCCACTGCATTGGAAGGCAAAGTCTTAACCACTGGGCCACGAAGGAAGTCCTTTGGTAGATGTTTATATGGTTTCTAAGATCAATAATTTTGCTCCTCTTAGGAGTTAATTATACTTTTTTCTTGTCAGTTGCTTTGCATACAACTTCCTGTTTTAGTGGCGATGGAATAGGTATCCTTTCCTGTTTAATAACCAAGCTTATATTATAGTGACTTCTTCAGGTATGAGGTTGAGGATTAGTTGGTAACCTGTCTTCTTGGTTTATTAATTATTGTTGTCTTTTAAAAAATATCTAGATGGGGTTTGAATTTTTAGCAAATAGTTTTTAAGCGGCCATTTGGATAATTACATGATTTTTCTCCTTTTGATGTATTATATTAATTTCCATGTAGTAACAACCTTAGAATTTCTGGAATATACCTAATTGCTTCTGGTAGATTATTCCTTGAAAATTTTGTTAGAATTGCTTATTCATATTTTATTTGGGAGTTTTCCATCTATATTCATGAGTGACATTTGTTTGTAGTTTTGTACTATTTTTGTCAGCTTTGGAATTGAGGCTAGGCTAATTTTATAAAGTAAATTGAAGTGCTTTCCAATTTTGGGAATAGACTCTATAACATGAGAATTATCTGTTCCATGAGTGCAGGAAAGAGCTTACCCATAAAACCAACTAGGTCTGGCAGCTTTCTCTGAAATAATTCTTTGATGACTTTTTCAGTCTTTTCCCCCCATAATGATTGGTTTGTTCAGCTTTTCTGATTTATCTTGTGTCAATTTTGTTAATTCATATTTTCTGAGAAAACCATTTCATGAGATATTCAAAGTATTAATATAAAGATTTTAGATAGCATTCTCATTTTTAAAAATGTTTCTGATTTTTCTCACTTAAAAATGTTGATATTTGTGTGGAAGTGAAAGTCGCTCAGTTGTGTCTGACTCTTTGTGACCCCATGTGGACTATACAGTCCATGGAATTCTCCAGGCCAGAATACTGGACTGGTTCTCCAGGGAATCTTCCCAACCCAGGTATCAAACCCAGGTCTCCTGCATTGCAGGTGGATTCTTTACCATCTGAGTCACAAAGAAAGCCCAAGAATACTGGAATGGGTAGCCTATCCCTTCTCCAGGGGATGTTCCTGACCCAGGAATTGAACCGGGGTCTCCTGCATTGCAGGCGGATTCTTTACCAACTGAGCTATGATATTTGTGTATTTTTTCCCAATTTTTTTCTCTTGCCTGGCATAAACATTTTTGTTTTAATTTTTGGCTTTTGATTTATTTTTTCACAGGACAGCTATTGTATTTGGACTTATCAATTATATTGTATTTTCTAATGTTAATTTCCATTTTTAGTGTTAACTTTTTTCAACCCTTTGTTCTAGATTTGCCTTATTTATTCAGTCAGTCGTTTATAGCTGTTTGAGTTGAAAGCTTAGTGCCTTTTTACTTTTGTACTGTCTTATTTAATAATGAAAACATTCTTGCTTTAATCATGCTTTTGATTTTCTTTCCCCCTTGGTATTGAAGTTGTTTTCTTCTTTTAAAAGTGCACAAATCTTAAGCGAGACAGCTCAGTGAGTATTTACGTATGTCCACATCTGTGTAGTGACCCCTCACATCAAGAGAGAGAACCTTCCTAGGACTCTAGGAGTCTCCCCATGTCTCTTCCTTGCCCTGCCCTGAGATAACCACTATTCTGAATTTTATCATTATTGATTCGTTTTGCCTGTTCTTGAATTTTGGTATCACTGAAATCAGCTAGTGTGTTTTCTTGTGCCTGACTCTTCATTATATCTGTGAGATGCATCTGGGCTTTTGTGTGAAATGAGAGGTTTTTTTTTTTTCCTTTACTGGGGTGTGGTATCCTACTGTATGAATATACTACAGTTTATTTGTCTTGTCTCCTGTTGGTAGACATTTCCAGTTTTTAGCCATCATGAGCAATACTGCTGTGAACATTCTTTTTTTTATTTTATTTTACTTATTTATTTGGCTGCACATGGTCTTGGTTGTAGCACAAGGACTCTTCAATCCTCACTGTGGCATGTGGGATCTAGTTCTCTGACCAGGAATTGAACCCAAGCCCGCTGCTTTGGGAGTGTGGAGTCCTAGCCACTGGACTACCGGGGGAGTCCCCTGCTGTGGACGTTCTTAAACATGTGTTTTGGAGGACACAGGCACGCACTTCTGTTAAATCTGTCTACCTGCCTGTCTCTATATTGTGGACTTGGTTCATAGGGTGGGCGCATGTTTAGCTTTAGTGGAGACTATCTGCTGGTGAACTGTTTACCATCCCCTATGTTTTGCCAGTTCTGCTCCTTTTTTTGTAATTGCTATTGTGACTTTCTGTTTGAGCCCAGAGCGATTCAGGAGAGTGTTTTCTGTGGCTCCCAGGAGCTGTGTTGCTTATGGCAGTGGCTCCAGCTCCTGCTGCTCTTGGTGACACCAGCCTTAGCACTTTGAGCATGTGGCTGCGTTGAGTTGTGAGGCACATCAGATCCGAATCTGATGGAAAAATCTGGGCACTGGGCTGCTTTTTCTTAGAAAAACAAACCTAACCTGGCAATGGCATAGCTGATAACAGATAATACTCATAATGCCTTCTGTGCAGAGCAAGGCTGCTTCTGGTGATTGCAAATCTGTTGTGTAGAGAGAAGTGGTTAAGAATGTGTAGACTCTGAAGTCAAACTCCCTGGGCTTGACTCCTGATTCCCCCAGCTTTGTACATCAGACAGTCATTTCACTTCTCCATGCTTCTGTTTCCTTGTCTGTAAAATATTGTTTTGAGGTTCAGTAAGCTAACAACAGTACCCGACACATATTGGTACTATATTAGTAGTAGCAATGGTAGTTATTAATATTATTCTGTCTCCTCTGATACTTTCCTTCGCAAAGATTAGAAAGTTCACATCCCAAAGATGGACAGGCAGAGACCTCCTTGCCTAAATGGGAGGCAGCCCTGAGGTTGTTCCAAGAGAGAATGCAAAGAGTGGATAAATACAGTCTTTGCAAGTGTGAATGCTGAATGAACACAGGACTTTTCAGCACTGTGGTCTTGGCATCTGTTCTCCTCTGGGAGCTCCTGGGCCAGAAGTGTTTCCAGTGGCATCTAAGGTTTCGTAGGGAAGTGGCTCCCAGTAGGTGAGATAATCCTCCTCTCACTGTGGCTGGGTCTTCCTGGAACCACTTTTCCTGGGAAAGGGCAGGAGGGTGGCGCTTGCCTCACCTGGCGTTTTTCTGCTCCATGGGACATAATTCGTCCTTTCATTCTCTCCCTTGTTTTCCCCTGGGTGGACTTGGAGGTAGACTGGGAGACCCAGCTCATGTTTCCTGTGTCCCTGCTGGCCAGCAGTGCTACAGTGGAGGCTTTTACTCAAGTCCGGCAGTTACGTAATGGTCAGCCTTGGCCAGCTCAGCGGGGATGTTGACCTGGCTGTTGCTGCACATAGAGGACTTGACCAAAAGTCCTGGTCTGGCTCTTAAGGATGGTTCTAGTCATCTCTGTGTGGAAGCCAGCTTTTGAGGTTGAATATTGATTTTTAAAACCTTTTTGTTCGGGGTATTTTCAAACATAATCCCTACCCGCCCAACTTCAGTGACCATCGGCATGTTTCATCTGTCTCCGCCCACTGGGTGATCTTCATTTCTTTCTAGCTTGGTAGCAGGTAGGGTCTGAGACCCACTTTTCTCTTGTAGCTCACCTCTCTGGCACCTGGCCTCATCAACATTGCAGAACTTGGCACTACCAGACTGTCCCACTTTCAAGGAGGGAAAATGGCTTAAAGTAGATTAAAAAAACAAACAAACAAAAAACAGCCAAACTTCTTTGTTTTAAAGTAATTTCAAATTCAGAGAAGTGTTATAAGACTTGGACAAAGAATTTCCTAGACTCTTCATCCATGTGCTAATATTTTGATGTGTTTGCCTTAAACATCATCTGTATATCTGTATCTACATGTGTAGTGATTTGTTGAAGCATTTCAAATTATAAACCTTATATTTTTTTATCCCTAAATATCTAAGTGTGTGTTTTCTAAGAGGGGCTTCCCTGGTTGCTCAGCTGGTAAAGAATCCACCTGCAATGCAGGAGATCCCGGTTTGATTTCTGGGTTGGGAAGATCCCCTGGAGAAAGGGGTAGGCTACCCACTCTAGTATTCTTGGGCTTCCCTGGTGGCTCAGTCGGTAAAGAATCTGCCTGCAGTGCAGGAGACTCGGGTTTGATTCCTGGGTTGGGAAGATCCCCTGGAGGAAATTAATCAAATCAAGAAATCTGACATTTTTACAATATTGTTATATAATTCATATTTTCCAGTTGTTGCAAAAATGAATTTCAAGTGATTTCTTCCCCTGTCCTCCACCCCATCCAGGATCCCCTGCAAGATTATGTGTTGGATTTGGTTATCCATAAATCTGCTGTCAGTTCCTCAGCCTGTTTTTGTCTTTGAGAGCAGTGTCCTTTTTAAAGTGTTTAGGCCATCTTTTTGTGGAATCCCCTCAGTTTGGATTCAGAGTACACATTTTTGGCAGGAACACTAGAAGTGATGTTGCATCCTTGTTATTGAGTCAGACCAGAGGGTACCCTACTCAGCTTGTTTCATTATTAATGACGTGAACTTTGTCCATCAGGCTAAGGTGGGGTGTGTTAGGTTCTCTACTGTCAAATGACTATTTTCTCTTTATTTATTTACATTAAAAAAAAAATTTTACTTTTGGCTGTGTGGGGTCTGTGTTGCTGTGCATAGGCTTTCTCTGTTGCAGAGCGCGAGGGCTCCTTTCTGCTGCGGTATTCTGCTTCTCATTGCGGCGGCTTCTCTTCTGTGTTGCTGTGCATAGGCTTTCTCTGTTGCCGAGAGCGAGGGCTCCTTTCTGCTGCGGTACTCCGCTTCTCATCGCGGCGGCTTCTCTTGTTGTGAAACACAAGCTCAGGGTGTGTGGGTTTCAGTGGTTGTGGTGCATGGGCTTAGTTCTGAGCACGTGAAATCAGACTGGACCAGGGATGCAGCTTGTGACCCTTGCTTTAGCAGGTAGATTCTTTACCACTGGACCACCAGGGAAGCCCCATTTTTCTCTTTATAAATCAAAAGTTATTTCTGGGGAGATACAATACTTTGACAACATGTAAATATGGGTTCCTCATGGCGCCTTCACCTACTAGTTTTTGCATTCGTGAACGATTTTTGTCTGAATCAGTTAATACTGTGATGGTTGCAGAATTTTTTTTTTCCAGTTTAGTCATTCCTTCTATATTTAGTATTTGGTATACTGCTGTAAGGAAGAGCTTTTCCTTTTCCTTTATGTAGGTATGTATTATCAGTCTCATGGATTATTATGTAGGTATGTATTATTATCTCATGGATTCTTCTTTTATTCATGTGTTGTAATTTAGTATTTTGGAGCTCAAGTTATCCTTGGTTTGGCCAGTGGGTACCTCTTTAAGCTCGCTCCTGTATCCTTTTGATAAGTCCCCATCATATTTTTTTCCCCAAACATCATCTAATATACATAGAATTTACTGTGTGATAAAAGTGGCATTTAAAATCAGTAAAGGACTTCCCTGGCAGTCCAGTGGTTAGAGACTGCATGCTTCTACTGCAGGGAGCGCAAGTTCTATCCCTGGTGGGGAAACTATGGTCCCACATGCCACGTGACACACAGCCAAAAATAAAGAAATAAAATCAGTGAAGAAAGGTGAACAAATGGCATTGGGACCATCAGTTAGCCCAGTGGTTTCAAAGTGTGGTCTCCAGATCACCTGGAAACATTAGAAACGTAAATCCTCAGGCTCTATCCCAGTCCTACAGAATCAGAAACTGCAGGCAAGGCCCAGTGATCTGTGTTTTAACAAACGTTCCAGAGGATTCTGAGGCCTGCTCAAGTCTGAGAACCGCTGAGGTACCACGTGGGAAGAAGTGCAGTTAGATACCTTCCTTATGTAACACTTGTGATGGTTTTCTTTATTTAGTTTTTAAGATGTTTCACTCTTTAACCAATCTGGAGTTTACTTTGATGTATGGTGTAGGCTGAGGATCTGGTTGTACTTTTTCCTCCTGGGTTTTACACAGTGTTAAATTCTTTTCACCGGAGGGAGTGTCAGTCTCAGGTTGGACATCTCTCTTCTTTTTATTTATTTATTTGGCTGCATCAGGTCTTGGTTGCATCATGTGGGATCTTTTGTTGCAGGGCACGGACTCTCTAGTTGTGGCGCATGGGCTCAGTTGCTCTGTGGCACGTGGGATCTTAGTTTCCCCACCAGGGTTCAAAATCTATGTCTCTTGCATTGCAAGGCGGATTCTAAACCAGTGGACCACCAGGGAAATCCCTGGACATAATTCGTCTCACTGCTCTTTTTCTTCAAAATGTTCTTGGCTTTTGAGCCTTCAGTTTTCCTAAAAGACTTTATGTACACACACACACACACACACACACACACACATTTCTGTGCCCGTATATTGGATTGGCCAGAAGGTTCTTTCAGGTTTCACTGTAACGTCTTATGGAAAAACCCAAATGAACTTTTTGGCCAGCCCAGTATTCTGCATGATGAATTCATGCTGCAATTGGTAATTCAACCTCACAGGGTTCTTTCTAACTTTCCTCCTTTCCGCAGAGAACCCTGGCTCTCACCATCATCCATACATTTACTCACTTCCTCAGTTCTATATACATAGGAGGTGGTTTGAGAATTGTTGAACCCAGACCTCTGTGACAAATGAAGTGCCTGCGAAAAGCTCCTTGCTTAGCTCTTCCTTTTCAATACGTGTCTGTTTTCTTTCCCCATGTGTGTCTCCCAGATTTAAAAAAAAAAATGAGAGAGAGAAAAAGCAAACAGCTCCCTATTTATTTAAAAATCTTTTAAGCAGAGGGCTGTTACTGCACTTTATGTTCCGAGAACAGATAGGCCAGTCACACGGGCTGCACTGCCTCCCTCCCTCTGCTGTGAGGATAAAGTGTTCTGGTGGGTGGGCATCTTAAGGAGGCAGGCCTGACAGACAGTGCTTGCATTTGTTTTAAAGTAAACACACTGTTTTTCCAGTTTTTCAACTGAAAGATAAATAAAATCACTGATCCTTGGAACCTGAGTCAGAGAAGGGAGAAAATTTTAAAACATTGCTCCTCAGTTAAAAACAGTTTTAAGTTCGAGAAATTATTCACAATTTCTTCAGATGAGGAGCAGGCGGGCAAGAGACAAAAGTGAAAGGAAGGATGTGACAGTCCTGTAAACTGGTAGGCAGCTGTTATTCAGAACATAGCTACAAACTGCAGCGTCTTGATTAGGCCTGATGGGAGAAATGGCCAAACCAGTCCTGGCATAGCCAAGTAGTCACTTTTGTGAACCTGGCAAACCACTAAGACCTAGTTATTTCAGTCTTATGGAATGCTCACAGAAGACTTCTGAGAAATTCAGCCTTGATCCCCAAATTGAAAACATTATAATCATCCCTCGGTGTCTGTGGGACCCCTTCCCCCCAATACCACAGTCTGCAGATGCTCAAATCTCTTCTATAAAATGGCATAGTATTTGCATATCACCTGTGCACATACCCCCGTATACTTTAAATCATCTCTCGATTACTTATAACACCTAATACAACCTAAAGAAAGAGAAAATGAAGTCGTTCAGTTGTGTCCGACTCTTTGCGACCCCATGGACTGTAGCCTACCAGGTTCCTCCCTCCATGGAATTTTCTAGGCAAGAGTACTGGAGTAGGTTGCCATTTCCTTCTCCAGGGGATCTTCCCAGCCCAGCGATCGAACCCGGGTCTTCCACATTGCAGGCAGATGCTTTACCGTCTGAACCACCAGGGCAGCCCTAATACAACCTAAGTGCTTTGTAAACAGTTGCTGGAGCACAGCAAGTTCAAGGTTAACTTCTGGGAACCTTCTGAAGTTTCTTTTCCCTGAATATTTATTAAAAAATTAATTATTTATTTAATCTGGCAGTTCTGGGTCTTAGCTGCAGCTTGCAGGATCTTCGATCTTTGTTGTGGCATGTGAACTCTTAGTTACTGCATGTGGGATCTAGTTCCCAGACCAGGAATTGGACCCAGGCCCCCTACATCGGGAGTGCAGAGTCTTAGCCAGTGGACCACCAAGAAGTCCTTCCCTGAATATTTTTGATCCACACTTGGTTGTATGTGTGAATGGGGGACATTTTTTTCATGCTTATTGAAAAAAAAAAAAAGATAAAAACTTTGTGAGTGCTAAGTATGTACCAGGTATTGTTCTGAATTCTTAAGATTACGTATACAACATACTATACTATGCTATAGTATAATATAATATAATATTATATATAGTCTTTCCATTTAATCCTCCTGTATACCTATCAGGTAGGTAGTACTGCCATCCCCTTAGATGATAGCTTGCCCAAGATCACATAGGAAGTGGTGGCAGAGCTGGGATTTAACCTAGGCCTTTTGTTCTCTGAGTCTTTGTCTGCAACCTCTGTTAATTACAGCCTTCCAAAGAAAGTGAAAATGTCAGTCTCTCAGTCGTATCCAACTCTTTGTGACCCCATGGACTGTAGTGTGCAAGGCTCCTGTCCATGGAATACTCCAGGCAAGAATACCAGGGTAGGTTGCCATTTCCTTCTCCAGGGGATCTTGACCGACCCAGGGATCAAACCTGGGTCTCCTGCATTGCAGGTAGATTCTTTACCGTCTGAGCCACCAGGGAAGCCTTCCAAAGAAGGAGGTTAAAAATCACTGGAAATTTTATTTTTTCCCTACAAAGCTTCAAATCATACTCTGTTATTATGAACTCCAATGGATGTTTGTGTTTTTTAGACTTTTTTTTTTACAGCCCGTTAACAAATAGTGTTGTGATAATTTCAGGGGAACAGTGAAGGGACTCGGCCATACATATACATGTATCCATTCTCCCCCAACTCTCCTCCTGTCCAGACTGCCACATAATATTGAGCAGAGTTCCATGTGCTATATGGTAGATTCTTATTGGTTATCTATTTTAAATATAGCAGTGTGTACATGTCCATCCCAAACTCTCTTAACTGTCCCTTCCCCAGATCCTTCCCCCTAGCAACTATAAGTTCATTCTCAAAGTCTGTGAGTTTCTTTCTGTTGTGTAAGTACGTTTGTTTGTATCATTTTATTTTTTTAATTTATTTTAATTGGAGGCTAATTACAATATTGTAGTGGTTTTGCCATACATTGACATGAATCAGCCATGAGTGTACATGTGTTCCCCATCCTGAATCCCCCTCCCACCTCCCTCCCCATCCCATCCCTCAGGGTCATCCCAGTGCACCAGCCCTGAGCACCCTGTCTCATGCATTGAACCTGGACTGGCAATCTAGTTTTCACATATGATAATACACATGTTTCAATGCTATTCTCTCAAATCATCCCACCCTTGCCTTCTCCCACAGAGTCCAAAAGACTGTTCTATACTTCTGTGTCTCTTTTGCTCTCTCGCATATAGGGTCATCATTACCATCTTTCTAAATTCCATATATATGGAGTATTAACTCATATATATGAGTTAGTATACTGTATTGGTGTTTTTCTTTCTGACTTCACTCTGTATAATAGGCTGCAGTTTCATCCACCTCATTAGAACTGATTCAAATGGCTGAGTAATACTCCATTGTGTATATGTACCACAGCTTTCTTATCCATTCATCTGCTGATGGACATCTAGGTTGCTTCCATGTCCTGGCCATTATAAACAGTGCTGCAATGAACATTGGGGTACACGTGTCTCTTTCAGTTCTGGTTTCCTCGGTGTGTATGCCCAACAGTGGGATTGCTGGGTCATATGTCAGTTCTATTTCCAGTTTTTTAAGGAATCTCCACACTGTTCTCCATAGTGGCTGTACTAGTTTGCATTCCCACCAACAGTGTAAGAGGGTTCCCTTTTCTCCACACCCTCTCCAGCATTTATTGTTTGTAGACTTTTTGATAGCAGCCATTTTGACCAGCGTGTGATGGTACCTCACTGTGGTTTTGATTTGCATTTCTCTGATAATGAGTGATGTTGAGCATCTTTTCATGTGTTTGCCATCTGTATGTCTTCTTTGGAGTATCATTTTAAAGATAATTTTTTAGAGCAATTTTAGGTTCACAGCAAAATTGACAAGGTACATGGACATTTTTTTTATTCAGCACTAACCTGGTTAATATTTTGTTATATATCCACTCGGCTTTTTGGGGTATGTACGTATGTGTGAATATATAACTTTTTTCCCAAACTGGGAACTGACTATACATATTGCCTTGTAACTTGCTTTTTTTCCATCCAGTTTTTCTACTTCAATGAAACTAGATCCTTTTAATGGCTCCAATAGCATTTTTTTGCTATGAATGTACCATAGTTTAACAGATCTTTTATTGTTGGCCGTTTCTCCTTCTTTACTACTATAAGCATGACTTTTCAGTAAGTTCTTGTAAAGATACCTTTGTTTTCCTGTCATTTTTCTTAGGGTAGTAAATTCCTGGGCATTCATTGCTGGGTCAGAAGGCAGGCGAGTTGCAAGTTCCATGATACCCACGGCCTGGGTCTGCTGCAAAGGCTGGATCCATTCATGCACCCACTGTGTGTGTGCACGTGAACTTGTTTCCCTTACCCCCAGTGGTGATGGGCATTGCCAGTCTTTTAACCTCTGCCAGTCTGTTGGGCTACAACAAGTGATTTCTCTTTGTTATTTTCATTTGCGTCTCTTTTCTTTTCTCCTCTCATTTCCTTCTTGAGGAACTCTCAGGCAGGCTTTTACTCTCGCTGCCCTGCTGCAAATATTGTGCCAAGTCTGTGGTCACCTCCGTGTGGCTCAGTTCTCATTTCTTGAGTTGGAATCCATCGCTTCCTGACCTGCTCTTGTCACTTAGTTTTCAGGACACCATGCCTGGATGGTGTTCTATCTCTCCGGTAACTCTTTTCCAGTCTCCTTGGCTAGTTTCCTTCTCTCCAGTCTGAAAACATTGGGATACCCCAAGTGACCTAGTTTTCATCTGCCTGTTAATTTGCACCTCTTCCTTTCATGATCTTATCTGGCCTCATGACTATAAATTTGGTCTGCACACCTATGACTGGTACCCTTTGCCTTTCCTTGGGCAGCCCTATATTTCCAGCTGTCTAATCAGTGTCCTCAAATTAACGTGATACAAGCTGAGCTACCTGCTTTCCTGGACTTCCCAGGTGGCTCAGTGGTAAAGAATCCGCCTGCCAATGTAGGAGACATGGGTTCAATCCCTGGGTCAGAAAGATCTTCTGGAGGAGGAAATGACAACCCATTCTAGTATTCTTGCCTGGAAAATCCCATGGACAGAGGATCCTGGCAGGCTAAAGTTCATGAGGTTGCAAGAGCTGGACATGACTGAGTGTCTGAGCATGCACATGTCATATCATATGTATTTTACTTATTTATCTGACTTATTGTCCTCTATAACTGGTATGTTAGCTCCATGAGGGCAGTCATTGTTTGGTTTTTATTGACTCTTTTTTTTTTTAATATTAACAATTACCTGATATAACATGTTTATTTATTTTATTTTTGACCACACTTTGCGACTTGCAGAGCTTCCCCAGGGTACGAACCCATGTCCCCTGCAGTGGAAGTATGGAGTCTTAACCACTGGACCGCCAGAGAAGTCTGGTTTTTGTTAACTCTTGTATATCCCCTAGCCCTGTGACTAAAGCACAAAGAAGATACTAATACAATATAATGTAATTTGATAATATTTAGTATTAGTATATTATATATATATAAAATAGGCACACTTAATTAGATTAGTGAGGATGAACATATCTTTGTGTGACTTAGGTTTTGTGGCCTGTGTCGTGGCTGAAGCAGAGGTGGGACCAGGGTGGCGCTGAACGCCCTCTCTCAGGAGACATTGGTCAGAGTCCATCCCCAGCCTCCAAATGCAGAGGCCTTTGTTTCATTTTTGCCTCCTACGTCGGTGACTCCTGTTTTCCTTGATTGGCACCAGCTGCCAGGCACTAGGATTTAAACCTGTCTGTAACAGTCTCTGAAAAGCTCCCTGTGTGTTGCTTTCCATTATTGTGCACCTCAGGACAGATACGGCCGAGCCAGAACCTCAAGGAATTCCCGAAGAAGCCAGAAGCCACCCCCTCCCCCTCCCCCAGACCCCCCTTCCCCCCGCCGGCTTCTCAGAGTTACAGCCGGGCCCATCCGTGGTTTCGGTGTCAGTGGAGAGCTGGTTGAAAGAAAAGGTCCTTTTAGCCAGGAGCCTCAAAGAGTAAACACACAGGCCCCAGCAACGCATGTGAAAACAGACCCGCTCTCTGTGTCACTGGCTGAGAGGCTGCCTTGTGGAGCCTCACTTGAGAAAAGAAGAAAAGCTTTTTCTGTCAGGAAAGCCTTTCCCGCGGTACGTGGCCGCCCCAGTGTAGCCTGGGGTTTCAGGCCGCCTTCAGTGCGTTCTGTAAACTTATCGGCTTTGGAGGGCAGTCAGCCTCTTGGGAGTGTATATTTAAGCAAAGAGTGATTCCACCCCTCAGAGCATGAATGCCTACCAAGGCGGTCCCCTTTTTTCTTTTTCTTGAGATATATTGAGAACTTTTGCATTTTAAGCCATAGTATGTGGTCAGATAGTTTTCCCCTTTCTTCTTTTTTTTCCCTCCTTAGACTTGTGAATTTGTCAGTGTTGGATCAGAGTTTTGTGGGACAGGGAAATTTCCTTCTTTTTATTTATTTATTTTTTGCCCACACTGTGTGGAATGAGGGATCCTAGTTCCCCAACCAGGGGTTGAACCCATGCCTTCTGCATTGGGAGACGCGGAGTCTTAACCACTGGATCACCAGGGAAGTCCCCCTTCTTTATTTGTCAGCGTTCACACAGTAAGTCCCTTTGAGCACCAGCTTGGATGCTGGAGATGCAGCAGTGAACTGAGGCAGACATCTTGGAATTTAGGATATAGAAAGGAGAGTGGACAGACTGGACAGGCAACCAGCACAGACTGTAGCTATTGTGACAGATACAATGGAGGAAAAGTACAGGGTACTTAACCCAGCCTGGAGACAGGGGCTGTTGAGGACAGCTTCCTGGGGGAGGCGACACCAGAACTGTAGAAGAATGAGAAGTGATTGTCCAAGCCAACAGTAGAAAAGCATTCCAGGCTGAAGGAAGCTTTGCAGCAGGGATGAACTTGGTTCACCCAGGTCACATGAGAACGCCGGCTGGGCCTGGGCAGTGAGAGCCACTCATGATTATGGCCCAAAAAATGGCAGGAAGGGGGCACCTGAGCAGCACTGTCCATTAGAAATGAGAAGTGAGCCACATATGGAACCTAAAGTTTTCTAGTGGCCACATTAAAGAGAGTAAAAACAGAAGCAAGAGGGTCAAATCGGTTTTAATGATCTGCTTTCTTCAGTCCAGGAGAAGGAAATGGCAACCCACAGCAGTGTTCTTGCCTGGAGAATTCCATGGACATAGGAATCTGGTGATCTGCAGTCCATGGGGTTACAAAGAGTCAGACACGACTGAGCAACTAAGACTTTTCTTCAGTCCAGTATATCCCAAGTGTTACCATTTTGATATATGAAACCCGGTGTATTGTTTATACCCCCAGCACACCTCAATCGGGACTGGCCACATTTCTAGTCCTCAGTGACCACATGTGGCTTATGGCCGTCACATTGGACGTTGCTCATATCTAGAGGTTAAGTTACTCAAGGAAGATTTGGGAGACTTTTCTTCTAAACCAGGTTGCTAGTTTGTACTGTGCGTGCAGTTCTAGAAACTTCCTCCAGTCCTCTGAAACCTGTCACACTGTGGTGCTGAGCTGCCTCCTAGAGGGCCCATGCTGTCTCTGATCATTACAATCCGCTTCTGAATTGACTGCTGTTTCAGGCATGAAATGGTAACCTTGCAGAGAACCTGGAATGGGTGATAGGAAAACAAGACTGTTGCCTGGATATGAGCTGTTTCCTTCCCTTGCCAGAAGAAAAAGAAAAAACCCAACAAAACAGCCCTGAAACATTGCATCTGATGGTGCGGTCTCTGTCTCTGTCTTAGCATCTTTCCAGTAGGCCGTATAGCAGTGTCAACTGGAGTCACTATGCTTTTCATTGCACCTGCAGTCTTTATTGATCTTACAACTAGAGGTAGTTACTTTTTGACTGCCTTCATCCAATTCCTCCTCTATGCTAATTAAAAACATTTTTTATTCATTTATTTGGCTTCTCCAGGTCTTAGCTGCAGCATGCAGGATCTTCAGTCTTTTTTGCAGCATGTAAACTCTGTTACTGCATGTGGGATCTAGTTCCCTAACTAGGGATCAAACTGGGCCCCCTGCATTGGGAGGGTGGAGTCTTAGCCACTGGACCACCAAGAAGTCCTCACTCTGCTGATTTTTTTAAAAGCAGAACCTAAACCATGAAAGTTCTCTTCTAGCTGGGCTCCTACATTTTGCTGTTCAGATGCGGTTGAAAAGGAGGTTTGTTCATTGAAAACCAATCTGTACTATATTTAAAATACAAAGCGTAGATTCTGTGCAATGGAGAGTGATGATGTGGTTGCTCAGGTTCCCTGAAGGCGCAGAGAATGGATGAGCTGCTAAGACAGGCCTGGTCTAGGAATCCTAGGAATTAATGGGTGATGAGGACTTTCCCCAGCTTGGGGAAGAGGACTTCTGGTGACAAGGCAGCAATAACTCATGTAAACTGGCAGTTTATTCTAAAGACGTACCTTTCCCAGATCTGTATTTATTCCCTCTAAATCACTTTAGAAATAGGCGATAGCTTGACAAACAGTGAGATTCACCAAGACAAATGAAGCATTTTGTTTGTTTGTTTGTTTCCTGTGTTAAGAGGACACTCTGTTGATTCACGAGAGACTCTTTGTCTATAATGTACTTGGTAGATAGATGACTCTGATGAATAGCTGGTTCTGGAGTGTTTATGCGGGTGCTTTTTTTTTTTTTTTTTGCAAGTAGAGAAAAGCATTTGTAGCTGTAGGGGCTTGGACTTTAGAACACTGGGACCCTGCATCTAAAAAAACGATGTTAATCAGCTATACCCCAGTACAAAATAAAGAGTTTAAAGCTACCAAGAAAAAAAATTAGAGCAATCATGATTGATGAATCTGTTATAAACCGAAATGAGGATGTGTGTGCCTAACCTCTCCTCCGAATTCTTGTGGTTGAAGGCGAGCTATCCCTCTTCCTCCCATCTGAAGGGCAGACTCTCCATCCATGCTTTGGAGCCCACCCTTTCCTGCCTTCTCAGGTCTCCTTTCTGACTTTGCTGCTGCTTCTCTGCCTGTTCTTCTCTGTCTTCTTTGCAAGGTCATCTTCATCTGTTTGATTATGACCTGAGTTTCCTACCATTCCACCCGCTTCTTCTGTTTTCACATTCTTATCCTCTTTACGCATAATTACCTTGTGCAGGTGACCCATAGGTTTGAATCTCCAGTCTAGACCTTCCCTCTGAGCTCTGTACCCAGTGCCTGACTGCTGTCTTGCCGTCTCTTTGTGGATATGTCAGAAGCACCTCAGATTCAGTGTATTCAAATCTGAACTTATCCCCTCTTCCCTGGACCTAGACCTCTTCTAGTGTTTCATATTTCAATGTATAGATCCTCCATTTGCCCAGTTAAGTAAGTGAGAAACCCAGGAATTGTCTTTGATCCCTCCACTCCTCTTGGTGGTGGTCTCTGTCTCTGTCACTAAGTCGTGTCCGACTCTTGCAACCCCGTGGACTGTAGGCCGCCAGGCTCCTCTGTCCATGGGATTCTCCAGGCAAGAATACTGGAGTGGGTTGCCATTTCCTTCTCCAGGGGATCTTCCTGACCCAGGAATTGAACACGGGTCTCCTGCATGGCAGGCAGATTCTTTACCAACTGAGCTACAGTCCACTCCTCTTGTCCACCTTCTTTGCTGGTCTGTTTACTGGTTCTCTTGGTTTTTATCTTTGCAAGTCTGTCCGCTTCTAAAACCTCCGCCTCTACTGGTCTGGTTCTTCCCTCTGGCCTCCTGTCTGCTCTGCCTGCATCTACTCTTACTCCCCTCCAGTCTATTTTCCATGCTGTGGAATGATTTTTAAAATCATGAAGCTGATGTTGTCACACCTTGATTAATTAAAAACTGTTAAGTACCATGCTGCTGCTGTTAGGATAGAGAAAGACTTCAACACTGGGCGCACAAGCCACTGCCACATCTGGTCACCACCTGGCTCTCCTGCCCCATTCCGATCACATCCCGTTCCACCCACACACACTCGTCTCTGTGCAGTTTCCCAGATGCATCTCGCTGCCCGTAGATGTGCCCGTCCAGCCTGCTTCACACCCACCCCCCAAACCTGCTGGCTCTCTCCCTGAGACTTCAGATCACAGCTGAGTTGTCAGTTCCTCAGGAACCTTTTCCTGATGCTCTGACCAGGCCAAGTATCCAGTGCTCATGGCACCATAAGGTCTCCTACATGAAATCTGTTTCACAGCTGCAGCTTTACATTTCTCTGGGAGGTTATTTAGTGACTTCTGTTTTTATCACTGACTTGGTGAGGTTCCTCAAAGCAGAGAGACCATGTCTATTTCCATTCTTCATGATAACACAGCTTCTAGCACAGTGTCAATAGTGGATGCCCAGAAAATGCATCTTGAATGAATGCACAAGAAAAAAAGAAAAGTTCACACACTTTGTGAAATGAAGCTCTTCTCATTTCTGGAGGAGTTAATGCAACCCTCTGTCAGCCAAGACTTTAATTTAGAGATGATTATTAAGAACGGATTCCCAGCGTTAGCCTGGAAGAGACTTCCAGGCCACGCTAGGACTCTCACACCTTGTGCTCTGGGAAGAGGGCATGAGTGACGGGGGCTGCGGGAAGGTGGGGTGAAGCAAAGTCAACATTGGTACCCCAACAAGAATTCCAGTGTTTATGACCTGCTGCTAGCCTGGTAGAAAAGGCTTTCTCTTGTTAGGCTCCAACTGAGGTTGGAAGCCAAAGAGACATCGTTAACAGTAAATCCTGGAAGCCCCTTGGCTTCCTTTACTAAGTAGGGAACGTGAAAGGGTGTTCTCTTTAAACCTGGGGTAATCTCCAGCCTGTGTGTGTCTGAGTTAACGGGGAACCAGGGAAGGGAAAGAAGTCTGTTTACTCTCTGCCCTTCTGGAATTTCCTGCAGTTCCGTTTCTCTGTGCACCAGTGTTTCACAGCTATGTGCAGAAGGAACACTGACCTGTTAATGAATGCCCTGCTTATTTTCACTTTCTTCTGATGGGCCTGTGGGATCAAGGGCAGAAGGAGGCAGGAAGAAGGAGGTTTGTTTGCTCCGCTGCACAGCTCTGTTAAGGCCAGGTTAGTCACGTCTTCATTGGGCTTCTTCTGAGACTCCTGGCCCGAGAGGACTTGGTTTCCCCTGAAAGTATCCTACTTTGTGTCCTGTTGGGTTTTTCTCAAATTTCCAGGTTGATCCTTCCATTTGTATTCCTAGTCAGGAAGAAAAAGGGAAGAAAATATTTTTCCTTTTATAAGATAGAAGCATATATGTGCACATGCATTTTGGGGGGTGTGAGGAGAGGGAGGGACAGTCATGATAGAAGATGATTCTAAAGTAGAAAGTCCTTTTGTACTTGGTGGTGAGACTGTCCAGGTAGGGGTTCTGGATTTAACTGAACTGCATTATAAGGGCACAGTTTGGCAGTTCTGGTATATGTAATTTCTTTTTTCTTCTTCTGTGGGAATGAGGAAGGTAGCTTCCATGCTCTGTTTATCTATACTTATTGGTACCATATGCAAAAAACATATTAGAAAGTCCAAGTCGGGAAAGGGAAAAAGTAACTCTTAGAAAAATATTAGTCATCCTCGTTGCACGTAACAACTCTTCCCAATAGGAAATTATTAACCTGAAGCCACTTGCAAATCTGAAGCTTTGCAAGCTTCTCAAAATAAGAGTCAAGAGCTACTCCTTAAGCAGGTTGATTGTATATTTTCTTCTTTTTCATTTTTCAAGATGTGTAGGTAGTGTTAAATTTGTATTTTTTTTTTTCAAGTTTACAATCTCTGTTCTTTAGCATGCTGGCTAAAAAAAACCCCCAAAAACTATTCTGGAAAGTGTCAAGCATCCACAAAAGTGGCAAGAGTCATCCATGAATCCCTACTTGCTGAGGTGGTGTGTGCTTCCACTAGGAAGCACCCAATGTCTTCTTGCCTCTCCCAGTTTGCAGCTTTTAAAGAGATTTCCTGGCACAGTACTTGAGGATTTTCCTAATTCTTTTCCCCTAGCTTCTAATATCTAACCCTACTGCTGTCTTTGACCTCCAGAAAGTAGCATCACAAGGTATTGGTAACCAGAGGGTTCTTATAGAACAGAAGAGAAGAAATAGGCTTGCTGAAGTTCACATGCATTCAGGGCCTTAGCTTTCTTCAAGGAACTGAAGTCTCTTGCCAGTGAAAATTTTTCATGATGTATGTTCCACTTGATTGTAATTGAACCTGACTTCTTCCAGCCATGCTCTAAGTGGGCACTTTTGCAGCCCCTGCCAGTAATGTGCCCAGAGCTTTGATTCCAAGAGCCTGGTGGGCCAGTGGAGCTTGGCTGGTGTGCTAGGTGGGCAGCCATAGGGCTTTCTTAACACATGCTGGCAAGGAGGAAAGGGGTGTTTCCCTTTGGCACCCCATACCCAGGAGACACTGCCATCACTTGGACTGGCTGCCCGCCATGACCTCCTCCCTGGTCTCATTTACTTCCTCT
Organism: Bos indicus x Bos taurus; assembly: GCF_003369695.1. NCBI lineage: Eukaryota > Metazoa > Chordata > Mammalia > Artiodactyla > Bovidae > Bos > Bos indicus x Bos taurus. Next base: position 28,982,742 of record NC_040093.1, on the reverse strand, counting down.
CTCGCTCCTCCTGCAACCAGTGTGACGGCGCTGCCACAGGTATCACCTCCCTTCCTTGTTCACAACCCTCTGGTGGCTCCCGGTCTCACGCAGAGTGTACGCCAGACACTTCGCCAGGGCTTCAAGACCTTCCTTGTGAGTTCCCGCTTCCCGCCACCCTCATCTCCTACTTCTGTCTTTCCTCATCCACTCCAGCCACAGCGGCCTCCCTGCCCTTGCTCAGACCAGTCAGGTGTGGCCCCCATTTGGGGTGCCTGTGTCTTACTCTCTCTCTGCCTGGAATACCCTTCCTCCAGACAGAGACATGGCGCCCCTGCCTCATTCTTCTTTAGGTCTTTGCTTCACTGTCACCTTCCTGGTGAGACTTTCTCACCACCCCAGGGCCTCCTTCCACCTGTGTCACTCCCCGTCTCCTTCCCTCCTTTCATTTTTTTTTTTCTACTGCATTTGCTGCAATCTAATGAATTATGTGATGTACTAAAAAAAAATGGATAGTGTCTGTTTGCCTCCGCTAGAATATAAATACCCAGGGGCACAGCATTTTGTCTCTTCCGTACCTGTTGGATGTCAGAGACTGGAAGAGTGAGTGCTCGCTCGCTATACACGTGTGAATGGCACGACCGCAGACGGAGCAGGGCCGCACGAGATTGAAGGAGGTCAGTGAGCCTCCGATGCTGAATCTGGTTCCAGTTCTGGAACTCGACTTATAACACCCATGTTTTCATCAGCTTTTTGATTTTTGAGCAGTGCCTGAAAAGGTCCGGGGAAGACCTGGTGCAAGAGAAAGGCCCTTTGTGGAGTGCATGGCATGGCTGGAGTGAAACCTGAGGGCCCCAGAGGCGAGGTGGCTAACGTTGCTATTTATAGCTCAGATTCCAGTATATGTTTTCCAGCCACACTTCTTTCAGCCTCCCCTGTATGTTCTAGTCTGTCACTCAATTAGCTAATGGTTTCTTTAGTCCCATTATGCATTGTAGGGCTCCCCTGGCTCAGGTGTTTTTTTTTTTTAAGAGAATAATAGAGTGTTCTGTTCTCAGAGGTTTAATTTTGTAATAGCCTTGCCAATTAAAAAGAAACCTCTTTCCCAACTTTTTAACTTGCAATTTTTTCAACATACAAAAGAATTGAAAGAATAACACAATGAACACCCAAATGCCCTCTACCAGGAACCAACACTCGTTAAGAATTTGCTACATTTGTTTCACCTCTGTGTGTGAGCCTGTGAGTGTGTGCATTTTTTTTTCTCTCACTGAACCACTTGAAGGTAAACTGCAGATATCATGACACTTCATTCCAGAAAACTTGTCTCAGTTCAGTTCAGTTCAGTCATTCAGTTGTGTCTGACTCTTTGTGACCCCATGAATCGCAGCATGCCAGGCCTCCCTGTCCATCACCAACTCCCGGAGTTCACCCAAACTCATGTGCATCGAGTTGGTGATGCCATCCAGCCATCTCATCCTCTGTCGTCCCCTTCTCCTCTTGCCCCCAATCCCTCCCAGCATCAGAGTCTTTTCCAATGAGTCAACTCTTTGCATGAGGTGGCCGAAGTATTGGAGTTTCAGCCTCAGCATCAGTCCTTCCAATGAACACCCAGGACTGGTCTCCTTTAGGATGAACTGGTCGGATCTCCTTGCAGTCCAAGGGACTTGCAAGAGTTTTCTCCAGCACCACAGTTCAAAAGCATCAATACTTCAGGGCTCAACTTTCTTCACAGTCCAACTCACATCCATACATGACCACTGGAAAAACCATAGCCTTGACTAGATGGACCTTTGTTGGCAAAGTAATATCTCTGCTTTTGAATATGCTGTCTAGGTTGGTCATAACTTTCCTTCCAAGAAGTAAGCATCTTTTAATTTCATGGCTGCAGTCACGATCTGCAGTGATTTTGGAGCCCAGAAAAATAAAGTCTGACACTGTTTCCACTGTTTCCCCATCTATTTCCATGAAGTGATGGGACTAGATGCCATGATCTTCGTTTTCTGAATGTTGAGCTTTTAAGCCAACTTTTTCACTCTCCTCTTTTACTTTCATCAAGAGGCTTTTGAGTTCTTCTTCACTTTCTGCCATAAGGGTGGTGTCATCTGCGTATCTGAGGTTATTGATAGTTCTCCGGGCAATCTTGATTCCAGCTTGTGCTTCTTCCAGCCTACAAAACCATGAGAGTAAGTGCAGATATCATCCTAATATCATCTTGGGTCTCTCAAGAATGAAACCATTCCTAAATACAGACATAGTGCCATTACTGAACCTAAGAAAATAAATGGTAATTAAAGACATCATTCAATATCCAATCTGGATGTGAATTTCTCCAGTCATCCCAAGAATATATTTTTCAAAGTAAGACTTAGTCAAAATTCACACAAGACATTTGGTAGTTATGTTCCTTTAAATCCAAGAGTCTTCTTCCTGCCTGTCCCACCTCCCATTTTAAATGTTTTTAGTGACATTGGCTTTTCAAGGAGCCTGGGATAGTTGCCCTATAGATGTCCCATATTCTGGGTTAGTCTGATTGCTGTCTTGTGGTATCACTGAATTTGTTCCTCTGTCCCCTTATTTCATGTAATCTGGGAAGGAGGTTTAGTGGCCTGATTGGATTCAGGTTAAATGCTTTTTTAAGAAGACTATTTATTTATTTGGCTGTGTTGGGTCTTCATTGCTGCCCAGAGACTTTCTTTAGTTGTCCCTTGGCATGTGAGATCTTCCTGGATCAGGGATTGAACCCATGTCCCCTGCTTTGGCAGGTGAATTCTTAACCACTGGACCACCAGGGAAGTCCTATAAGAAGACTTTAAAAGTGCTGTTGTGTACTTCATCCTGTAACATGTCAGGAAGCATGTGGGTGTTGGATTGTCTTGCTCTTAGTGATGCTCAGTTCAGTTACTTGGTTATGACACTAATGGTCAGAGGTCTCTCTGAAGTGTTTCTCTGTTAGTAAATAAAGGACTAGAGGGTTATGTTCTTAGTTTAAAGGGATCTTCCCTGGTGGCTCAGCATTAAAGAATCTGCCTGCAGTGCCAGAGTCCTGGGTTTGATCCCTGGGTTGGGGAGTTCCCCTGGAGAAGGGAATGGCTATCCACTCCAGAATTCTTGTCTGGAGAATTCCATGGACAGAGGAGCCGGGTGGGCTATAGTCCATGGGGTCGCAAAGAGTTGGACGTGACTGAGCGACTAATACTAAAGAGAAAAACCTCCCCTGTCACTGGCTCTTTTTGAAAGTCAAATGTGTCTCCAAGACTTGTAAGGTAACTTCTGAACCTACATGTGTATAATGACACTGCTTGACAAGGTGAGCAGGTAATTGAGTTGGCGCCTCGACATGACCCCAGTGGAGAGGAACATTCAGTCTGTGCCCCTAGCTTTGTCAGAAGACCACAGTGGGGTGGCTGTCAGGAGGGGGAAATTAGCAGCAAGAGGCCTTGGGCTCCTCTAGTTTCTTGTCAAATATCATCCCTCCAGGAAGGAGGGAGGAAGGTGTCTACACTCTCTTTGTAAAGTGATGGCCTTTGAGATACCAAGAAGGGAATTATCCCAGCACATTTCCAACAATGGCATGTCAGACATCTTTAGGATGTGTCCTAGAAATAAGATGGAAGACCATTTGTCCTTGTGATGGATATGTGACCTTGGAAGACTTTTGTTGACTCTTTTGCTGAAGCCTGAAAAAGGCTTAGAAAGGTCAGGAGAAGAGTGAATATACAATGAATGAGTTAGACCAAGAGAAATTTGGACTCTCCAGCCTAAAAACAGGACCATCAACAGGGAGATAACAGGAACTTCCCTGGCAGTCCAGTGGTTAAGACTCCATGCTTCCAGTGCAGAGGGCTAGAGTTTGATCCCTGGTCAGGAAACTAAGATCCCACATACTGCATGACGTGACCAAAAAAACTTTCTTCTAAATTAAAAATTATTAAAGGAACAACACAACAGGGGCATAATAAAAATGACAGCTTACCAGGAACCTACTAGATACTATTTAATTCTTAACATATATTCTCTGGAAAGTGTGTTCTTACTCCTGTTTTGCAGGTTGAGAGACTAATGCTCAAGGTAAGTATTCCAGTCTGCCTAACTGGTATGCTATGTTAAGTCGCTTCAGTCATGTCCGACTCTGTGCGACCCCATAGACGGCAGCCCACCAGGTACTGTGTTTGAATCCAGTCTGCCTAACTGCTACTTGTCTTAGACCTCTGAGCTCTACTGCCTGCTAGGGACTCAGGCCCTGGATCTCAGCATGAAGAGTAGGGAGATGCTTCTTGATGAAAAAAAAGAAAAAGTAAACATTTATTATCTCATAGTTTCAGTGTGTCAGGTTTTGGGAATAGCTTAGCTGGGCAGCCTGGCCTGAGCTCTTCCATGAAGTTGCACTCAATACACTGGGTGGGCTGCAATAATCTGAAAGCTAGACTGAGGCTGAAGGGTCCATTTCCACGGTGGCTCATCTGCATGGCTGGCAAATGATGCTGCTGGTTCAGATGCCTCGGTTCTTTCCCCTCTCTTGGAGTTTGTTTTTTAATTGGAGGATAATTGCTTTACAATATTGTGTTGGTTTCTGCCATACATTAGCACAATTCAGCCATAGATATGCATATGTCCCCTGCCTCTTGAACCTCCCTCCCGCCTCCCATCCCATTCACCCTACCCCGGGTTGTCACAGAGAACCTGATTTGAGCTCCTTGTGTCATGTAGCACATTTCCAGTGGCTGTTTGTTTTACATATGGTAATTTATGTTTTTGCATGCTACTCTCTCAATTCGTCCCACCTTCTCCTTCCCTGACTGAGTCCACAAGTCTGCTCTCTCTGTCTGCATCTCCACTGTGAAACTGAGAGTGTTACTCAGTCACGTCCAAGTCTTTGCAACCCCGTGAACTGTAGCCCACCAGACTTCTCTGTCCTTGGTATTCTCCAGGCAAGAATACTGGAGTGGGTAGCCATTCCCTTCTCCAGGGGGTCTTCCCAACCCGGGGATCAAACCCAGGTCCTGTATAGCAGGCAGATTCTTTACCGTCTGAGCAATTTGCTGCCCTGTAAACAGGCTCATCAGTACCATCTTTCTAGATTCTGTATCAGTTCAGTTCAGTTCAGTCGCTCGGTCGTGTCCGACTCTTTGCAACCCCATGAACTGCAGCACGCCAGGCCTCCCTGTCCATCACCAACTCCCAGAGTTTACCCAAACTCATGTCCATCAAGTCGGTGATGCCATCTAACCATCTCATCCTCTGTCATCCCCTTCTCCTCCTGCCCTCAATCTATGTATGTGTTAATATATGATATTTGTTTTTCTCTTTCTGACTTCACTGTGTGTAATAGGCTCTAGGTTCATTCCCTCATTAGGACTGACTCAAATGTGTCCTTTTTATGGCTGAGTAATATATTCCATTGTATATATGCACCACAACTTCTTTATCCATTCATCGATGGATATCTAGGTTGCTTCCATGTCCTAGCTATTGTAAATAGTGCTGGAACGGACACTGGAGCACATGCGTCTCTTTCAATTATGGTTTTCTCAGGGTATATGCCCAGTAGTGGAATTGTTGGGTCATATGGTTCTATTCCTAGTTTTCTCCATTCTTGGACTTTTGAAGGAACTAGTTTTCAGGTTACAAGTGTTCTTTTATAGAAATTAAAAAAAATTTATTTTTGGTGTGCTGGGTCTTCATTGTGGTGTGCGGGCTTTCTCTAGTTGCGGCAAGCGGGAGCCACACCACAGTGCAGGGGCTTCTCAGTGCGGTGGCGTCTCTCGTGGAGCACAGGCTCTAGGTGTTCTGGCTTCAGTAGTCGTGGCGCATAGGCTTAGTCGCTCTGCAGCATGTAAAATCTTCCCTTACCAGGGACCACCTGCATTGGCAGGCTGATTCTTAACCACTGTGCCACCAGGGAGGTCCTATAGAAATATTAAAGTATATATATATTTGGCTGCACAAGGTCTTAGTTGCAACTTGTGGGATTAGTTCCCTGACCAGAGATCAAACACTGATCCCTGCATTGGGAACATGGAGTCTTAGTCCCTGGACCACAGGGAAGTCCCTCTTGGGTTTTTGAAGGAACTAGTTTTCAGACTACACATGTTCATTTCTAGAAATATTTGGAACTCACCAAGCCCCTTAGTGAAACTGACTGAAAACAGACTCAAAAGGATTCAGAGAGATCCATTGCAGGGAAGAAAAGTTAAAGGAAGGGAGAGATGCCTTGAGAGCTCGAAAGCCTGAAAGATAACTGATACCTACCTTAGATCCTTGAATTGATCAAGACTTTTTTAGGGGTCTAAGTTCTTAAAGGACTGTATCTGTTTCTTAGAGAGATGCAGGGCAGACTCTTTTTGGTGGGGGGCAGTTGTCTCTAGGAAATGCTCATGGAGATAGTTATTTATACATACCCTGCCTTGTTCTAGAAAACCAGCTTATAATAATACAGTAGCAACTAAGAGATAAAATGAAGTGGTGGTTTGATGGGTAGTGTGGGCAGGGAGGGAGGTTGGAATATATGGCATTTTCCTGGTCTGGCTTTGTAAGATGTGGGGAGGCGTGGAAGGACTGCATACTCTTTGGAAGTTCTCATAAACGCTGCCCTTTCTCGGTAATTATTGAACAGCCCTGAGCTGGAGGCTGTGGATCCCGGGCAGTAACTGGATGGAGGCCATTCTGTGTGGCCGGTCTCAGTGGTGGGGTCGGGTGTGTGTATGCAGCAGTTTCCAGCTCCCCTGGGGTTTGGTGCCTCTGCCTCGTGTCGGCTTGTTCTGTTTCTTCTTTGCCCATAGGGCTGAACTTGCCGAGTGTTCTAGGGCTGGGTGACTCTGAACTGCCCTCTCACCTCAACTCATGGAGCCAGGTGTCCGTTAGTCTCTCCTTATGGAACTCAGCCAGGACCATGTAACTACGGGACTAACTTGCCCGTACTGAGCTTTTGTTGTAAACTTTTTTTACCCCTTATTTCAAAGCAAAACATTTCCAGAACTGAAAATTAAAAAACAACTTTTTTAGGGCTTCCCTGGTGGTCCAGTGGTTGAGACTGTGCTTCCAATGCCAGTGGGGGCGGGGGTGGGGCGGCACAGGTTCAATCCCTGGTCAGGGAACTAGATCCCGAATGCCTTGAGGCATGGCCCCCCCAAAAATTAATTTAAAAACCAAACTTTTTAGCCCAGATAATAAGTCTCTACAATTGTTTACGTAGAGATGATTCCTGATGACTTTTCTTTAGTGTCTCTTGACCTGTTTAGACTCTCTACTGGTTGGGGGATGCTGCTTGGAACTGCTTTCTTCCTCTGCATACCATCAGTATCTCTTACTCTTTTCTTTTGGTCCTGCAGATATAAGCAAACATATAAGTAATATAGAAATTACCTAGCAAACCTAATGCTCTAAAATGTTTAGAAGAAAAAACAAGCACATCCTTCCCCACCAGCCTGATAATACAGTTAGGCATATTCCTCCGTGTTCCTTTTTCCATGCCTTAAGACAAGTTTGAAGATGCAGTGAAAAATGTTGCCAGGGAAGCCAAAGTTGGTGAAGTGGGAGCTCATAACTTACAGAATCTTAACCTTGGTGTGCGTTTGCGTTTGTCCATCCACATTGCTTTTTGTGTCCAACAGTGGAGAACACACAGCTGACCCTGAACCTGCAGACAGAGAACAAAGGCGGTGTTGTCTCGGGTGGTGAGCTGACAATTTTCCTGGACGGGCCGACTGTTGATCTGGGAAGTGTGCCTAATGGCAGTGCCGTGACGGATGGTGAGTGCCGCCCTGCTCCCCAGGGCTGTGCCGGGACAGGGCAGGGTGGGGCGGGGCAGGGCAGGGCTGAGGAGGTCCCCAGAGCTGGGTTCTCTACCAGATATCTGGGTTCAGGTACTGCTTAGCCAGCCCTGACTCTTCTGAGCGTTGTGGATCCCAGTCATGACATGATTTTTCAAGGACTGCTTTCTGATAAAGGACCAAAATAAATGTCAAGTCTTTGTGAGTGTGTTGTTGTTTTGGTTTGAGAACAGAGAGAAACATCTTTTCATCCCACACGGACTTTGGAAAATAAAACATCTTTATTAAATGTTACTTGGGCCTGTTTTTCTTCTTCCGAATGCACTTAAACTCCCTGGGAAGCTTGAGAGTATCTTTTATGAGATGGTCTTGATTGGGAGAGGGGAACCGTGTGTCTCAGAGATTCACACCAGCAACACACAGGCAAGAAGCAGGGAAATCGGAGAGTGGTTTCTGCCTCGTCCTGAATGTGGGCGGTTTGTTTCTTTTCATCTAGTTTGAAATTAGTCACCTTTGGATCTAGCAGGAAATTATTTCATGACATCTGAGGTCTGAAATGGGTTGGCTCTCTGCATAATTTTTTCTCATTAAATGTGATGTAACTATGGTGTTTTCCAGGCCCCAACCAGGCTTTCCATAGGTGCAGGGGTTGAGATTCCAGTTCTGTTTCAAGGGCATTTGGGTGGAGTCTCAGTGACTGGATGGGCCTTACTGCTGCAAATCCTCCCTCAGCTGGGCTGCATGGTGCTTGGGGCGCTTTAGGTGCATCTAGAGAACACGCGTCATTCACTCGTTCAGCACATATGTCCATAATTGAGCACTGGGTATGTACTAGCTCCTGGCCCAGGTGCTGGCCGGATGGCAGGGGCAAAATTCACATGGTCTCTGTTCCCTAGAGCTTGTGATCTACTTGACAGGGGCAGGGGATATTAGACACCAAACGAGTAAATGCACAAATAATTATATAATCATAACTGACCTGCTAGGAAGGAAGAGTGCTGGGTGGTGTGAAGTTCCTCCACTTTAGGGGGAATCTCATCTACATTAGGGACCCAGAGAAGGTTTTCTTTGAGGTCTAGCAAGTCTCTAGCTGAGACTTGCTAGAACATGAGTTTAGACAGGCCAAGGTGGGGATGTGAGCTGTTGGGGTGGCTGAGTAAGAGGTAGAGGGGTCTCAGGCGCAAAGGCTCTCAGATGGAAGCGAGTGTGGCCTTTCATAGGCATAGGGACAGCCAGTTGGATAGTGAGGAGTGAGAAAAGTAGAGTGGTGGGAGATGAGGCCAGTTCGATCACACAGCCTCCAAGACCTCAATAAGGATTTGGAACTACAGCATAAGAAGCAGAAAGCTGTTGAAGGGTTTTTAATCAGGAGACTGTCATGATTTGATTTAGATTGGATCTGATCTGACTTTATTAAGTTTTTTAAATTTTATTTTAAAAATATTTATTTTTTTTGACCGCATCAGGTCTTCATTGTGGCCCACGGGCTCTCTAGTTGTGGGCTCAGTTGTCCTGTGGCATGTTCCCTGACCAGAGATGGAACCCATGTCCCCTGAATTGGAAGGTGGATTCTTAACCCCTGAACTGCCAGGGACGTCCTTGATTTGGCTTTTCAAAAGCTCGCTGATTGTGATGTGGAGAGATGCCCCAATTCCTTGCCCCCACTTTGCGTGGTCAGCATCTGGCCTCTGTCTCACGTGGTGTGGTTTCATTTAATATGTAAGGCAACATGCTTGTAAAGTGCCTGAGACGTTCTTGAAGGTCTTGAGGAAGAGGAAGTGTTTCCCAGGTTTGAGCCCCTTTGTTCCTTGGCCCCATTCAGATCTCACCTGTCCTTGTTGGGCTGGCAGCTGCAGCTTAGTGGACACTCGCTGTCCGTTGCGGGTAGAAACACGCCATTAGCGGTGTTGCCGTACCCACATCTCGAACAGAGGTGTGAGCTTCTCAATGTTTCTTTCTTACGATGGATCCCTTTTCCAGGTTCACAGCCACCTTCAAGAGAATCCAGTGGGACAGCCGTCGCTCCAGAGAACCGCCACCAGCCCCCCAGCACAAACTGCTTTGGTGGGAGATCCCGGTAAGACATCCTCCTCCTGCCCTGTGAAGGAGGGGGAGCCAGGAGTTGCTCAGAGCTCCTGAAAACATGTGGGAAAGTGACGAGGAACAGTTTATGTTAGAAACTGTCAGAAATTTCCAGAGAGCTTGTAACTGACTTGCAAGACTTATAAGTATGTTAATATGGCCCAGAGGGGAATACACAACTCAGGATTCCCAGACGGGTCAGTGGTTCCTTGACAAAGATGGGATGGACCAAGTTGTTTATTGCTCAGTTGAGCAGAGCTTGACTGCTTTTTGATGATCAGGTACCATGGCCACAGTTATCCTTCCAGGAAATACAAAGGAACACTTAGAGCAGTCGTTCTTTTTTTTGTTTTTTTTTCTTTCCTTTTTATTTAGGCTTGCTGTGCAAAGATTTTCTCTAGTTAATGGCAAGCTGGGGCTGCTCGCTAGTTGCGGTGTGCAGGCTCCTCATTGCGGTGGTTTCTCTTGTTGCAGAGCATGGGCCTTAGGGCACACGGGCTTCAGTAGTTGTGGTGCACGGGCCTAGCTGCCCCAAGGCCTGTGGGATCCTCCTGGACCAGGGATCAAACCCCTGCGACCTGCATTAGCAGGAAGATTTCTAACCAGCAGACCACCAGGGAGGTCCCCAGAGCAGTGTTTTTGTGTATGTGACATTTTCTCTCTGTACATTTTTGTTTGTGGGGATGATCCATGATTCCCTTTGGAGTGCTGATTCAGACTTCCTGCACTCAGAGTCTGAGCTGTATTATACTTGTTATATATGCATCACAAATGATGTTATTTTTAGACTTAATTTTATTTATTGACATCTCCATCTTACACCTGTGTTAATGGTGCATACTCATCTCCATGGCCACTAAATTCCCAGGCAGGGGAGTAGTTTTAAGTATATTAGATGGGGAGGAGTTTTTATTATATATTGCTTATTGTTTCATTGTTTGTTACACTGTACAAAATTCCAAGACATTTTAAAGAAATTTTAAGGAAAAGAATCATATGGAATGTAGTTTGTAAACCAGAGTGCAGGTGAATAACTAGTAGACTCTTCCCAAACAAGTCCTGGGGCATGGGGGAATGATGCTTTAAGAAACAGAGTATATAGCGAGCTGGGGCTGCTATATACCCACAGCATCTGGAAAGACTGCACTGCGGACAGCGATCAGCCTGTCTAGATCTTGTGGTCTTGAGGGCTTGTGAGGTCTTGAAGGCCAGCAGGCGTCAGGAACAAGAGAGGGTTAGGCATTTGGATCTTCTGTCTATAGCATCATCAGGAGCAGAGGTACCATTTCCCTGTTGTCTCTTCTCCAAGCTTCTGCAGAGCTCTGGCCTCATTTCCTGAAGATGGGTCACCTAGTCTGTCACGGAGAAGAGAGACTTTCAGTTGGGAAAAGTAGCTGGGTCTCAGAGGGTGGTTGTTGTTTAGTTGCTCAGTTGTGTCTGACTGTTTGTGACCCCATGGACTGCAGCACACCAGGCTTCCCTATCCTTCACTATTTCCAGGACTTTTCTCAAACTCATGTCCATTGAGTTGGTGATGCCATGCAACCATCTGATCCTCTGTCGTCCCCTTCTCCTCCTGCCTTCAATCTTTCCCAGCATCAGGGTCTTTTCCAGTGAGTTAGTTCTTCACATCAGGTGGCCAAAGTATTGGAGCTTCAACTTTAGCATCAGTCCTTCCAATGAATATTCAGGACTGATTTCCTTTAGGATTGACTGGTTTGATGTCCTTGCTGTCCAAGGGACTCTCAAGAATCTTCTCCAGCACCACAATTTGAAAGCATCAGTTCTTCAGCATTGAGCCTTCTTTATAGTCCAACTCTCACATCCATACATGACTACTGAGTCTCACAGGGTCAAGTACCAACAATACAACTGGCAAATCTTGTATCAGCAGTGGCACCATTGGCACTCAGAGCTAGAAGAACAGAGTCTCTTCAGTGACGAGTGGCTGGTGGAGAGGAACACCTCAGGTGCTCGCTGTGAGAATGCTGCCTCTGAGCCCTGGTACTTGTCACTGCCATCTTGGTCTTTGAGCTGACTGGAAAATTTGTGTCAAGCACAACTGATGTCACTTAATTTGGGGCTGGAGGAAGGCAGCGTTAGGCTCTTAACAGGTTCGGACTTAAGTTCTTGAGCTGTTTGTTGCTCTGTGAAGTTCTCTGATTGGTAGACCTTGACATTCACATATCTGGATAGCCCTCCTTTGTGCTCTTGTTTGTGTTGAGGGCTGTTGATTGTTAGAGCAGTAGCCAGACTTCAACAGAAAATCGGTCGCAACTTTGCCCACAACACACAGTGGACATTCATTGGTAGTTAATTGTCAGTGGACAAAGTGCTTGTAGATAAGTGAAGCCATCTGGGAGCCTCCTCTGTCTGTCTGGCTGCTGCTTCATTTTCTACGTGTGGTCTGTGAATTTTCACAGGCCTCTGCCATCTAGGTATTCATTGTATGTTCGCGTGGAACCCACTGCCATTTGGTGGCAAACACCTGGATGTATGGCCTTTATGAAGTCACTGTGCACACAGGGAGTGGCAGGGTGGTCTAGTGGATGAGCGTGAGGCTCTGGCAGCAGATGTAGACTGAATCCTGACCTGTCATTGACTTGCTATACATTATTGGGCAAGTCATCAAACTTCTCAGCCTCTCAGTCTTTCCAGGTGTAAAATGGGGGTATCGCCTGCCTCAGGGGATCACTGCAGGAATTAATTGGGATGAGTTAGGTGGCTCAGAAGGTAAAGAACCTGTCTGTAATGCAGGAGACCCGTGTTCCACCCCTGGGTTGGGAAGATCCCCTGGAGAAGGGAATGTCTACTCACTCCAGCATTCTTGCTGGAGAATCCCATGGACAGAGGAGCCTGGAGGGTTACAGTCCATGGGGTCAGAAAGAGTCAGACATAATTGAGTGACTAACACACAGTACCATCTGAGGGCCTTGCACACAGGCATTGCGCAGTAAAGGTGGCCAGGAGTTGCATCTGGAGACTGTCTTTCACGCCCCACTTCCCCACCCCCAAACCTGGGACGTAACGCATGATGAAGCATTCCTGTTCAGGAGTCTGTAGTTAGGAGGGTGATGAATCAAACCTTCAGGACTCAGGGACAATCCTCCGCTGTCCTTGGTTTCCTGTGGCAGAGAGAATGACGGGCTTCGGCCCGCTGCCTCCCAGACTAAATATTTAGCTTTCGCCGTCTGAAAGGGTAGGTTTTTCTTGGACTTGGGTGCTATTCTCCATGATCAAAGGTGCTCTGATGTGCCCATGAAGGTGAAGATTGCAGTGTGAAAGCAGCCTTTTCCTATCCTGCCCCTGCTTTATAAAGCTATAGAACTGGAACCGTGTAAGAGCTGTATCTTAAGGATTCATTTCCCCAAGTTCATCCAACAACATTTCCAGGTGCTTGCTGAACAGGACCTCGTAGCTCTGTCTCCTAGTGGGATCTTTCCCACTCGTTATGAGTCATCAGGTAGAACATCTCTAGTTGTTTTGCCATTTGGGCTGCTGCATGGAAGCCAGCACGGTATCACTACCCATGGCATAAAGTTATTAGCAGACCAGCCACGTTAGTATCCACTCAGTGGGTCTGGTTGAGTAAAGAAAGAGTTCATATCACACACTGTTGTATAGTCTTGCAATGAAATGCTGTCTGGTAGCAAAAAAATGGGGAATAGAAAGTTAATATCAATGTGTTGGAATCTCAGAAACATAATGTTGAACAAGAGCTGCAGATGACAGAAAAAGTATATAGTATAATGTCATTTATATAAAGTTTAAAAATGTAAAACTAAACCATGTGTGTGTGTGTATATATATAATATATATATATATATATATATATTTTTTTTTTTATGGATACCTTCGTGGGTGGTAAAACTGTAAAAAACAGAAGGGAATCATTAACCCTGAATTCAGGAGGTTGGTTGTCACTGGTGGGTGGGTTTAATGAAGAAAAAGCACAATGAAAGCTTCTGGGTACTGGGAATGCTATTTCTTAGCCCAGGGTTTTTTTTTTCTTTAACTGAATATTTAATATATTCTTTCATTTGCATGATATATTTCACAATACAGAAACTATCATCTACCAATCTAGGTAAGCTGAATAGGGATGGTGTTTGGTTGCAGAGATTGTCGTCTACCGTTGAGGCAGACAGGTTTCAGAACTTTGGCTTTCTCCAGGCTGGATGACGAGCACTCGTTTCTCTTCCGCCCTGTTCATCTTTACAGCAGTGGAGCTGGTGATTCTAAGACGATGCTCCACACTGGCCTTGGCGGCTGCGCTTCCATCACTTAAAGATCTCAGGTGGGAGAATGTCATCTGGGCCTTGGGAACAGGATCCAGATGAAAGCTGGCCACTGCCAGACCGTGTGTCAGAATAGCAGTAATCATGATGGCCTGAGAGGGCCAGTCTGGTGCCGTTTTGTGCTTGGAGTGGGGACTGTTACGTGGGGTACCCAGGCTCTGTCTGTGAGTGTATGGGACTGTGTGTCAGAATAGCAGTAATCTTGGTGGCCCGAGAGGGCCAGTCTGGTGCCGTTTTGGGCTTGGAGTGGGGGCCGTTACGTGGGGTACCCAGGGCTCTGTCTGTGCGTGTGCTGTCCCGGCCTGCGTCCTCAGCCCGTGTTCCCTGTTCCAGTGTTGCGGAGCCCCCTGGGAAAGTGTGTGCTAGTTGGCATGGGGAAAGCCTTCCACACCCTCCAATAATCCCCCAGTGTTTGTTTTATTTTGCTGGAATGAGGGCTGACTTGGGAACTGTGCCTAAGTCAATTCAGGTTTTGCAGATCTCCTGTGTGCCCGGTGTCGTGCACACATCGCCTTGCATGACGCTTGCCAGAAGCATGGTGTCTGCTTTCCACATGCAGTCTTCATGGCATGTGCAATGTATGTGAAGTTTCACACCATGGGAGGCTCTGAGAGAGAAGAGATGAGTGTGTGGAGAGGAAGACACTGAGGAGAGGGAGGGCAGAAGTTTGCAGAGAGACTTGTCCACCGTCCAAGGGTTCAGTACAGTGGCTTAGGGGCTAACAGTGTTAACTAGAGAAGCTAACAGTGGGGTGAGCATGGAGCGAAAAAGAACCCAGCAGGGGGATCCCCGATGGTACTGGCAGCCCTCTTCAGAGATACTGTCAGGTGAGAAATGGTTGAGAAATTCCAGACTGAAGGTGGAAAGCCAGAGCATTGGAATCCCTCTGTGGTTTGCTGATTCTTCATCACCTGTGATTTTACCCCCTCCTCCTTGGCTATTACATGAAATTAGGGAGTTAAGGTGGTGTCAACCGATGGGTGAAACCATCATAGAACTGTCTGTGAACTGTGCTGTTGCTCCAAGCACAGACTTAAGATTCCTTCTGACTTGCAGACAGAAAAGGATAAATATCCTTTGACATCTCTTATATGCAGAATCTAAAAAGAAATGATACAAATAAACTTACAGAACAGAAAGAGATTCAGACTTAGAGAATGAACTTACGGTTGTGGGGAGGTGGAAGGGAAGAGACGGTTAGGGAGTTTGGGATGGGTGTGGACATAGTGCTATATTAAAATGGATAACCAAGACGGACCTACTGTATGGCACATGGACCTCAGTTGAATGTTATGTGGCAGCTTGGATGGGAGGGGAGTTTGGGGAAGAATGGATGCCTGTGTATATATGGCTGACTCCCTTCACTGTTCATCTGAAACTATCACAACATTGTTAATCCTTAACTGGATATACCCCCAAACGAAACAAAACATTAAAAAAAAAACGATGAGAAAAAAATATTTCTTCCAACTTGAACAACTAGCTCCTCTGTCTAGAATCCCTATAGATTTTCCATCGTCATACAGGGAAATGGTATGAGCAAATGGAAGAATGCGTTGAATTGGATTTTGGGTTCATAAAGTTTTTCACTCATAGGCCTGAAATCTGTGAAAGAGATCTTGGTTAAGAAGATATAGGGGCTTAAGTAATTAATTTTTCTTTATTATATACTATATATGTATTTATTGTAAGAATATGTGTGAATGTACATGAGTGTGCATGAGCATGTTTGTGTGTGTGTTTGGTGTGAAGGGCTGGAGGCCTCTGTTCCCCATCAGCCGTCAGTATTGGGCCGTGTTGGTCAGAATCTGCATTTCAACAAGCTCCCACCCAGTTCTTTGACATGTGAGTTCATACCCTCCTATGATAGAGTTTTCGTCCACCCTCCTTTCCTCTCTCCCTTTTTATCCTGCTCTGATGAAAGCATATCAGATTTATTGACTCCCTTGCCTTGGCATTAGTGACCTCTGGAGATTTAAAAGCCCTAATCTCAGAGACATGGAAAGGCCCAAGGTCTCTGGTGAGCTCTAAATAGCTCATCAGCTGTGTCTGCAGACAGCCTAGCCCAGAAAGGAAAGAAAAATAAACTTCACCGAGCGAGAGGATGCTGGGAACACTGCTGGAAGTCCTTGGGGGACCAGCGAAGACCGGGAAGCCAAGCTAATGGGAGTAAGAGGCAGATGGAAACTGAGCCTTCAGGCGCTGGGCCACTCTCTGTCATTGTTGGCCACTGCCGCCTGTCCTTCCACTGAGATGACTAAAGGTGCTTGATTCGGAACTGTAGTTAGTTAGTTATTTTTGGCCACGCTGTGCCGCTTGAGGATCTTAGTTCCCCAACCAGGGACTGAACCTGGGGCCCCAGCAGTGAAAGCACCGATTCCTAACCACTGACCACCAGGGAATTCCCTTCAACCTGCAGTGATGTGGCGATGTCACCCTGTCAGCGTGACGCTGATCCAAATGTCTTTATGGTCTCCATTCAGGTCTCCCACCCAATAACTTCTACTTAAAATCTAGCTGTAGGCTCATTACAATTGCTGGGGAAGAGAGAGGAGTAAGAAAAGGAATATGAGTAGTTTGTTTACTCATATAGTAATAACTGAGACCCGGTTCCTGCACAGAAGGAGCTTGCAGGGCTCTCTTCTGAGTAGATGGTATGTAAGGAATAGGGTTGAGACCATGGACAAGAGCTACCCTGCATTCCCAAAGCCACACATTGAAAAGTCATTATCGAGATGAAGTACACATTTATTTATATGTTAATTTATTAATTCTGCACTGATTAAAATTATGCATTATTGTACTTTTTTTGTTTTAGGGTTTTGTTTTTGTTTTTTTGGCTGTGCCACGTGGCTTGTGGGATCTTAGTTCCCTGACCAAGGATTGAACTCAGGTTTCTGGCAGTGGAAGCACAGAGTCTTAATCACTAGACCAGCAGGGAATTCCCTATTGAATGTTTGTTTATTCAGATCCGTTTTATCTCATTGGTCTTTATTGGAGGCAATTTTTGTTGGAGGCAGTATTTGTTCCATAAACATGAATGCCAGGCTGTGAGCTGGGTTGTAGATAAAAAGATAAAAAAGTCATGGCCCTTGACATTGAGGACTGGCATCTGGTGGGAGACAGAGGTGACAGTTCCAGTGTAGTGTGATGGACCCCATAGTGGTGGTGAGCGAAGCTAGTGGAAAGTTACCTAAATCCACCAGGGGATAGTAGGGGAAGACTTCACATGTTTGATCTGTATTTTGAAGGAGTTTGCAGACCAGTGAAGTTGGGGAAGGGAAGTCGCTCAGGCTGAGGGAACAGCGTCGGCAAAGGCAATTGAGAATAAGAGGACTTGGCGCATTTAGACATACTAGTCATTTGGTAATGTTGACACAAGATATTCAGGATGATAGCTGAAGCCAGCCATGGTCTTCAGGTCAAATCCAGGCTGCACTTGTTTGTTTGTTTAGAGCAGTGCTTGGTTCACAGCAACACTGAGCAGCAAGTACAGAGATTTCCCACCTACCACATATACACAGCCTCCCGCAGCGGGGAGCATGCCGTCAGCATCCCACAATAGAGTGGTTCGTGTTGCTACAATCATTGAACCTACATTGACAAATCATCATCCCAAATGATAATGAGAGACTTTATCTCCCAGTGTCCATAGTTTATATTAGAGTTCACTCTTGGTATTGTGTACTTTATGATTTTGACACATGTATAGTGACATGTATCCACCATTATCAGATCAGATCAGATCAGTCGCTCAGTCGTGTCCGACTCTTTGCGACCCCGTGAATCGCAGCACGCCAGGCCTCCCTGTCCATCACCAACTCCCGGAGTTCACTCAGACTCACGTCCATCGAGTCAGTGATGCCATCCAGCCATCTCATCCTCTGTCGTCCCCTTCTCCTCTTGCCCCCAATCCCTCCCAGCATCAGAGTCTTTTCCAATGAGTCAACTCTTCACATGAGGTGGCCAAAGTACTGGAGTTTCAGCTTTAGCATCATTCCTTCCAAAGAAATCCCAGGGCTGACCTCCTTCAGAATGGACTGGTTGGGTCTCCTTGCAGTCCAAGGGACTCTCAAGAGTCTTCTCCAACACCACAGTTCAAAAGCATCAATTCTTCGGTGCTCAGCCTTCTTCACAGTCCAATTCTCACATCCATACATGACCACAGGAAAAAACCATAGCCTTGACTAGACGAACCTTTGTTGGCAAAGTAATGTCTCTGCTTTTGAATATGCTATAGCATTATACAAAATAGTTTCAGTGCTCTAAAGATCTCCTGTATTCTGTCTGTTTATCCCTCTCTCCCTGTTAACCATTGATCTTTTTACTGCCTATATAGTTTTGCCTTTTCTAGAATGTCATCTAACTGGAATCATAAAATTTGTAGCTCAGATTGTAGCCCTTCACTTAGTAATATGCATCTGAGGTTCCTCTGTGTCTCTTCATGGTTTGATAGTTCATTTGTTTTTTAGAACTAAATAATATTTCTGGTCCCATCACTTCATGGCAAATAGATATGGAAACAATGGAAACAGTGACAAACTTTTTTTGGGGGCTCCAAAATCACTGCAGATGGTGACTGCTGCCATGAAATTAAAAGATGCTTGCTCCTTGGAAAAAATTTATGAACAACCTAGATAGCATATTAAAAAGCAGAGATATTACTTTGCCAGCAAAGGTCCATCTAGTCAGAGCTTTGATTTTTCCAGTAGTCATGTATGGATGTGAGAGTTGGACTATAAAGAAAGCTGAGTGCCGAAGAACTGATGCTTTTGAACTGTGGTGTTGGAGAAAGCTCTTGAGCGTCCCTTGAACTCTTGCAAGGAGATCCAACCAGTCCATCCTAAAGGAAATCAGTCCTGAATATTCATTGGAAGGACTGATGCTGAAGCTGAAGCTGCAATACTTTAGCTACCTGATGTGAAGAACTGACTCATTTGAAAAGACCCTGATGCTGGGCAAAGATTGAAGGCGGGAGGAAAAGGGGACGGCAGAGGATGAGATGGTTGGATGGTATCACCGACTCAATGGACATGAGTTTGAATAAACTCCAGGAGTTGGTGATGGACAGGGATGCCTGGAATGCTGCATGCAGTCCACGGGATTGCAAAGAGTTGGACACAAGTGAGCGACTGAACTGAATTGACTGAAATAATACTTCATAATCTGGACATACCACAGTTTATTTATCCATTCACCTACTGAGGGACATCTTGGTTGCTTCTGAGTTTTGACAATTTTGAACAAAGCTACTGTAAACAGCCCTGTGCAAATTTTTATGTGGACATGTTTTCAACTCCTTTGGAAAAATACAAAGGAGAGCAATTGCTAGGTTGTATGGTAAGAGCTCCTTGGAAGGAAAGTTATGACCAACCTAGATAGCATATTCAAAAGCAGAGACATTACTTTGCCAACAAAGGTTCGTCTAGTCAAGGCTATGGTTTTTCCTGTGGTCATGTATGGATGTGAGAGTTGGACTGTGAAGAAGGCTGAGCACCGAAGAATTGATGCTTTTGAACTGTGGTGTTGGAGAAGACTCTTGAGAGTCCCTTGGACTGCAAGGAGACCCAACCAGTCCATTCTGAAGGAGGTCAGCCCTGGGATTTCTTTGGAAGGAATGATGCTAAAGCTGAAACTCCAGTACTTTGGCCACCTCATGTGAAGAGTTGACTCATTGGAAAAGACTCTGATGCTGGGAGGGATTGGGGGCAAGAGGAGAAGGGGACGACAGAGGATGAGATGGCTGGATGGCATCACTGACTCGATGGACGTGAGTCTGAGTGAACTCCGGGAGTTGGTGATGGACAGGGAGGCCTGGCGTGCTGCGATTCATGGGGTCGCAAAGAGTCGGACACGACTGAGCGACTGAACTGATCTGATCTGATCTGATGGTAAGAGCAAAAGAGTACTTTTAGTTTTGTAACAAATTGCCAAATTGTCTTCCAAAATGGCTATACCATTTTATATCCCCACCAGCAACGGATGAGAGTTCCTATTGCTCCACATCCTCACCAGCATTCGGTGTTGTCAGTATTCTAGATTTTGGCCTTTCTAATAGGCATGTCGTGGTGTCTCGTTTGCATTTCCCTAATGACATATAATGTAGAGCACCTTTTCATATACTCCTTTGCCATGTATATATCTTTTTTGGTGAGGTGTCTGTTCAGGCCTTTTGCCCATTTTTTAAATCAGGTTTTTCCTTTTCTTGTTGTTGAGTCTTAAGTGTTCTTTGTATATTTTGGAAAACAGTCTTTTATCAAGATATGTTTTTACAAATATTTTCTTCCAGTCTGAGTTTGTCTTATCCTCTTGACCACTTCTTTTTGTAAATAAAAATTTTTTTGAATACAGCACATACTCATTCATTTGGGCTTCCCAGGTGACACTAGTGGTAAAGAACCCGCCTGCTAGTGCAGGAAACACAGGTTCGGTCCCTGGGTTGGAAAGATCCCCTGGAGAAGGAAATAGCAACCCACTCCAGTATTCCTGCCTGGGAAATCCTATGGACAGAGGAGCCTGGCAGGCTACAGTCTGTGGGGTTGCAAAAGAGCTGGACATGACTTAGCAACTAAAACAACAAACTGCTTCCAGAACCTCGCTGCCTTGTTGTCGGAGAGTCTACTAGCCCCTGGAATGAAGGGGTAGGAGAAGGGACACAGGAGAAGGCAGAAGAAGGTAGGAATGTCTTGACACAGTGGAGGCCAAGGCTAGGCTCAGGGACCTAGAGATTCCTAGATTGAGGTCCCTAGGACCTAGGGATCAAGAGCATTGATGTGGGAACTGGAGAGGGAGGAGTGGAGGACTAGCTGCAGGTGGTGGCTCCCCTGCAGCGTGCAGACACTTAGTTGCAGCACGTGGGATCCAGCTCCTGGATCAGGGATCGAATCTGTGGCCCTTGCGTTTGGAGTGTGGAGTCTTAGTGACTGGACCACCAGGGAAGTCTGAAGCTGTCACTTTAAAATGACTTCCCCCATAATGGTCATGATTAGTGCTTAGTAGGCTCTGTGGAACAGTGGTACTGAGTGACTCGGGCAGAGTCGTTCCTCTCAAAGTGTATCCATAGGAGGAGAACGCAAGCCAAACCTAGGAGATGCAGAGGACCACAAGGTGTATTCCTGACATTGAACAATGGTACCAGTATTAGGGTCTCCATGATTTAGGGGGCAGGGGTGACATTTCTACTTTAATGAGACCTGTATCTGGATTCTAGGACTTCTCAGTCCTAGAAAATTGTAATTGAAAGGGCAAGAGTTGGGACTTCTCTGGTAGTCCTATGGCTAAGAGTCCACACTCCCAATGCAGTAGTCTGATCAGGGAACTAGAACCTGCATTCTGCAACTAAGACGTGGAGTACCCAGAAAAATAAATAATTAAAAAAAAAAGAAAAAGACAACGAAAGGGAAAATGTTTAGAGAAAAGTCAGTTAAAGAGTATGGATCTCAGAGAAAAGACTTGAGTCACAGGGACTAGCACAGTTTGGGTATGTGATGATCAAAGATCGGAACAGAACTGTCTGGAAATGCTATGGACAGATGTGGATGGCGGGGAAAAGGACTGCTTAAGCCATGGTGTTTGTGGCTGTGGTTTGGTGTGATGAGGTTAGATGTTTCCTTTAGGAGTCTGTTGGCCCTGCTTGGCTCCTTTCGAAAGCGCCAAGGTCTGTGGAAGTGGAGATTTAGGGTTTGGTTTAGCGACTGTCTTTATGATGGCATACTCAATAACCTAAATAGAATGACTCTTTTTATACACTGGAACAATTCTATATTTAGGTTTTTCACTTTGCATTAGGTAAAAATAGTCACAGAACTAAAGCACAGAACACATCACAGGATTTCTTAAAGTTGTTATGTACCCATACCTATTGAAAATATAGCAAAAATACTAGTCTCAATATTCTGAGTCTCCCATCCTTATTCCTATTTATGTATTAGTTCACTTCATTCTGGCACCCGCCTCCTACCATTCTGCCAAGATTACAGCTGCAAAGGCCCAGCTGACCTTGTCTGCAGGTTTGATCTTGTGGACTCTTTACATAGCAACAGGATACAGTATGAAATAATGCAGATGAGAGAGGTATGGTTAAGAAGGCGACCTGTAAACAAAGCCTTGAAGAAGGTGAGGGATTTCTCCATGAGGCTCTCTCGTCAGGGACTTTGGGCAGAGGAGTGGCTCTTGCCAAGGAACCCAGCTGGGAGTGGGCCTTTGGAATTGAAGGAGGCCAGTCTGGCTGGAGTGGAGGGAATGATGGGAAAATAGGAGGAGGCGACGGCATTTAATAGGTGGGGCCAGGTTGTATCCAAGAATTTCTGCTTTGTGTATTTAAAGGTTTTATTCTTGGACCCACTATACAAGTTTGAAATATGTCTTTTGGGTGAATTGAAATTTTTATCTTGTGATCCTCTCTTTTTCTAGCACCTTTAAAATTTTATTTGTTCTGGGCAATAAAAAGGAATAGCATTAAACAACATGGATGACTCTCAAAAGAATTATGCTAAATGCAAGAAGCCAGATATACAAAAGACTTCCTTGGCAGTCCAGTGGTTAGGAGTCCACGCTCTCACTACCTGGAAGGTGAAAGTGAAAGTCTCTCAGTCGTGTCTGACTCTTTGCGACCCCATGGACTATACAGTCCATGGAATTCTCCAGCCCAGAATACTGGAGTGGATAGCCTTTCCCTTCTCCAGGGGATCTTCCTGACCCAGGAATTAACTGGGGTCTCCTGCATTGTAGGTGGATTCTTTACCAACTGAGCTATCAGGGAAGCCTCACTGTCTGGGACCAGGTTCAATTCCTGGTCGGGGAACTAAGATCCTGCAAGCCAGGTGGTGGGGTCAAAAGTAAATAAATAAATAAAATAAAATGGTTAAGATGATAAATTTAAAAAAGCCAGACACAAAAGGCTACATTCTATGTGATTCCATTTATATAACATTCTGGAAGAGGCAAAATGATTGGGACAGAAATCCTGTTAGCAATTCTTGGGAATTAAGGGGAGGGATTGACTACCAAGGGCACCAAGAAATTTTGGGGGGCAGTGTAAGTGTTTTATATCTTGATCATGATGATGATAACACGATTGTATATGCTGGTAAAACTCATTTAACTGTACCCTTGAAAGGGAGTGAATTTTACTATATGTAAATTATGCCTGAATTTTAAAAATCATTTAAAAAGTTTATTTAGTTTTGTATTAGCATAACTTCCCCAGCTTCCTTTTGTTTTGTATTTTCTTGCCATATTTTCTGCATCCATTTAGTTTCCACATTTTTGGTGCTTATATATTAGATGGTGTTGCTCGAAACATCGTTGAACTGGGTTTTTAACAAACAGTACAAGGAGGGTGGCAAGTTGGAAGAACTAGATGAAGGGGGACTAAGGGATGCAGACTTCTGGTTATAGAATAAACAAGTCATGAGAATGTAACGTACAGTGTGGAGAATATGGGCAATAATTTTGTGATCACTTTGGTGGCAGATGATTCCTAGACTTTATATGCATCAGTTCAGAATGTATAGAAATGTCGGATGACTATGTTGTATACCTGAAGCTAATACAGTTTGTATGTCAGCAATACTTCAATTAAAAAAAAAAGATTGAAAAACAAACCCAAACCAATATAATACCTTGTATTTTTAAACTGTCATGGTTGGTCCGTTTGTTTCTTGTGATTCGTGGTATCTTTTCATCCTCTTGCCTTTTAAGTGCTGTCTGTTCTGCTTTCTTTGTCTCTCTTTGCTAAGCCAACCAGCCACTTTAAGCCTGTGTTTGGCCTGCCTTTTCTTTGTCTTTATGAGTTGAAGGTATCTTTGGCTCACGGATTATTTGATAATGGAGTGTGAAATTCTGCACCTAACAGCGTAGAGAGAACAAGAATTTCTTCCCCGGCTCCCTGTCTGAAGATTTTCTGTTTGGACTGGGACTTCTCTTGGACTTTCATGGCACGTCTGTGTGTCGGGTCTATTTTGTGTGCTCATAAATGGCCTTTGAAGGTACAACTTTGAAATAAGAAATTGACAACAATTTTTAACATGAGATTTGTGAAAGTCTAGAGTAGGAGATGGTGTGAATCACTGCTGTTTGGTGAAGGAGAAGGGGAGATGAGGATATGGTTGGTTTTGTTCTTTCTGTTTAAAATTTTTCCCTTCAAAAAAGGTAAGCAAAACCTTTATTTGAAATCACACCCTACACTTTTGCTTTACATGTAGAGAAGAATGATGAAATGGGGACTCCTGAGGAGTTGGTTTTTTTTCTCTCCCATCTACAGCACTCTTGTTTTGAAGGTTGGGAGGGGTACAGGGGGAGTTCTCAGCCAAACTCATCTGGGCCTTAGGCATCTTTGTGTCCCCACCAGGCCCCGAATAGTGCTCTGCTGCACGTAGCAGCAGCTCAGTGAATCCTTGTTGAGTTGAAAGAGTCTTGTGTTCCTGCTTCTCACTTGCCAGGACTTCAGGGTGGGTCTTGCTACCAGTTTACATTCCTTGGCACCTCGACTCCCTGAGAAGTGATGGTTTCAGGGGCACAGGGTACAGGGGAGACTTTTTATCAGGACAGCCTTGTATTTCTAAAGCTTAGCGAGACCGCCAAGAGCGTGGTGGTTCCCCCTGGGGTTTTTTTTTGGCTGCAGCGTGCAGGATCCTAGTTCTCTGACCAGTGCTCCAACCCACGCACCCTGCAGTAGAAGCATGGAGTCCTAACCACCGGACCACCAGGGAAGTCTCTGCTCCTCCTGTTTTACTTATTCTTCATGATTGATACTTCCACTTTGAACCTTTTTTCTTGGATTGTTCAAGTCCTTACAACTTCCATGGTTAGCATTGGAATCTGAGATAAGCTGACACATAAATATGTCTTATTTGGAAAAAGCGTGTGTAGTAACATCCATGTTCCTGAACTCTACCAGGAGAGAGTGTTACTTACTCACCCTCTGAGAACAGTGATGTCCCACGTATAGATAACTATTCACATCCCCAACTGATGGTTGGAATGTCAGGAGTGTGTGTCTCACGAAGGCTATTTGGATCACAGAAATGGCACCCCTGTGAGATGAGCACTGATTCCACAGGGCATTGCCATCTCTCTATAAAGCCCTCCAACTTGAGTGAGGCCACGTGCTCAGCAGGAATTCAGGCTGTGTAATATGTCATCACATTCCCTGGTTTTATGCATTGAGGTGGGGTGTTTTTGGGAGGAGGGGCATTTTAGAAAATATTCCTGCCACACAAGGTATCTCTCTTAATTCCCATGTTCACTCACTTGCCTAGTCTTTACCTGTTGGAGAGTGCTTGAAAATTATAGCTAGAACAACAACAACAAAACCATGATAAATAAAATTTGGTTGGGTGTGGAGATTGTCTTGCAATTTTAGTATATGTGGCACAAAAAAAAGTATAATGAAATGATTTTTATTTGTAGACCTTGGTTTGTAGACTAGAGAATGTTCTTACATGATGTTGCGGGCTAATCTTTTTGGAAGACACTAGCTCTGACACTTCTCAATACCTCCTACCTTGTGGATTCCATCTCTTGGCATAGATACCATTCTTTAAAGAGGTGGTTGGAGACAGGGAGGTGAGGAGTGATGGATTGCTAGGAACATGGGAAATATTAGAGGTTACAGGCCCAAGAGTGCTTTTGTACTTGAGAGCTTGCGTCTTTTATTCATTCAGCAAATGTTTCTTTGTGCCTACTGTGGGGCCAAGCATATGCTAGGTTCTGGTTATACAAAGTTACACCTAAGCAGACATGGCTTCCGCCTTCATGGGCCTTGTTGAAGTTAGACATTAAACAGATAAACAAACATAAATTACAAATAGAAAGGGTGAGTCCCTTCAGCTGTTCACCTGAAACTATCACAACGTTGTTAGTTGGTTATACCCCAATACAAAATAAAAAGTTAAAAAAAAAGGCCATTAAGGAAAAGGATAGAATGCTATGCCAGAGAAGTCAGGGAGTTTAGTGCAGCCTGGGAGGTAAGGGACATTTAGACCAGGATTTGAATGAGGAGCCAGCTGGGCGAAGAGTCCAGAGAAGAGGATGCCAGCGAGTCGATCAGCAAAAGCTCCAACTTTTCCTTGGGAGGAGTTTAGAGGGAGGTTTGGAGGAACGTCTGATGAGCATATTCTTTTAGGAGCGTGCCTCCTTCCTGCTGAATCCCTGCCTTTGTGATTTGTTGCGTCAGAACACTTAGAAATAACAGCCTGGGCGCTGTCATTCTGGTACCGTGTGGTCCTTTCAGGTCTGTGGCTGTAGCTCAGGATGCTCTGGGATGGGCCAGGTTCAAGCAAGAGGAGATGCCAGGGGGAAGAAGGTGGAAGAGCCTTTTCTGGCCCACCTACAGCAGAAGTTGGAGCCCCGTGTTCAGGGTCGGCCCCCTGCAGCTTCCTGCTGTGTATCAGTGGAGGTTGACAGTCTCCTGAGCTGCTGGAGCGTCCTGTGCCCTTGTACCATCTCAGGACATGGGACAAATAAGTGAGGGGCTTCTGTATTCAGGGAACCCCAGGTCATTCCCTGCTGCTCTGAGTTGGGGTGGGATGGAATGAGACACTGACCGCTTCTGCTAGAAGCCCAGCCAGCATACAACCTGGGATGAGAGGAGTCAAAATGTAGTATATAGTCTCTCTTAAAGTGAATTTTTCAGTCTCAGAAAGCTGCCACCGTTGAGAATGTTTCTCTGTTCTCCATATTGGGCATAAGTAAATCACTTGTCTTTCTGTCATGTAGAATGGGCTTGGCAGTTGTTTTATTTTTACCTTTCCTGTCATTTCTGAGGCTGGCAGCCAGAGGTAGGGTGTGGAATGGAGCCGTAAATTACCCTCAGAATGATTCCAGTGGTCCCATTTTTAACTCTTAATTGCGCCTTTCCCTTTTCACCACCCCCTTTTACCCCCCTCCCATTCCCCTTCTCCTTGTCCACATTTGAATGAACAGGAAGAATTGAGGAGGCTGCATGTAGGTGGGAGCAGGTTTGCTTAGTGACGC
Organism: Bos indicus x Bos taurus; assembly: GCF_003369695.1. Lineage (NCBI taxonomy): Eukaryota > Metazoa > Chordata > Mammalia > Artiodactyla > Bovidae > Bos > Bos indicus x Bos taurus. The sequence goes on along the minus strand of NC_040093.1, from coordinate 28,955,633 downwards.
CTCTCTGAATGATGGAAACCATTTCTTTTCCCATCACTGCTTCCCATTTTTCCCTCCATGATTCTATTTTAAGTGACTGTTTTTTTTTTTTTCCTGATTCTTTTACTGGAAACCGGCCCAGCCTCACTCATTTTGTTTCCATGCTGCTATTAAAAGACAATGCCCAGTTAAGAGGACTTGGAAGAGGGGCAGGACAGCCACCCTCTTGCTTCTAGTCATCTAGGCAAAAATCAATTCCCTGGATTGGGATGTGAGAACAGTTTTAAGTTATTTAGGCAATTTTAACTTCTGTGTCTGTTTTTTTTTCCTTTAATAAATTTAAAGGGAGGAAAAACCCCACTCTCAGTGGTTCTGCCCAGAAACTTCTCTTTTGCCCAGCTAATGGGCTTGAATTCTGAGGTCAAAGAACTTCCCTTTAGTATTCTGGGCCTCTTTTACCAAGATAGAAAAATATGCTTGGCACCCAGTATCCGGTCAGCCACGAATTCTTGACATTTGCAAGAGATGTGTCCTCGGGCATTGAAGAATCCCCATATTTATTAATACAGAGTGTTTGTAGAGTTCTGAGTATTGCCTTACAGAGAAGGCAATGGCACCCCACTCCAGTACTCTTGCCTGGAAAATCCCATGGACAGAGGAGCCTGGTGGGCTGCAGTCCGTGGGGTTGCTAAGAGTTGGACACGACCGAGGGACTTCACTTTCACCTTTCACTTTCATGCATTGGAGAAGGAAATGGCAACCCACTCCAGTGTTCTTGCCTGGAGAATCCCAGGGATGGGGGAGCCTGGTGGGCTGCTGTCTATGGGGTCGCGCAGAGTTGGACACGACTGAAGCGACTTAGCAGCAGCAGCAGATATTGCCTGAATCATATTCCCTTCAATGTTCTTGTTGTCTGGGTGTTTTTTGGAGGGGCAGATCCCCTAGAAGGAAATGACATGACAACTCACTCCAGTATTCTTGCACAGAATATCTCATGGACAGAGGAGCCTGGTGGGAACACAAAGAGTCGAACGTGACTGAGTGACTAACACACACATATCCTCATACCATACCTAAGTTTTCTTTTAAAACTTTTCGATTACTTTAAAATTTTTTCTCATGTGATTAGTTGTTTTTGCAGTGACTGAAACACACAGATTGCTTTTTAAAATGAAAATAGGTCTGTGACAGTATAATCTGCATACAGTAACATAAACCCTATGCAGTGTACAGTTCTGTGGGTTTTGATGGAAGTATAGAGTCTGGTGTGTCCTCAGTCACTCAGCTGTGCCTGAGACTCTTCCTTACCCTGTCGACGGTAGCCCTCTAGGCTCCTCTCTCCATGGGATTTTCAGGCAAGAATACTGGTGTGGATTGCCATTTCCTTCTCCAGGAGATCTTCCTCACCCAGGGATCAAAACCATGTCTCCTGCATCTCCTGCATTGGCAGGTGGATTCTTTACCACTGTGCCACCTGGAAGCCCATAGAGTCTGGTAACCACCACCAAAAATCAAGATACAGAATGTATCATTTCCCCCCAAAGTTCCCTCTTGCCCCTTTGCAGTCAGCCCCTACTTCTTTCTCCAGCTACTGGCAGATACTAATTGTTTCCTGTCTCTGCAGTTTTACCTTTTCTTAAATGTCATAAAAATGGAATGATACACTCTGTAGCCTCTTAGTCTGTCTCCTGCTTCGCATAATTCATTTGTGATTCATCTGTGTTGTTTCATCATCAGTAGTTCATTCCTTTTGTTTGCTGAGTAGTGTTTCACTGTGTGGATGTACCACATTTGGTCTGTTCATTCACGGATTTGGGTTGTTTATGGTTTTGAAAATTATGAATAGTCACCCAAAATAGTTTGCCCACAAGTTTTGTATAAACATGTTTTCTTTTCTCTTGTATAAATACCTAGGCGTAGGATTGCTGGTTGGTACACTAAGTGCATGTTTAACTTTATAAGAAACTGCCAAACTTTTTTGCAAAATGATAGAACCACATTGCATTCCCTTCAGCGGTGTTTGAGAGACCTGGGTGCTTTGTGTTCTTACTAACACTGTTTACTGTCAGGTTTTTTTTTGTTTTCTTTTTTTGTGTGTGTGTCAGGCTTTTTTGTTTTGTTTTTACTTTGTCTATTTGTATAGTTGTGTGATGGTATCTCACTGTGGTTTTAATTTACATTTTCCCAATGACTTGATGTTGAGTGTTTCTCAAGTGTTTATTTGTTGTTTGTAGATCTTCTCTTTTAAAACTTTTCGGTTAGTTTTATTGGTTTATTCTTTTTATTACTGAGTTTTGGAAGTTTTTTCTTATATATTCTCAATAGAAATCCTTTATCAGATACATGTTTTACAAATAGTTTTTCCCAGTTTAGGGATTGGCTTTTCATTTTTCTGATAGTGTTTTTGGAAGGGCGGAAGTTTTGAATTTTAATGATGTGCTTTTTAAATCCATTTCCTCGTAAGGGATATGATAGACTTACCAATCCCAAGTTCTGAGCCACCACCAAATTTTAAATTTCATTTTTTAATTTAGCAGAAACTTTTGTTTTTCTGTTTTGTGAGCTATTACTTCTTTTGACTCTTCATTTTGTTTTAACTTACATTACTGATAGTAAGGCTGCCTGTTTGTTCTTTTTTTAACAAATTTTTGTTTATACTCCATATAAACTATTGCATATGTGATGATGATTAACAAAGTTGCACTGGGTGATAAGTGCTAAGTTACCCGCCAGGCTCACTCACTAGCCAGTGACTCGCACACACCAGCTTCATAGGGAGTGATGCAAATTTGTGTCTGAGCAGAATTATCAGTCACTGCATTTCCCCTAACATGTAGGTCCTTGAGGTCAGGAATTCTTTGTATTTTGTTGCTAGCTCTAGAACACGGCCTAATAGGTCAGAAAATAATGACTGAATTCAAGTTACTGGCTTTCATGAAGGACAGTGCCGAACGTCTCACAGCATTTGAGGCTGTGGCTCTCAGGGTTAGCTGAGGACTGAGGCCGACACTGAATGTCAAAGCTTGAACGGCAAGGGACAGCCAAGAGCCCTCTCCTGGGGGCCTCACTTGCATCAGACGTTTTCTGGAACATGGGGAGATAATCCCAGGACCCAGACCTTGACTGGTATTCCTTAGGGAGGCCTTAGTTTCTGACTTGAGAGAGGAATAAGTTCACACCAGCATTCTGAGAAAGCACATACTCTAGTGAGGCTGAATCTCGGTAACTAGAGGACTCAAAACCATTTGTGGAGTTTTGCTGTTCTGCCACCTTTTAACTGCCCCAGGGTCTGCATAGCTGTTCCCTCCTGCCCCCAAAATGGCGGAGGGATCAGGCCAAGGTTGAAGTCATTGGCAGAGCCGAAGCCAGGCTGCCTGTGGTGGAGCCCAGCTCATCTCCACCCATCACCCCATTTGCGTCCTGGTACTATTTTGGCTTATGGTGTGTGGTTTCAGCATTTGGGCCAGCTTTTTAATCACGACACAGTCCCATCTTTTAAGGGTTGAGTGAGTCCTCCCATGAGTTTGAGCGGGCTCTGGGAGTTGGTGATGGACAGGGAAGTCTGGCGTGCTGAAGTCCATGTGGGCACAGAGTCAGACCTGACTGAGCAACTGAACTGAACTGAGTCCTCCCAAAGAAGCAACTGCTGAAGAGAAAGATTTTCCTCAAATGTTGAGGCCTTCTCTTCTTTCTAAGAGTCTTATTTTAAAGATAATTCAAGAGGGGAAAGGTGGAAGCTCCAGATTGAAGGCAAGGGAAGAATCTGGGGGAAGTATGTATGTATGTGTAAGGGTGTGTGTGTGTCTATGTGTATGCATGCATGTATGTATGGTGGGCGGGTAGTGGGGTGGCCGTGTGTGTGTGTGTGTGTGTGTGCGTGCGTGTGGTGGGCAGGTAGTGGGGTGGCCGTGTGTGTCTGTGTGTGTGTGTCTGTGTGTGTGTGTGTGGGTGTGGGTGTGTGGGTGTGTGTGTGGTGGGCAGGTAATGGGGTGGCCGTGTGTGTGTGTGTGTGTGTGTGTGTGTGTGGTGGACGGGTAGCGGGGTGGCCATGGGCCATGGGCAGGGAGGCGGCAATCCACGCAAAGCGGTCCCAGCTGCCCCTGGTTCTGGGCTGATCCCGGCGCTGCTGCAGCCTGTCATTCCGGGTGTGCTGCTCTCATTAGTGGTTGAGTATTTCTGAAAGTGTTCTCTCTCAACTCTGACCACATGCCCTTTCGGGGAAGGGAGGGAGGGGCCAGGAGAGTAACAGGACCCACCCTGTTGTCATGCCCAGCTGCCCTGCAGAGGGTCAAGGAGCCCAGGGGGCTGGAAAGAGTCACAGGAGCCCGTGCGTGTGACACAACTGGTGTCTCATTTTCTGCGCTGCCCCACGCGGCCTGCCCCGCCTGGAGGGTCCAGCCCTCTGCTGTGGGCTCTGAGCACCCAATCACAGAGGCTTTTTTCTTTTGTCCTTTTAAGGGGATTCTTGGCTGAAATAAACCTTCTATTAACCAATTTGATCTCTCTGAAGCTCTCAGCCCTCAACACATACACACACGTTCACCAGCAGCTAATGACCATCTTCCCCTCTGGAACTAGCCTGCACTCCTGCTTTCGATGAGGACTTGGGGTAAAGTGCTCAATGCTAATATTCCTTCCCATGGAGTGGGGACTCTGAAATATTTTTCTTGACTGAGGTGTGGTTGACAGCTTTGATTTATGAAATTAGCTCAGGGAAAAATAAGATGGAAAAACAGTCCAAATTAAATCTTTATTTCCATAGCTCAGTTGTGCTCTCCTGTCCATTTTTAACTGCCATGCAGTCTTAGGTACCAAGGACTCCAGGGTTTGCTAGGTTGCTTTTTTCTTCTTCTTTTTTTTTTTTTTTTGTAGTTTTGGCCCAAGAAAAACTTTTTCTTTTTAAATAATTGTGTTTCTTCCTCCCTCAAAAGTAGGCAAGTTTAATGAAGAAAATCAGAAAAACCTAGGAAAGCACAAAAGGAAACATCCATATTCCCAGCGTCCAAAGACAGTCACTGTGAACACGTGGGTGTGTACCCATTGTGTTGGAGAAGGTAGTCATGGGGCCACGTCTTTCCCCTGGGAATCTCTGGGTTTGTGGTGCTGCAAGTTTTTCCCAGCATCCTGGACCAGAATGTCTCACCAGCAGAGGTGTTCTGGTGGGTGTGGAGCCTTCCCATGGGGAAGCTTTCTGTTCAAGGTCTTCATCTCACCATTGGCCAAGTGACCCATGAATAGCCCGAAAGGGATTCAACTTAAGTCCAGGCTTACCCCCACCCCCACCCCAGCCTCCAACCCGAGAGCGTGGACTCTTGATCTTAGAGTACCTAGATTCAAATCTCTGCTCCATTGCTCACTTTCTCGGTGTCTGTTTTCTCACTTGTAAAATGGACATAATAATAGTTGGTGACCTCTGGGGTTGCCATGTTAAATGAGATAATATGTGCAAAATGCACAGCACACCACAGGTACCTGGAACCTGATATTCTAGCCCAGTGCATATTAAATACTTGCTTCGTCCTTCAGTTCAGTTCAGTCGTTCAGTTGTTTCCGACTGTTTGCAACCCCGTTAACTGCAGCATGCCAGGCTTCCCTGTCCATCACCAACTCCTGGAGCCTGCTCAAACTCACGTCCATCGAGTCAGTGCTGTCATCCAACCATCTCATCCTCTGTCGTCCCCTTCTTCTCCTGCCTTCAATCTTTCCCAGCATCAGGGCCTTTTCCAATGAGTCAGTTCTTCCCATCAGGTGGCCAATGTATTGGAGCTTCAGCTTCAGCATCGTCTTTGCTTCCACACTTATTGTAGGTGGTATTCTCACTGCCCCTCGTCCTGTGGTTATAAATTGTTCCCTGGATCTCTCTCTTCTGGACAGGGGTGGTCTTTTCTTCCCTGGGTAGTATAGAAATCCTCTCACTGTTGAAAAATTGTATGTAATGGAGTAGTAGGATAATCTCCTTTGACAAAACGGAAACCAAAGTTCAGTCATTTTCATTGAATGAAGATGTCAAGCTATGACAAGACTGTGGAGACATATACTGCCTGTTGCCTTGCATTCTCTAAAGATGCCAGATGATCTCTGTTGCTGATTCCACCACTTTTCCTGTACAGATCCCTCTCTGCATTGTTCCTCATTTACTTCCATAGACTGTTGAGTCACCTTTTCTAGGTAAAACATGGCAACACGCACGTTGCTTGAAGTTGTCTAATGCCCTTAACATTTATTCCCAAGGCAGGCATGTTTCTAGCTATAGAGCAAATGGGTTTGGATAAGTTTAGGGCTGCTTTTTTGGCTAATGGGAAAAATATGTTGTCTGTAGCCCATCCAGTGATTTTCTTGTTTATTTCCTATGGTCAAGCCCAATAAAAATAATGTGATGGTCACAGGATATTTTGCCAGTTATTTCAGATGTAGGGGCAATTCACTCTGGATTTGTTTACTTCAAGTGGAAAAATTTACCTAAAGTTACCTTCTGTACTTTTTACCAGGAAGGAAGCTTACCTGGGTTTCTCCGTTTGGGGCCAGCTTCTGTCGAGTCAAAGACCAGAAGGACTATTACAGGGCTTATTTCCCATAAATAGTGAGAGAGGGAATACGGTGACTTAGGTGGGGGCACAGCTCTTTTTTCTTCATGGTAACTTATGTCTGTCTGTTTTATATTTTGAACCTGCAGGACGCACAGACATTCAAGTGGTTCAGCCAGACCAGCCACAGCAGCCGGAGAGCAGAGCCCTGGTAGTAGCAGCCGGCACCACCAGCCTGTCAAGAACCCGAGCCACAGTGGCTTGGCCAATGGCACAGGTGAGTGACAGCACAGAGCACCAGCCCAGACTAGAGCTGTGCTCACATGGAGCCGGGACTCTGTCTGCCGTGTCAGAATGCCGGGTGGGTGAGAGAAGACTCCCAAACTGAGATGGAATTTGAATTCATCATTCTTTCCATGACCCATCTTCTTTTCTCTCTGGCATAGTCTGTACAGCCAAGGTCATTCTCCATATGACTGCAGTCTTCTCAAACCTTCCTTGGCACAGAATTAAAAAGCATTAATTTTTAAATTCATTTCTTATCAACCTTGGATTTCTTGAGAGGGGATATCTTTTTTAAGTGATACTTTTTTTTTTTTTTTCATTTCCCTAATTTATGGAAATGATCAGACTAAGGAGAAAAAAGGCTAAGTATTATTGTTAAGAGCTGGCTTAGAGAAGATCGTGGTGCTGTTGAGTGGGTTGGGATGCTGAACTGGGGCAAAGCCCTGGTGCCACCAGGGGGCCTCCTGTAGCTGTTCCATTGAGAGTATTTGTCCCATTTGAGAGAGGAGAGCCCTTCCACATCCATGCCGAACTTCTCTGCACTTGATCCTGCTTCCCCATAAGTGGGAAGAGAAGGACCTGTTTCAAAACAAATCCATTTTTGTCCCGCTTTCCTTCCGTCTCATCGGGACAGTGTTGAATTTAGAAGGGAAAAGCCAACCCCCAAAAGTTTATTCTTCTAAACATCTTGAGGACTGTCAAATCTTTTGTGATTTCCAGTCATTTGGTGATTTGTCTTAATTTGGGGCAGTTGGGAAGGGTCATGGCCACTTGCTTTGATAAACTGTAGGTGGGGGAATGCAGGTGTTTAAACCAGAAAGTGACACAAATAAATGTAGATGCTTGTAGTAGCAGAAGTGTGGCAAGGACAGGAAATTTGGAGCAGCATAGCTTCTTCTTTTTAATAGTTACAAATTTGTTTTATTCTTTTTATTATGTTTACAGCACAATATTTAATTTCTAATCTTTATTTAGCAAGATCACTATTTAACATTTCTTTTATTTACTGGAAGTATTAAATTAAAAATTAAGTGTCATTGGATTGAACATAGCAGCGTAGCTTCTCCATGCAAGCATTAGCCTGGTATTGTTACTGTCCTTTCTGTAACAAACTTATTGAGCAGGAGGCATCGTTTGGGACTACCTTCTAATAGCTTTCAGTTCTCCGGCAGCACCATCTGAGGGCTCCAGAGCCACTGTGATAGCTTAGGGTGTCGGCCATGATGTTGTCTGTGGCGGACAGCAGGACAGAGTGGCCTGGGTCCTGTGAGATTCACTGTCTGTGTGGTGGCCTGACTTTCTCTCTGGAGTTTGGGACCTGCCTGCAGAAACTGAGTTGGCCAGCTGGCCCTGAGCCTTGAGGACGAGGAAGCACTGGAGGTGAGGAGGATGAGTGGCTGGGCTGCTGTCTCGGCTTACCTGGCGCTCCTGTGCCAGCCACCGTGTCCAGGCGCTGGCATTGCCTGTCACAGAAGCCAAGGGTGGCCTGGCTTCCCATCTGTGTGGTGGAGACAGCAAGGTGGTGGCCACGGGCCATGCTGGGGAAAACTGTGTGAGCACCGTGGGCGCCAGTAAATGTGCTTCTCAGAAAAATAAGTCACTAGAAGAGGGCAGGTGTTCACAGATGGGCAAGGGGAACTGGCTTTCGGAATCGGTTGTGACCTCGATGCCACGGCCATGATACCAGCCTCTGTGTCCTTCCAGGGGCCTCCATTCTTGTGATGCTGGTCTCCCTCAGCCATCTCTGCTTGTCTTATAAAGACAATTCCCTCCTATGGGTAGGAGTAGGTCCCTACCATGGGCACCCTACAGGGTGTGGGCTTGATCCCTGCTAGGGGAGCTAAGATCTCCTATGCTTTGTGGCCAGAAAAGCAAGCCATTAAATAGAAGCAATAATGTACCAAATTCCATAAAGACTTAAAAAAAAATCCACATTAAAAAAAAAAAAAGCCCAGCTATGGGTAAATTATGTTTCTATGGTTACGGTCTTTGAGTCAGTCTCCTTGGACGTTTAAATAGGTCTGTGTTTCCCCTTGGCTTATTTTTAGGTACCTTCGCGTATTGTCCTTATCTCCAGGAACATTATGTATTTGAGCAGACGGGGCAGGTGCCAGCCACGTCTTCTGAAAGCCAAGTATCTGTAACCCCAAACTGCCTTAGAGATGTTTTATGGTGCTGTGTCTGAATGTCCAAACCACTCCCAAATCAGTCTGTGAAGGACAGTCGTTGCACGTTAGGGATTTCTGCCTGTTCAAATACCTTTCAAATGCCTTGGCCCCTGTCTCGTCTCTCTCTTTTCTGCTCTGAAGATGGTTCACCATGCCTCACAGCCAGCCTGGACCTGGTAGGCTTTTTAATGTCTATCCAAAGCATACAGAAAGATCTCAGTTTTCCTTTGGGGAGCAGACAGGAGCCCCCTCTCTTTGGCAGTGCAAAATGAGAAGAGGGTTGTGGCTCTGACTGAGGACACCTCCATCACTCAATATGTCTCTGTTCGAACTGTGAGGACCAGTTCCAAAATGGTGGTGGTAGTGAGCCGTGCCTCCAGGGAAGGTTTCCAGAGACCCACAAGATTTATTTAGCAAGCCTGTTTTTGGCTGTGCTCTGCAGCTGTGCATGAAAAAGACATCTGGGGCAAAAAGGGAGCCGAGTTCCAGGTGGTTTTTTCACGTTGTCACAACTGTAAAGTATCCATTTTTTATAAAAAAGGTGAATGGCAGCCTGTCTGTATAAATATAATATTTCTAAGGTTTTAGAAATGGTGGAATCGGGGTCTAGGATAATGGCATAGCACTTTATTGAGACTTGTATGTAATGATTTACTTTCTAATTTTTTTTATTGAAAACTTTATCCCCCTCAAAAAATCACATCTCTCACTCAATTCTCCCTTAAATGTGATTTCCGTGCATATAAGGTCAGGAGTCACACAGGCTGTGGTCAGATTCTACATCCCCATGTGCAGCATGTGTATAACGCCCAGGGACTTGATGGCCCTTATTTTCTAATTAATAAAATCAGGACAAGAGTTTATATCTCCTAGGCTTGTTATAAGGAATAAATTATGTAAGACATATAGCATGTCTAGCACAGTGCCAGGTACATAGTAAGCTCTCGATGTTAGCCTGGCAAATCATTTCATATGGTTATAATTATGTAGCATGGATAGATGTTCTTTTCTGCATTTCATTATTTTTTTTAAAGATGTTTTTGTTGTGGACCATTTTTAAAGTCTTTATTGAATTTGCTACACTATTGCTTCTGTTTCATGTTTTGGTGTTTTGGCCGAGAGGCATGTGGGATCCTAGCACCCTGACCAGGGATTGAACCCGTATCCCTTCACTCTCAGCCCTTCACTCTCACCTTCTCATGGGAAGGCAAATGAGGACCAGGGAGGTCCTCATTTCATTATTTTTGATACACGTGTCAATGTTTCAGGGTCTTTCTATTTACCTTTTTTTAGTGGTTTCATACTGTTTATCAGTTAATATGCCATAGTTCATATAACCATTTCTCAGTCCTTGTGCATTTCTCTTCAGTTCAGTTCAGTCCCTCAGTCGTGTCTGACTTTTTGCGGCCCCATGAATCGCAGCACGCCAGGCCTCCCTGTCCATCACCAACTCCCGGAGTTCACCCAAACCCACGTCCATTGAGTTGGTGATGCCATCCAGCCATCTCATCCTCTGTTGTCCCCTTCTCCTCCTGCCCCCAATCCCTCCCAGCATCAGAGTCTTTTCTAGTGAGTCAACTGTTCGCATGAGGTGGCCAAAGTACTGGAGTTTCAGCTTTAGCATCATTCCTTCCAAAGAACACCCAGGGCTGATCTCCTTTAGGATGGACTGGTTGGATCTCCTTGCAGTCCAAGGGACTCTCGAGAGTCTTCTCTAACACCACAGTTCAAGAGCATCAATTCTTCGGTGTTCAGCTTTCTTCACAGTCCAACTCTCACATCCATACATGACCACTGGAAAAACCATAGCCTTGACTAGACGGACCTTTGTTGGCAAAGTAATGTCTCTGCTTTTTAATACGCTATCTAGGTTGGTCATAACTTTCCTTCCAAGGAGTAAGTGTCTTTTCGTGGGTGCAATCACCATCTGCAGTGATTTTGGAGCTCAAAAAATAAAGTCTGACACTGTTTCCACTGTTTCCCCATCTATTTCCTATGAAGTGATGGAACCAGATGCCATGATCTTCGTTTTCTGAATGTTGAGCTTTAAGCCAACTTTTTCACTCTCCTCTTTCACTTTCATCAAGAGGCTTTTGAGTTCCTCTTCACTTTCTGCCATAAGGGTGGTGTCATCTGCATATCTGAGGTTATTGGTATTTTCCCTGCAATCTTGATTCCAGCTTGTGCTTCTTCCAGCCCAGCATTTCTCATGATGTACTCTGCATATAAGTTAAATAAGCAGGGTGACAATATACAGCCTTGATGTACTTCTTTTCCTATTTGGAATCAGTCTATTGTTCCATGTCCAGTTCTAACTGTTGCTTCCTGACCTGCATATGGTTTCTCAAGAGGCAGGTCAAGTGGTCTGGTATTCCCATCTCTTTCAGAATTTTCCACAGTTTATTGTGATCCACACAGTCAAAGGCTTTGGCATAGTCAATAAAGCAGAAAATCCTGATGTAAACATCTTTACCCACAACTTGGTTTCTTCTGGAATGAAGTTCTTGAGTCAAAGGATAAGTAAGTGTTAGTTGCTCAGTTGTGCCAGACTCTTTGCGACCCCATGGACTGCAGCCCTCCAGGCTCCTCTGTCCATGATTTTCCAGGCAAGGACACTGGAGTGGGTTGCCATTTCCTTCTCCAGGGGATCTTCCCAACCCAGGGATCGAACCCGGGTTTCCTGCACTGCAGGCAGATTCTTTACTGACTGAGCTACTAGGGAAGCCCCAAGTCAAAGGATATGAACATTTAAAAAGCTGAAGTGTGTTACCAGATTGCCTAAATCTGGTGTTATAATAATCATATATGCCAAGGCATTGTAAAATTTTCCTCGTGGCATATGAAGATTATTTTTCCCTTGACCTTGTAAATACTAGTTTGTCATTTTGCTATCAGGTATAGAGTCCCACCTCATCATTTAAGCTTATGGTGTTTCTACAGTTATCAGTTGCTTTTCTCTTACGTGACTTCTTTCATAGTGTTCAGTTATTTGACTTGTGGAGTTATAGAGGTTAACTTTAGCGATTTATATAGACTTTTTAGTAAAATTGTGGTAAAATACTCATAAAAATTACCATTTAAGCCATTGTTAAGTGAATAATTTAGCAGCGTTGAGTGCATTCCCAATGTTGTGCAGCTTCATCACTGTCCTTTTCCAGAACTTTTCATCATCCCAAACTGAAACTGTACCCTTCACACAAAAGCATCCTCCCTTCCTTCTGTTCCCCAGCCCTATCCTCGGGAAACCTCTGTCCTGCATTATGTTTGCTTGTTTGTTTATGACTGCCCTGGGTCTTTGTTGCTCTGCACGGGATTTCTCTAGTTGTTGGGAGCAGGGTCTACTCTAGTTGCGGGGTGTGGGCTCATGTGGCGGCTTCTCTCGTTGCAGAGCGCAGGCTCTGAGTGTGCGGGCTTCAGTAGTTGCAGCACATGGGCTCAGCTGCCCCTCAGCATGTGGAATCTTCCCAGACCAAGGATTGAACCCACCTGCATTGGCAGGTGGATTCTTAACCACTGGACCACGAGAGACGTCCTCTGTGTTCTACTTTATGTCTCCATGCATTTGCTTATTCTAGTACTTCATGTTTTACGTGGAATCATTTGTCCTTTTGACTCTGGCTTATTTCACTTGCATAATGTTTTCAAGATTAACCCATGTTGTAACAAGTATCAGGGTTTTGTCCCTTTTCCAGGCTAAATAATATTCCATTGTATGTGTTTACCACATGTAAACACATTTTATCCATTCATCTGTTGATAGACATTTTGGTTGTGTCCTCCGCTTGGCTGTTGGCTGATGCTGTGGTGAATGTGGATGTCTGAGTGTCTGTCTGAGTCTGTGCTTCTGGTTCTTTGGCTGTACACCTTGGAGTAGAGTTGATGGTTCATATGGTAATTCTATGTTTAGCTTTTGAGGAACCCTCAAACTATTTTCCACAGCAGATGTACTCTTTTCCCACTGGCAGTGAATGAGGGTTCCAATTTTTCCACATCTTTGTGAACACTTGTTTTTTTCTTTTTAATACTTAGTCATCCTAATGTGTGTAAAATATCTAGGTACACAAGTTTTACTGGTTATTTTTATGATTATAAGTTTTTATTATATTTTTGTTTTGCCTTTTATCTCCTTTTCTGTGGTTTTTCTAGAAAAGTAGTTAAAAACAAAAAAACTATGCCTGAGCGTTTTTTTTAGTGCTTGTAATTTCAACTTTTGCTTCCATAGTGAAAAGATTCTCTCTTGTCTCTAGATGGAATAAATATTTTCTTCTGTTTTACTTTTTTTTTTCATGTTAAAGTATCCCACCACAAATTATAGTGGCATATCTGTATATGCACATGTATGTAGACATTCATATTATGTGTATAATGAGGGCTGAGTTTCAATTAATTTTTCCCTGTAGCGAGATCCTATTATCCTATGAACATTAGTTGCTTTTTTTTTTAATTGTGGTGATACTTTGTGTTTATCACTTACTATATTCTTATATTCTTACTTATATTCCTATATGCAGTGAGTATTCATTTCTGGACTCTTTACTTATCCTGTTTATTTGTGATTTCGATTATCGACATTTTTTTTAATGCCTGGAAAAGCTGGTCCCATCTTATTGCTTTTTCTCCATGATATGCTTTGATAGCTTATATATTTTCAAAATAAATTTCAAACTTGGAATGCTTAGGAACTTGAAAAAAATATGAAAGTGTAACTCGCTCAGTCATGTCCGATTCTTTTGCAGTCTCCATGGGGACTGTAGCCTGCCAAGGAAGCCTTTAAAAAATTGGTGGAAGGTAAATGGAAATTGTTTGAATCTGTGTACTGACCAAGGAAAGATGGAACTTTCCCATCAGGTGACATAGTATGACTTTATCCATTTTCAAGTTTTCCTTTTTTCCATCTAATTTAATTGCTTTCTTTATATAATCCTCACCCACCGCCATGTCATGCTAGTTATGAACTGTTTTTCTGGTTTTGGTTGGTCTCGTAAAGCGCTCAGTTGATCAGTTGCATTGGAAGGCATTTCTTGGGTTTCACGGTGAGACATACTGACTGCTTTACCGTGTGTCATATGTTATGAGCTGGTCTTCCTTTTAAAAAGCTTCCATTGTTGGCAGGCGCCTTTTCCACACCCGAGTGAGGGGGCTGAAAAGATGTGTGTGTACAGTGAGAGTCTGTGCTGCACCACACACACACCTAAAGATCTTGGAACACACAGTGAGCTGGCAGCGGGTCTAGGATTAAGCAGAGGAATTTCCAATTCCTGATCTCTTTTTGGCTAACTGTGACTAGAGTATGTCTGAGCCCTCAATGAATATCTGATTCATAAAGTTACAGTGTTTAACCAGCATCACAGAGGGAACTTTGTGAAACACCCAGAGTTGCAGGAATCAGGCATTTTGCCTCCTTACCCCACTTACCCTCTCATCTCGGGACCCAGCTTTTCTTCCCATACATGAGAGCCATCTAAGCCATCTCTGTTTCTCTTTCCCCCAACCCCTTCCATTGTGTTTGTTTAGTGGTCTTCTGGGTTTGAGTGCTGATTCTGCTACTTGCTTGTCACCTCTCTAAATGGTACTTCTGGGAGCCTCTGTTTTACCTTCAGTAAAATGGGGATAATACCACTTTCCTTATGGGATTACTAGGAAGAAAACTGAGCTCATGAGAATAAACTTGTGAAAAGCATCATGGGATCCTGGATTAGATCTTGGAATAGTAAAAGGACATTAGTGGAAAAGCTGTGAAACCTAGATAAAGTCTGGGATTTAATGAATAGTAATGTACTAATGTTATTTTTTTTTAGCTTTGGCAAATGTGCCATAGTTAATCAAGGTAGTAATATTATATAGCATGGATGAAGGGCATGCTATATTTGTACTGTGTTTGCAACTTTTCTATAAATTTGCAGTTATTCCCAAATTTAAAAATTTTAAAAAGAACCTGCTTTGCAATGATAGTGTTATCCAAATGTGAGGCACATTTATTTCAGATATCGTTTGCTAGATTATTAGGCCTATTAAATAAGTATTTGTTCAATGAACGTTTGTCAAATGACATTTTACTAAGTGCTATGACAGTGTAAAGAAATATAAAATGAGCCTCTGCTCTATAGTCTGTTTCAGGGAAAGAAGCTGAAAAGACACAGTCTGCCAAGTGCTAACACAGTAGATGTCACAGGGGCTGTGTGGTTGAGAAGCTGAGACCACAGGTACTGTGGGCTCTGCAGAGGGACCCGTCTGGGCTGAAGCAGTAGGAGGAGCCTGTAAAGAAGAGGGGCTGAGGTGAGAGAGGGATGGAGGCAAGGACATAGGAGGTAGAGACTAAAAGCAGCAAAAAACAAAGGAAAACAAGATTTCCCTCATTGTCAAGAAGAATAAGTGTTTTGGGACAGATAAGTTGTGCACATCAAATAATTAGGATTAAGAACACTGGCTATATTGAATAGAGCTTAAAAGTAACATACAGCATTTCTCTAAGGGCTGGTGAAATTGTTACTCCTCGTCTTTGACAATCCAGTTTTTCTCTCTACGTTAAGTCGTGGCTCAAGGATCGTGCTCTGTCACTGTTTTACCAGGGTGACCATGGGGCAGTAACTGAATGTCTGAAATTTGGTTTCTCCTGACTATAAGCTGCGATGGGGTGGATTTAATTCTGAAATTTCAAGTCCTTATGTTCTAAGAACATGTGTATATATACAGGCACACCTTATCTTATCACTCTTTGTTTTATTATGCTTCATTTGTTGTTTAGTTGCCAAGTTGTGTCCGAATCTGTGTGACCCCATGGACAGTAGCCTGCCGGGCTCTGTCTATGGGATTTCCTAGGCAAGAATAGTAGAAATGGGCTGCCATTTCCTTCTCTAGGGGATCCTCCTGACCCAGGGATGGAACCCATGTCTCCTGCATCTCCTGCTTGGCAGGCGGATTCTTTACCACTGAGCCACCAGGGAAGCCCATTGTACTTCACAGATAATTAAAAAAAAATTTTTTTAAAGCAAATTGAGGGTTTGTGGCAATGCTGCCTCAAGCAAATCTGTGGCACCATTTTTCCAACAGCATATGCTCACTTCGTTTCTCTGTCATATTTTGATAATTCTTGCAATATTTCAAACCCTCTACCAGCAAAAGAGTTGATGGTTAGCATTTTAGCAATAAAGTGTACATTATATTTTAAGACATAATACTATTGTACACTTCATAGAATATAGTATAATGTGCTGCTGCTGCTGCTAAGTCGCTTCAGTTGTGTCCAACTCTGTGCGACCCCACAGATGGCAGCCCACCAGGCTCCCCCATCCCTGGGATTCTCCAGGCAAGAACACTGGAGTGGGGTGCCATTTCCTTCTCCAATGCATGAAAGTGAAAAGTCAAAGTGAAGTCACTCAGTAAGTGTCTGACGCTTCGTGACCCCATGGACTACAGCCTACCAGGCTCCTCCCTCCATGGGATTTTCCAGGCAAGAGTACTGGAGTGGGTTGCATTGCCTTCTCCATAGTATAGTGTAAATGTAACTTATATGCCCTTGGCAAGCAATTGTGTGACTTGCTTTATCATGATATTTGCTTTATTGTGGTAATCTGGAATCACACCTGCAATAACTGATGTATGTCTGTACATACACACACACACAGTTTTTTTGAGAGCAGAGAGGATAAGCATGGACGAGTAAAGTTTCAATGCTAGGATATCTGGCTTTCATATTTTGTCTCCAATCCAAACTTGAGGTAGCACAAAACTCTTAAACAGATGAATGACTCTGGTAAATCACAGGCTCTCGGATAGCTCTGTGCACAGACTCAGTCCTGGTGGGAACCCTTGTAACTAGATTTGCAGCTGCACAAATGGTCAAATCCAAATAGTATTGACTGGACAGTCTTTTCCACTGGCATGCCCCAAGGCTCTGGTTTTATTCTTTTCCTGGTTGACAATTTCATCATAATTTTTTAATAGGCAGTACATACATGTTGTCAACACTTTATACAAAAGTAAAAAAGCTTAAACAGTGTAAAGAAAGTCTCTTTCCTGTTCTCGTCCTCCAGCCTCCCCTTCCCTCCCTAGAGCAGTCCCTGTTCTGTTTCTTATAATTCTTTCCAATTTGAATATACAAGCATGTCCATATATATTATTTGAACGTATACACATAAATGTTAGCACAATATACCTGCTGTTCTTCACTTTCCCACTTAAATCATCTTAGAATTTTTTCCGAAAAACTTGAAACTGACTTGAAAATCTTTGCCCCTTCTATCTCCTGTTAACCCCAAAGAAGGAAACAGTTTTAGTTCCAATAAGAACAGTAATCACAGCAGATTGAAATGCTTTTTGTTGTTCAGTTGCTGAGTTGTGTCCGACTCTTTGTGACCCCATGGACGGCCGCACACCAGGCTTCCTTGTCTATCGCCATCTCCCAGAGCTTGCTCAAACTCATGTCCATTGAGTCAGTGATACCATCAAACCATCTCGTGCTCTGTTAGCCCCTTCTCCTGCCTTCAATCTTTCCCAGCATGAATGAAATACTTGAAACATATTTAAATCCAAGAATTCATAATGATTTTTAAACAATAAAATTTCACTTTTTTGGGAGGATGTGAGAGTATCAGCTCATTCTTCTGAAAACTGGTAAATGAAAGACCAACTTTTTCCTTCTTTTTCTTCACAAACTGAACCTTGAGGTAGCCAAATAGTTTAAAAAAACACATTTATTGGTTTATTTTTGGCTGTGCTGGGTCTTCACTGCTCTAGTTGCAGAGAGCAGGGGCTCCTCTCTAGTTGTGGTGCTTGGGCTTCTCGTTGCAGTGGCTTCTCTTGTTGCAAAGTGTGGACTCTAGCATGGGCAGGCTTCAGTAGTTGCAGTGTGCAGGTTTGTTGCCCTGTGGCATCACCAGGGATCGAATTGGTGTCCACTGCACAGCAAGGTAAGGCAATGGCACCCCACTCCAGTACTCTTGCCTGGAAAGTCCCATGGATGGAGGAGCCTGGTGGACTGCAGTCCATGGGGTTGTGAAGAGTCAGACACAACTGAGCGACTTCCCTTTCACTTTTCACTTTCATGCATTGGAGAAGGAAATGGCAACCCACTCCAGTGTTCTTGCCTGGAGAATCCCAGGGATGGTGGAGCCTGGTGGACTGCCGTCTATGGGGTCGCACAGAGTTGGACACGACTGAAGCAACTTAGCAGCAGCAGCAGCACAGCAAGGTGGATTCTTTTTTTTTTTTTTTTTTTAGCAAGGTGGATTCTTAACCACCAGGGAAGTCCACCAAATAGTTGATAGGTGAAATTCCTCTTTAGAGGCATGATAGATTATTACTGCTTTGCAGTCCCTCACCAATTAGTGGATTCAGGCAATAATCATCAATGGCTGCTACCATTGCAGGAGAGACACCAGACATTCTGTGTCTCCTGATGGGAGTACTTCATATGTATGGGGTAATTTGTATTTCCTTCACTGTGAAGTGTCTCTGTGCATTTTTTTTTTCCTTGTTGATTTGTAGAAGCTTTTTTCATATCAAAGAAATTAGCCACTAGTCTGTAATATGAGTTGATAATGATCTTTCCAAGTTCATTGTTTTCTCTTTTAATTTTGCTTTTGCCTTTTTTTTTTGCCATTTCAATTAAAAAATGAATATAGTTGAATTCATCAATCTTTTATGACTTTTAGATTTTGGGGGGTCATTTTGTTAATTAATTAATTTATTTTTGGCCATGTCTTATGGCTTGTGGGATCCAAGTTCCCTGACCAGTGGAAGCACAGAGTATGACTTTTATTGATAGATTTTGTATGCTACCTTAAACACTCTTTTCTGCTTTGAGATTATAAAAGTATTCTCCTCTATGTTCTTTTAGTTCCTTCATGGTTTCCTCTTTATGTCAAAATCTCTGGTCTATCTGGAGTTGATTTTGATGCAAGGAGTGAAATAGGGATGTAACTCAGTTTTTGTCTAGTACACTACCCACTTGCCGTAGTACAGTTTACTGAACAGTCTGTCTTTTCTGTAGGAATTTAAAATGTCACCTTTGTCATATACTGAATTACTTAATTCGAGTGTGTATTTAATTCTGTTTCTGAACTTTCTTGTTTATTTAATCGACACCTGTCTATTCATGTATCAGTGCACATTGTTTTAGCTGTTGGAACTTTATAGTATGTGTTAGCTAATGCTTTGGAGAACACCCCTGCCCCTACTTCCTCATACACGCAAGACTCTTCATGTCTAGAATGTTTATGGCTATTCTTCTGTGTTTAGTTTTCCATATAAATTATTGAATAAATGTATTTGGTTCTCAAAAAAGTCATGGTTTTTTAAATTGAAATTGAGTAAAATTTATATATTTTGTGTAAAGAGACTTGCCATCTGTTGTGTTTTACTAACTCAACCAAGATGCTGGGAATATAAATAAAAATTCTTGCATTTATTTTGGGGAAACATCAGTTGCACAAAATAAAGTTGTTTATTAACTAATTTACTCTGCATGTCAGATAATATTTAATATATTGGAGAGAAAGCAGATTATTTAAATTAATCACAGGTGGTTCCTAGGCTCTTTGCTGTTTGTTAAGATCAAGCTTGGCATCATATCATGTGAAGAAATTATAGTTTCAGCTGACAACCAATCTTACATTAGCCGACAGGATCATGTGGTTGCTTCTGAGTTATTATAATCCAGGGTCACATCAGAGGATGTGCAGAGAGGGAGAAGTAGTCTGTAGCAAGTCAGTCGTTCAGGCTCTGAAGGCAGACAGCAGGGGTGCGAATTAGGTGCCCTATGACCTTGGAAGTTTGTTTAACCTCTTTGAGCTTCAGTTTCCTCAGCTGTAAAATGGGGTTGTGTATAAGGCTTAAATGAGATCATCTAAAAGGCTTTGCACTTTGGTACATACTGGTGTTCTTTAAACATTGCTGTTATCATTTATATTGGAAATCTAACTCTGCTGGTCTGATATTATCTCATTTATTATGGTCAGTTTGTGATATCATTATTTAGAAATAAAGGCAATAGAAGATAACTAGAAAAGGGCAGCCAGGCCGTTAGAATAGGGCGTGACCTAGAGACATTAAAGAAATGGCAGGCCTTTCACTGGAACAGAGAAAGTGAATGAGAAACAGGGTGGCCAGATATTTATTCTGTATTGCTTGAGAGCATGGGAATTAAAACCATCTAGTGGAATTCAGTTTAGCATAAGTCTTTCTGGTAGCTACTTCTGTTCAACAGTGGAATGGCTCTTTGGACGAGAAGGGAGTTTGCGGGAGAATGGATACATGTATATGTATGGCTGAGTCCTTTTGCTGTTCTATCAGCTACCAGAAACTATCACAGCATTGTTAATCAGCTATACCCCAATACAAATAAAAAGTTAAAGAAACAATGGAATGGCTCTATAGTGAGTTGTTTCTTAGAAGAAATGTTCAATAAGGATCTGGATGGCCACTGCTGCTGCTGCTACTAAGTCGCTTCAGTCGTGTCCGACTCTGTGCGACCCCATAGACGTCTGGCTCCCCCGTCCCTGGGATTCTCCAGGCAAGAACACTGCAGTGGGTTGCCATTTCCTTCTCCAGTGCATGAAAGTGAAAAGTGAAAGTGAAGTCGCTCAGTCGTGTCCGACTCTCAGCGACCCCATGGACTGCAGCCTACCAGGCTCCTCCATCCATGGGATTTTCCAGGCAAGAGTACTGGAGTGGGGTGCCATTGCCTTCTCTGGGATGGCCACTAGGAAACACCAAAAAGAGATTCTGAATTACCAAGATGAGGCTAAACCAAGGGGGTTTTCCTTCGGAATTCTAGTGTAAATGTACATATATGTTAGTCGCTCAGTCCAACTCAATGCGACCTCATGGACTGTAACCCGCCAGGCTCCTCTTGTCCATGGGATTCTCCTGGCAAGAAGACTGGAGTGGATAGCCATTCCCTCCTCCAGAGAATCTTCCTAACCCAGGGATTGAACCCAGGTCTCCTGCATCGTCAGGTGGATTCTTTACTGTCTGAGCCCCCAGGGAAGCCCAAATCATGTATGTGGAAAATTCTTTGTATATTTATGGCTTATCCATTTTCAAAGAATTTTAAATGTTTCAGACCATGTTTGGTTCCTTTCTGAGTGAGAGGATATTGCAGTGCCTTGGGGTCCTTGTGAACATGAGTAATCATCAAAGACCTGGAGAAATGAGGAGACTCAGGAATCAGCTCATTTCACTTCTGTCTTTGTCTGTTGTTCCCTTGGATGCCATCTTTTCTGTGTAGGCTGTTAATCTTTGCTCCTCACTTTGAGTATGTATCTTTAAAAGAACAAGCACGGTACTCAAAGTTTACTACCTCTTAGTGTGAATGGAGCTTTTTGAAAGAAGGTGATATTTATTTGTACCTAGCAGACAAGTGATAAGTTTAAAGAAAACCCTATAAACTTGACTTTGGCCTTGACTATGCTCCATGTATCACTAACACACTTCCCTGGTGCCTTACTTTTCCTGCTGCTTTTATTGCAATAAATGTAACCATAGTATGTTAGAAATTTTAATAAAGTTATATGAAGGAGGTAATATTTAATAATCTATTTATTTCAGATCCATCTTCCATTTTTTTTTTTTTTTTCTTGCAGGCTCTTACTGACTTACTGTCTTTTCCAGTATTATGTTCTGTAAAATCTTTTGCTGTCACCGGGTAACATGTGTGGTACCCTTGTAGGTTCTGTGTTATACCACTAAGTGAGAAACCTGGTAAATGTGAACACAATGCTGAGCTGATCTCTAAAATACCATTTATGTATTTTCAGTGAATGACGAACCCACTGCAACCACTGATCCCGAAGAACCCTCTGTTGTTGGTGTGGCGTCCCCGCCTGTTGCAGTGTCCAGTGTGACGCCGAACCCCACCACTGCGGCTATCCCTGCCACGGCCACGCCAGCCGAAGGGGAGGAGCCCAGCACTTCGGGCACTCAGCAGTTCCCTGCAGCTGCCCAGGCCCCCGATGCTCTGCCTGCTGGGTGAGTAGCCTTCTGTCCCACCACAGCACCCCCCGACCCCCTAGAAAAAAACCAACTGGGGCTCCTTCACCAGGGCAGAAACAACGTGGTTATTCATTACCTGGTGGCTAGAGTCCCTGGGGAGGCTGCCATGCATAGGAGCGAAGAAGGTGTGGAAGGACTGCTCGTTCTACATAAATCTTGAAAAAGACCTAAATCATCTGGGGCTGAATCAATGCTACCTTATATGGTGACTTGAAATGAACAGCTCGACTCAAAGAGTGTGGCTTTTATGGAACAAGGAGCTCATTTTGCCCTCCAGAATCACTGGGTTTGCCCAGCTCCTGCCTAGAAAACAGCTTTTCTCCCTTGCATTTTATCTCAATGGCCTATGGAGGACTTTAGGCCCTGAGTATTACTGTATGTTTTTCCATGGCTTGGGCTGATGTTAACGTGGACTCATAGTTTTCTTGCCCCACCTTTTGGTTCAGAATGAGATCCGATGCAAAAGGCCTTGGGTGATAGGAAGATGGCCCCAGTAGGCCAAAGGCGAGAGGAAATGAAGCGCAGGGACCTGGGAATCAAATAGATCTGGATTTGAATCCTAACTTGACCCTTTATGACCTTGCCCAGGTGACTTACCATCTAGGTAGGGTAGAGGTGATAATCATGCATAACTACCTCCCCAGGAATTTGTTGTTGTTCAGTCACTCAGTCATGTCTGACTCTTTGTGACCCTGTGAACTGCAGCATGCCAGGCTTCCCTGTCCTTCACCATATCCTGGAGTTTTCTCAAACTCACGTCCATTGAGTCAGTGATGCTATCCAACCATCTCATCCTCTGCTGCCCGCTTCTGCTCCTGCCCTCAATTTTTCCCATCATCAGGGTCTTTTCCAATAAGTCAGCTCTTTGCATCAGATGGCCATGGTGTTGGAGCTTCAGCTTCAGCATCAGTCCTTCTAATGAATAGTCAGGATTGATTTCTTTAAGGGGCTCCAGTAAGACAGTGTATGTGAAGCCCTCACCCAATGGTGAGTGTTACACCTGGTGAATGATATTTTTGAAGTGGTTATGAAAGAATCATAGAAGAAGGGAATGGTTCTGAACTGGGAAACAGTCTTATCTCAGGGCTCCCAATCACTTGTCAGGGCCAATTCCATGCGGTCCCACCGCCCATCCTGGTTATCAGCTTGGAACCAGGGAAGCCCTTGTGATAAAAGGGAAGGATGGTATACTGATGTATAATACACCATACTGTTCTTCAGCCACTTTAGAAAACCCCATTGTCCAAACAAACAAAAAATCCTAAATCTGAAGGCATTTGGGATTTTTACCACTTACATCTCGCATCCCTAGCATCTGGCACACAACTTACATTTCTTAACAAAACACAATGAACACATGAAAAATATCACAAATGGTTTTTAATCCCTCAGACCCATAGAGAATCAGGGGGTACTGAGAGGTGGCTCCAAAGTCTTCTGTGAAAATTTTCATTTTGTGAAAAGATTTATAACTACTTGCTTGTGTGCAACTCCTTCCTACAGAGGTTTTTTTTTTTTTCCTCTTGTGTATGTGGTAAGGAATACTCGAAAGACCTTTGTTTGGTTTATAATTTGAAATCTGTATATAATTTGGGAGGAACAGAGTGGGATCATTTTGGCAGAGGGAGAGAAGATGGCCGCCCGGTGCCTCAGGAGCCTGTTTGCTTTCCGCTGAGCAAAGCCTGGAAGGAGGGCTTCCCTCCCGTGTGTCAGTCACAGGCAATTAGGGCTACTGGCTCAAGGCGTCTTTATGTAGGGCGTGTGTGAGGGTTACTGTTCTCCTGGATTGGGCCCTTCCTGTTTCCAGGCAGCTGGAAAACTCCAGGCCCTGAAAACACTCTTTATTCTGAGTCTGGCGGTCAGAGCAGCTCAGAGAAGCTGGTTTTCCTACTTGGCCTCCCACCCCAACCAGAGGCTGTACTGCTTCTCTTGGGTAGAGTTTGAACAGCATCTTCTCCCTGGAGCGTTTAGAATGCGATGGTAGGTCTGAGGAGGCTGCTACCCACTTGAACATGAGTGGTGGTCCGGAGAAGGTCATTGAGACCCAGTCTTGGCCACCCAGAGGGGCTTCCAGGTGCCCACTGGGAGTTCTGTACTTTGTGGGCTGTCTCGGGGCCTGGTGATTGCCACTGGCAGTGCTGAGTGCATGGCGGTGAAGCTGGCAGGCTTTCAGTTCTCTGCTCTGTGATGGCAAGCCAGAAAGGGCACACTTTCCACCCCGAGCCTCCCAAATCACAGCCCTGCCGTCTCCACCCTAGCAGCTTACTTACAAGTTTAGGAGATCCAGACAAGGTGGATCATCCCTCCCTTCTTGGTATCTTACATTCAGGAGTCAGGGGAACCACTTTTAATCTTTTAAATAAAATTCTGAACATAATGTTTCACCACCTAGAATGCCTCACTGGTTTCCTCTTGTCTTTAGGAGTCAGTTCTCAAATCCCTAATAAGACCTGAAAAAGCTCTGCAGGACAAGGCCTCATCTACCCTTCAAACCTTCCATGGAAGACACGCTTTGCTTTGCTCTCTAAGCTCTACCCATAATGACTTATTTTAGTTTGACAAGTATAGCACCCTTTCTCTGGGTTGGGGACTGTCATGCTGGTTACAACTCTGAAACCTTCCTCACCATTTTGTCCATTAATTTCTATCCATCTTCAAGTCTCAGATTAATCAGCACTTGTTCTGGGAATCCTTCCTCCATCCCCAGTAGACAAGGTCAGACTGCTCTGTGTATTGCAATTCTTCTCACACGCATAATTGCGTGTTCTACGTCCCTCTACCCAGCTGGGCTGTAAATGCCAAGATGGCAAGGAGCCTGGCACAAAGTCAGCTCCCAAGACATACTTGTAGTGCATTAATGAACCAGTTTTTTGAGGATTCCCCACGTGGCTTAGTGGTAAGGAATCGGCCTGCCAATGCAGGAGACGCAGAAGACATGGGTTCCATCCCTGGGTCGGGGAGATCCCCTGGAGGAGTCAGTGGCAACCCACTTCAGTATTCTTGCCTGGAAAATCCCATGGACAGAGGAGCCTGGCGGGCTTCAGTTGGTGGGGTTGCAAAAGAGTTGGATATGCCTGAACGACTGAGCAACAGCAATGAATCAGTTTAAATGCCATATATATATATATATTTTTTTTTTTTCCTCCACCTGGATGAATGTTTTCTGCTTCTTTGATGCCTCAAATAAAGAGGACCTATGACAGGAATTACATTTTCTTCCTAAGAGCAAGACCTTAATGGGTCCCTCACTAGGCTGTCTGGCTTTGGGTTCACGTATGACTCTCACAGGGTCGGGCTGCTCCTTCCTGCTCACTAGGGGTCTTCATGCCTGGGGAACACTGCAGAGCACGTTCCCCGCTTTGTGTGGCCTTTGTGAGCCATGCTAGACTGCTTTTTTTGAGACATCCAGCCGACTCTGTCTCTTTCCAGCCGTACCTTCTCAACTTCTTCATCTCCTTCACAGAGCAGTCAGGCACAGTTCACTTGGGGGTGCCAAGGGCTTATTTTTCCAGTTGCCACATGGCCTTTCTGAAACTTGCAGCAGATGCAACTGGTCATAAAGATGTCACATCCGCCTGTGTTTTAGTGACTGAAGGCCACCGAAACCTGGGCTGCCTCAATCCAAACAGAACACCCTTTATCCCTTTCCTGTCTCCCGGTCTCTAAACCCTCCTCCTGCCTTCTGTACCTTTTAATTTAATTAGCGAGAAAGGAGCCAATTGGAAGGGCGTGGCGCTTTCAGGCTGCGAACGCCTGTCAAGGGAAGGGGTGCCAGCCAGGCTCGAGAGACGTGTTGAGATAGTGGCCTGGGCGAAGGGCAGTGGGGAGGGAGGCCTGCTTTGATCAGCTGGCCCTGCATCTGGTTTTTATCAGCAGGGAGCCCACTTTGGGGACCAAATGCTCATTAACAGACCGTGTGTACATGGCTTAGATAAACTCCAAGTGCGTCTCGGGCCCCGCCGCTCGCCCAGGCCCTTGCGCACAGAGGCACATTATTCCAGCCTGGCAGCCCGCGCCGCGCTGTGGTTCCTTACATAAGGGAGGCCGTTGTATTTGGACTCTGCCGGCTTACCTCAGCGCTGCCATTTCACACCATCCCTCTCCTCCCGCAGTCATTGGCTGCCCTGGCTGTTTCCTGCCTCAGAGGAGAATTAGTTGAGGAGGGTGTACTTTGGATCTGTTGGATTTGCCATCTCCCCCTACGCCCAGGTCCAATTCTGCAGACCTAGAGGTCCTTTCTCCAGGTGGTCCTTGACACACTATCAAGGGTGACAACCTGGTAAGAGTTCTTTGATGTTTTCTTCCTGGAGACACTTTAAGAGACATTGGAATTTGCAGCTTCTCTGCTAAGTTATAAACCAGCTGCTCCCATTGAATTTCATTCCAAACTCAATTTTGTCGCTAGCCAAAGATCCTTACCCAAGGAGTTTTAAAACAGTGCTTTTCAAACTGTCTGTGAAAAACTAGTCCTTTTTTTTCCCCCACTGTTTTTGTTTGTTTTAATTTTTTTTCAGTCTCTTATGAACTCTTACTTCGGTCCTCTATTTAATGAAACAGATCTACAGATCATGTATTTGGATGTTGTGGCAATGTCAAATTGGTACAAAAGTTTCTAAAAGCCTACAAACTTCTGAACTTTTCTGGTCACTGAACAGTAACAGTGTGAGCCATGGACCATAGTTTGAGTAGCAAAGGATTAAAGGATTATACTGGAGAGTCTGTGCCTTTGTGCTAAGTAGTATGGTTTAGTTCTTGACTCTGCAAGGATTATTACATGCTTAGGTAATGCCAGATAGTACATGTTACTGGCTTCCTCCTCCTCATCTCAGAATGAAATCCTTGTTTCCAAAGATCCTACTGTGTCAGGGCTGGCCCATGAGAAGTTCTCCCCCTGCTCTATGTATGTTTTCGTGTGTAACTAGGAATTTTCATTTTACTACTCTTTCTTGAGAGCTCCTCAGGAGCTGGTGTTACTGTGTCCTCCATTTCTGTGTTCCCAGCGCCGAGCATAGTACTTGGCTTCTAGAGAGATGGAGTGAGAAGTGGTTGTTGAAAGACTAGATAAGTATTTTCATTCTCAATAGCTGTTACAATTTTTTATAGTTTTTTTTTTTTTTTTTGAAAAATTGGGAAAATAGAAGAAACAGAACAACACTAACAGACACCCACCTAGATATAACTATTGGCACGTTTCACGTACCTTGTATCTCTTTTCGCCTGATCATTAGCAATAGTTAACACATGTTAAAAGCTTCCAGCATTCTGGGAGTGCTAGGTTTCATAGGTGGGTTATTTCAGTCTTCATGGCACTCTGTAGTAGCTGCTACGCTACTTTTACCCTTGTTTTGCAAATGAGGAAACCTTAAGTGGTTTGCCCAAGACCACATGTACAGACATGTACATGTAAACATTAAACACAAATCTACCAAAATTTAATAATCTTAGGGCATGTGCTTTTAAATTTTATTGTTTTAATTGTAAAATATTTTAAGCATGCAAATAAGAATAGAAAGTAATATAAGAAATACCTGTGGGCTCCCCAACTCAGTCTTATCAAACTTTAGCATTATGCTGCATTTAGTATAAACCTCCTCCTCCTTACCTTGATTTTTAACCTCTTTATGAAGGAGACATTATAAAAAAATAAAGTTGAAAGTCCCTGTGAATGCCTCCTCGATCCCATTCCCTATATACAGAGATACATGGAACTGGGGACATTCATTTCAACTGCTCTATGGTATTCTGTTGTATGAATAGGTAAAATTTTATTTGTTATAATTAAAATTTATATTTACCATGTATGTGATAGATATATAAATATAAAATAACATTTTATGTTTGTGTTTGTTTATATTGTAATTACCTCTCTGCCTTTATTAACAGTGCTACAATGAAGTGTTTTCTGTGCATGCCTTTTTGTGTGCATGTTTGTTTCTTTAGGGCAAGCACTCAAACTGGAATTTCTTCTCTGTAGGAGGATGAAGGTTTTTGCTTCTAGTAGATGCTGTCAAATTGCTTTTTGAGTCAGTTCACCAATTCACACTCCCATGAGCATATATAAGCATTCCTGCTAAAGCAAAATTGTCAGATAGTTTTCACTTTGGCCAGTCTGAGGGATGTGAATGGGATGTCTCGTGCTGGTTTACTTTGAATTTTCTTCATTATCCTTGAGATTAAACCGCTTTTTATATTTTTTAAAAATTTGGCTTTTG
Organism: Bos indicus x Bos taurus; assembly: GCF_003369695.1. Taxonomy (NCBI): domain Eukaryota; kingdom Metazoa; phylum Chordata; class Mammalia; order Artiodactyla; family Bovidae; genus Bos; species Bos indicus x Bos taurus. Next base: position 28,927,472 of record NC_040093.1, on the reverse strand, counting down.
AGTTTCTTTTCTTGTGAATTGTCTGTTCATGTATTCCTGTCAATTTTTCTGTTTGGCTATCTGTTGTTATAATCTGCAGGATTTCTTAATATGTGCTGGGTACCAGTTGCCTCTCAGTTATGTGCATTGCAAATATTTTCTGTGGCTTGTCTTTAAACATTTTTGTGTTGCTTTTTATTGTACAGGAGTTCAGATTTTAAGTAGTCAAGTGTGTTCATCTTTTTCAGGTGCCTTTTGTGTCTTGTCTGAAATACTTCCTTACTCTGATTATGCAAAAATTTTACATGCATACATGACTCCCCCTGACCCCCATGTTTTGTAGATTCTGATATGTATAGTATTTCACATTTAATTTCTTTAAAATCAAGGTGTGATTTACAAGCATTAGAATGTTATAGTTTAATTGGCAGAGTTTTTTGTTTTTTTTTTCTTCCTTGGTGATATGTTAAAAATCTTATAATTGGTGGCATTTTAGATTTAATGAACAATAGTGTATTTTTATTGGAGAAGGAAATGGCAACCCACTCCAGTGTTCTTGCCTGGAGAATCCCAGGGATGGAAGAGCCTGGTAGGCCGCTGTCTCTGGGGTCACACAGAGTCGGACACGACTGAAGTGATTTAGCAGCAGCAGCAGCCATGTACTTTTATAATTTTTAAACAATATTTTGTTTATCTTATGCATGTTATTTTTTCCACTCAGCATATTGTAAATAATATTTTAAATGACTGAATATTCATTATAGAATTAACATAATTTACTAATTTTCCATTTTAAAGCATTTAGGTTTTTCCCAGTTTTTCTGTAACATGTTACAACATACTGTGACAGATACACTTACAGCTAAATCTTTGACACATAATTATTTCCTTAGGCTATATCTTCAAAGTAGAATTGCTGAATTAAAGGATGTTCATGTAGTAGAAGTTTTTAACCAAGTTGCAAAATTGCCCTTGGGAGCATATATATCCATTTTTGCTCCTATCAACTATGTCTTTTAAACACTTAAATTTTTTTTTAATTTAAATTTTTTTGGCCATGCTATGCAGCCTGTAAGATCCTAGTTCCTTAGCCAGGAATTGAAGCGGCTCCCCCTGCACTGGAAGCATGGAGTCCTAATGAATGGACCACGAGGAAGTCCCCCACCAACTTTTTTTTTTTTACTGGAGAATAATTGTTTTGCATTGTTGTGGTGGTCTCTGCTTCCATAAAGTCGAATCAGTCATAATGATATATATCTCTCCTCTCTCTTGAGTCCCCTTACCCCCCACCCCCTCTGTTCTACCCTTCTAGGTCATCACAGCACTAGGCTGGGCTTCCTGTGTTATACAGCAGCTTCCCGATAGTTATCTGGTTTACACAATAGTGGATATATATCAGTGCTACTTTCTCAATGTGTCCTACACTCTCCAACAATTTTTTAAAGATGATTTTATTTATTTATTTTTGTCTGTACTGGATCTTCACTGCTGTTTGAGCTTTTCTCTAGCTGTGGTGAGTGGGGGCTACTTTCTAGTTGCAGTACGTGGGCTTCTCATTGCAGTGGCTTCTCCTGATGCGGAACACAGGCTCTCGGGCATGGAGGCTTCGGTGGTTGCAGCATGTAGGCTCAGTAGTTGTGACACCTGGGCTGTGGAGCACAGGCTCAATAGTTGTGACCCATGGGCTTAGTTGCTCCATGGCAAGTGGAATCTTCCCGGATCGGGGATTGAACCCTTGTCTCCTGTGTTGGCAGGTGGATTCTTTACCACTGAACGACCATGGAAGCCCTCTTCAACTATTTTTTAAGAGTGACTATTTTCCTACATTATCAAACTTATCTACAATTTTTAAAATCTGAAAATTTGATTTTAAAAAAAGTTTTTATTTTTTTAGTAGACACCATCTCTAGGACTTGTCTGTAGAAGATGCATCTCTGTGAAAGCATATCTTTTAATGTTGCCATCTTCCATTGAAGGGCTTTGTGGACTTTTCCAAGGCAAAAAAAAAAAAAAAAAAGGGGATGGTTGAAAAAGGAGGAGAAAAACAGACCTTAATTCAGAGTCCTCAGTAGCTACTACTGTGCCCCACTATGCTTAGAGGGCATAAAGTGCTGGTTGTTGATAGTTTTAAAAAGGGGGTTAGTGTGCTTGGATTTAAAGGAAAGCTCAGTGTTTCAAGAAGGGTTCTGGGGGGAAAGTCTGAGTTTAACATACTTCTTACCCAGTTTATAGAGGACCTCCTGAAGCAATGAAAACAGTGGCGAGGAGATGTGTTCCATTGCACACAGATTTTTGACTCATAATACAGTCTGACAGTGTCCCTACAGAGGAAATAAATCTTATGGTTCACCCAGGAAGTGGCCAGAGCTTGGGGAATAAATGGGATTTGGTTCAGAGTTTAAATTTATTATAGGATCATAACGTAAGAAAATATGAATTTCTCGTAATGTTTGCCTGAGGGAAGTTGAATCTCTACATAGGCAGCTTTAAGAATACCTGAATACTTTCAGTATATTTTTCTGAAGTTTAGTTTGTGTCTAAGTAAACCAGCAAGGCATCTTTTGTTTACTGGTACCTAAGTATTCTGGTAGACTTTGCTGATGAAGAGAGTGTATTTTGAATGAGAGTCAGCTTCACTAATGCCCAGTGCTTGTGTTAATAAAATTTATTAACAAATTATAAATAATACAAGTTTATAATGCTCTTAGTAAGAATTTGTGATTCATCTCTGATCTTAAACCACAATACTTGGACTGTCAGATTTAAATTCCTTCTCAATTTAATTTGACTCTTGGTGAAACTGTGATTCTGTCCAAACTTACGGGAATCTGACCAAGATGTGTGTTAATCAGGATGGTTGAATATACACTGTAACGGCAAGTAACTGAGAACTGATTACCTGAAGACCTTTTAGGAAACTTTCCACAAGAAAATGTGGTTCAGGTAACCAGACAATTTCCTTTCAGATAACATAGAAATGATTGCATGCCATCCTAATAATGAAATTGAGATTTTCTGCCTTTACCTTTTCAATAAGGATGGTGGTTTGGGGCAGAACTGGGGCATGGAAGAGATACAACTTGTTATTAATACCAAACACAAGGTCGTGTGTTTGATGCACAGTGAGGCCAGACAATACCTAAATGCTGTGGTTTGGAGGGCAGAGAAAGGTTTATTGCAGAACCATACAAGAAGATGGGTGGCTTGTGCCCCCTAAAATCCCAAACTCCCCAAAGGGTTTCAGCAAAGCACTTCCAAAGGCAAGATGAGGAAAGGACGTGGTTAGTTGTTGCAGACTTCTTGGTGTTGAATCCTTTGTTCTTGCAGCTGTCCATGTAGGTCAGGTCACGATGTTCCTATAAACCTCCAACAAGACAAATATTATTCTCTGTTCTGGAACTTTTTATATGAATGGACTCTTAAAGGTTGGAACCTTGAGAATGGGCTATCCTGTATATTTCAGACTATATGTAACATTCTTTTACAATAGGTGCAGAGCCAACATGACTAAGCACACAAAGTTTAAAGCAAGAGAAACAGATCTAATATGGAATCAGATGTGCTCTTCCCTATTACAAACTGAATAAAGGACAGTTAAAATCCATAGGAGCAAAGGGAATTTAGGTTTTTTAAAAAAGTACAGAGATTAATTGAAACTGAAGACTGTGTTTTAAATCCTTTCAAATAGAAAGACCCTGTGTAGTCCATGGTCCAACTGAATGTTACGCATTGAAGGCCAAGGAGCAATGTGTTGGGAAGGGACCTGAATCGAGCTTGGGCTTTTGAACACTGTTTCTGAGAGCATCAAAGAAAGCTATTCAGTGGGAGAGGATGTGACCCACGTGACCAGGATGCAGTATCGAGACCCATGGGTAGTTTCATTGAAAAGCCTTTTAATCTCAGCATGAAGAAGATGCTTATAAGGTTCAGAAACCTAACCCCTGCCAGGGATGCACTGATGAAAGGTCGCTGCCAGTATCACTTTCTTGGCATGGGGAGACCAAACCAAGACAGTCAGAAGGCTTAATCTATGTGGGTCAGCAGCTACAGAGGGGAGAGGAGAATCGGGAGGCTCATTTGATTGACGATAGAATCGACCGACTCTGCCACAGGAATGGAGGGGAGGGATTTGTATGAATTCTGAGGAGCCGTGCAGGTAGGGAGGAGTTGAGAGTTCTCTAGGAAGAGCAGCTAGGCCAGGTCACAGATCAGGGAGGACCCACATGGACATTTAATCCGAGCAGGAGTCCAATTTTAAAAGGAAGAATGTAGATATCAAAAAAAAAGAAAAAGAAAGGTAATGGAAGAAAGGTCTTATTCCTCTTGGTAAGTATTTTTCTAGCTAAGCCAATTGAGAGGGTTCATAGAAGGACACTGAGATTCACCGGGCAATAATAGTGCCTGAAAGAGAGCCTTTCATTTCTAAGGATCAACTGGGATCAAAGACAGGATAGACAGGTCTTGTCTAGGCTTGGGAGGAGCAGCCATAACTCTTGAATATAAGCAAAGAGGACTTCACGCCAATTTCCTTCCTGACAGTGCAGGAAGACCACTGTGTCAATTAAAGGCATTTACTTCATGGAATTTTAAGAACTGTCCCTTCTTCAAATGAAAATAGTAGTCAGAGTATAATAAAACCAAAGTTCTCTCCTTGCCTCACATGAAATAGAAAAGAAGCCAGAAGTTGAGACCACTTACGAGATGAAAGTTATAACAAAAGAATTGTTGAAATAAAGAAAAATGTGTTTTAGCACCTTTTCTCTCCAACTACAACACCACGTATTTTGTCTTTATTCAAGGGACAGCCCCACCCGCCTATTATGGTCAGTTTTCCAAACAGTGACTGCAAAATGAGCAAAGTTGTTTTATTGGGGCTTTTGTGCCACGAAATTGCCAAGGACAGGAAGGATAGAGCTAATTTCTTAGGAAATGCTGAGGAATTCTCGGCTCCTTAAATCTTTATTAGGAGCAAATGTTACGAAAGAGTGGTTTGCTACCCTTGCCTTGAGGAGCTTCCATATTTCAGGACTTATCCTTAAGCCAAATATCTTTCTCAAGACTTTCTTTATTTCCAAATTCAGATGAACAAAGAGAGTATCAAATTTGCTGCTTGATTACCAAGCAGACAGGAAGAATTTGGAGAGGTGGTGTGAAATCATTCTATGTTAGCCTCCTTTGTGGCTGAAAAGTCCCTACTTGATCCCCAGAGATGGGACACTAGCCTCTTGAAACTTGCAATATCTGTTACTCTTTTATCTTTAATTCAAAAGGGCATCGAGAGGGAGAAGAGCTTTAACTTGGCCCTGTGTGTCTTTTCACCTGATCACTTTTGCCAGAAGATTCTCCCCGCTGCTGCTGCTTCTTTTTTTTTTTTTAATTTGGCTATGCTGGGTCTTAGTTGCAGCACTCAGGGTCTATATTTACGGCATGGGGGATCTTTTAGTTCTGGCCTTTTAATAAAATACCAACTAAAGTGCATAGATCTTCCTTTTGCCAGAGCAGGGAGGAGCCAGGGCACTTGGGCCAGGTTACCAGTAACCACTTCAGCCAGAAGCTGGAGTGGGAACATAATATAGTGTTAGTCACTCAGTCATGTCCAACTCTTTGTGACCCCGTGGACTGTAGCTCACCAGGCTCTTCTGTCCATGGGTTTCTCCAGGCAAGAATACTGGAGTGGGTTGCCATTCCCTTCTCCAGGGCATCTTCCTGACCTGGGGATCAAACCTGGTTCTCCTGCTTTACAGGCAGATTCTTTACCATCTGAGCTACAGGGAAGCCCCAGGGAGCGGGAATACCCAGGAGAACAAGTGTCCTTGAGGGCATTTTAATCGTGTTTGTAGTACTCTGGTCCTCAAACCAGTAGTGGATCCCTTTTGAGAGGAGTGAATGAGGAACAAGCAGACCTCAGTGCTCCCGGGGGAAGCCTCCTAATGGTGCAAAGTGTTTAGCCTCTTCCTATAGATGATATCTGAGCAGGGGTTTATGATTAAAAATGGAGCCTAGAAATGAATGAGGTGGATTTACTGTAATGTCTCCGCAGTCATGATCCTGCAGGGCTCCCTACCTAGACTCCTGTGCTAGGGAGAGCTGTTCATGTTGGGGTGGGTGGCAGAAAGGCACCTGGCACCTTGTCTGCTGGGTTGTGGGTTTCTTATAAGTTCCACTTGCCCTTCCTTTCTTCCTTTCAGGGGTCCATGGTAAAACTCATAGGCTAGAGAGTCTGAGCTGAGTTTTATTTAGCCCCTCTGAGCCTCGGTTTCTTTGATGATGATGGCATGTCCCACCTTAAAGGATGGAGGCAGGACTGAATGAGGTAAAACAGGAGCCTGCAACTCATTGTGGATGCTCTGTGGGTGATGATTACCCCTTCCCATTTTTGCCTTGGAAACCTTGCATGTATCTCTATCTGAATTAGCCTCTGAGAGGCTCATCAGTGGTGTCCATTGATCAGATATGAGAAACGGTATCAAATAAAGCTCATATCTATTTGAGTAGATACACCAGGCTTAGTGATAGAACTTAGGACATTTATTTCAGTATACAGTCAACTCTCTGCTATAACATATGTGTTCCTAGAAATCACCGCTGCCAAATCATGCAACAAAAACCACAGGGTTTATGGGAAGAAGTGGGTTAAAGACACAACAGACAAAAATTTGTCAGTGACACACACACAAACAAGAAGGTAATAACACAGTGGCAGAGTTTTACACATGTTAAATGGTTGAGATGATAATACACAATAAAGACGCAGGGTTCCATGACAAGACCTGCAGTTTGCTTGTGGAAGCAGATGCCTGAGGATTAGAGCTTGTTGAGTGTTGTCTTAAAGTGGTACAAGAAGGGTTTTCTGAACTCAGACAGGAGTTATAACACCAGATGTGGGTGAGTATGATATGTAACACGCTCCAAAGTGAGGTAGCAGGTAGATGTGTGTGGTTTTTTGTGTTCCTACAATACGGGGTTCAGCCCAGGGAAGTCTTCTGTGTTCATAGTATGGTTAGAAGACAAATACATGCACAGCAAACGCAAAATTCACATCATGCTCACGTTCCCTTAAGTATCAAATCACACTGGCATAGACCTATGTCTTTAAAATACGCATTTCAGCAGAACTGACTGTACTAGCTTCCTGGTAAAATCCACCTTCCTCTTGAAAGTGCCCAAAAGTAGAAGTAGATAAAATCAGTGTAAAACATAAAGACTAAGGGACCATTCGCATCCTTTATAAAATGGTAATCATTTTATAAACAAAGGTAAATCTTTGCATTCCTTATATGTCGGTTACTGTATTCGGGGTCAGTGGAGTTACTGTCAGACTGTGTGAATGTGGGAATAACAGGAGTATGGGGATGGGTGGTCCTTTTCTCTGTTTTGTAGTGATTTTGCCTTTGGACCCACTGTTTGGATCATCTGCTACCTTGTCTTTCTGCCATTGGCACAGATGAGCCACCCTCAGCACCCACACACAGAGACAGGGGTGGAAAAGCCAATAAATTGCAGTTTGCTGTGTTTCTTGGTTCATCCAGATCTCTTTTAAAGACCCTCTGTAAATGAGTCCTGTATTTTAAAAAGAAATGTGATCTTGAATATATATGATGCTAGGAGAACAAGGGGAATTGTATAATTTGTGACGTTAAGAGGTAATAGGTTGCAAGGGCTGGAGAGTCCATGGGTGAACTTTAGGTGTAGGGGTCTGTGAATCCCAGAAACTGCACACATTTTTGTTGGTAAGTGCATGGAGAGAAAGAGTCTTCAGCTTTCATTACCTCCCTAAAAGGACTTTTGGTCCTCAAATGGCCAGTAAACAGTGATTTGGAAAAATCCATGGGAATGTAGATTCATAGGGGTTATGTAGGGGAATTTAGCACTATCTGTGGGATATCTAATAACCTTGAGTCGGTAAAGGGGAGTTCTCGTAGTTTTCTCAAGAAGCAGGCATGGGTCCCATTATCAGGGATGGCGTGGAGCTGGTCTGACCAGTGGGTTGGTTTTGCATGTTGTCTTTGATGTTTTCTGTCAAATTAGCCACATCAGTAGTGAAGAACCCCATTGAACCAGGACTTATGCCTTTCACCAGCATGTCTCATGCCTCCCTTGACTTTATTTTGCAGATGGGAGCAGCGAGAGCTCCCCAATGGGCGTGTCTATTATGTTGACCATAACACCAAGACCACCACCTGGGAGCGGCCTCTTCCTCCAGGGTAAGACTTGGACCAATGAGCCCTGAGGCTCTAGAACTGGCACCAAGAGTCCCCCATCGGCTTCTCCACCACTCTGCCACAATCATCTCTCTATTTCCCCCACTCTCCTCCTTTCTCTGTCTCTTTTCCCCTCCTCCCATAGTCCTCCTCTTCGGTGGTCTCTGCTCTCTCATTCCACTTTCCCTTCTCCCTCCATTTGTTGCCTTGGCCATGGGAGTTCTTTTCTTTCTTATTTATTTATTTAACTGCACTGGGTCTTTGTTGTGACATGCAGGATCTTCGACCTTTCTGGTGCATGTGGGATCTTTTAGGTGTATCACGTGGGATCTAGTTCTGTGCCCAGGGATCGAACTCAGGCCCCCTGCATTGGGAGTATGGAGTCTTAGCTACTGGACCACCAACGTAATCCCCTGGCCCTGGGCTTTCTTAAGTGATATTCAGACCCCCATGGCTGTTGGGTTCTGGAGGAAGGAGGGCTTGGGAGGCCTCTGAAGCCATTGGTCTCTCAGTGGCTTCAGACATTTCACCTGCAGAAATAACCTATAGGGTGCAGTTTTCAGTTTCAGCAGATGTAGCGAAGTATAGGGACATTTATTCTGGGTCCCTCGACTGCTTTTCCTACCCACTTTAATTCTGTTCTCATTTCTTAGGACATACCAGGATATTTAGAGCATCTATGGGGGGAATAGAGTGCACAAGGAAGCCAAGATAGAGAGGGTGTTGATGAGTTTCGCAGCACCCTGCGTCCCGCCAGCCCCCGGAGACAGTGTGCTGTGGCGTTCGGCTGGGCTTTGTGAGAACGCAGCTAAGTTCTCCAAAACCCGAGGATAAGTGAGGCTTCCAAGTAAGGGAAGACTGTCCAAGTTCAAGGAGAAGGGGTTTGGTTCCTTGCCTGCCAGGGACAGAAAGTTCTTTCCACATGTGTCTCCCAGTCCTGAGAGCTTTTGAAAGGGAATGTATTCTGCTCTCAGGAAAGAATCACCAGTAGAATAGCTATGAAGGCCTCCTATGCAGAACATGAACACTGACTTCCTCTTCTGAAGCTGGTGGAGGGAGAGGCTGTCAGAGTGGACAGGGAGAGCCCTGTGCTCTGTTTGTTCACCTGTCAGGCGTGTGCTGGGCAAATACCACCCCATTTCCCAGTCCTACAGGTTTCCATGTGTGGACTGCTTTTACTTTCAGTTTCCCTAGTAGAATGCTTGTATTTTCCTTTCCTTCCTTGTCCTTGTGGAAGTCACACTTGTAATCCACCATCCTTAGTTCTCACGGCTCCCCCTTCTCTTTTCTTAAACGAAGGAAACCTCGTTTATTTTATTTTTTCTAATATTTATCTGGTTGTGTCAGGTCTTAGGTGTGTCACGCGGGATCTTTCGTTGCGGCACACAGACTCTCTACTTGTAGTGCACGGGCTCAGTTGTTCCACGGCATGTGGGATCTTAGTTCCCCAATCAGGGATCAAGCCTGCATCCCTTGCATTGCAAGCCTGCTTCTTAACCACTGGACCACCAGGGAAGTCCCTGTTTTCTCCTTTGATTTAAAGTCCAAGGAACTTACCAAAGTTAAACGTTGACTTCTTAGAAAAAAGATTAAACATTTTATTATGGAAATTCTAGAAATATTCATATTGAAGTTTTCAAATGTGCACAAAGAATCCCCACACCCTCAACACCTAGCTGCAATAATTATCATCTCAAGGCCATCCTTGTTTCATTTGTACCAGGAGTTGGCAAACTGTGGACCTGTTGGCAAAATCCACCTGCCACCTGTTTTCATAAATGAAGTTTTATTGGAACATAGCCCCTCTCATTTGTTTACTTACGGTCCATGGCTGCTCTCATGCTCATTGGGAGAACTGAATAATTGTGACACAGACTGTATAGCCAGCAAAGACTAAAATATTTACTTTGCAACCGTTCGTAGAAGACATATGCTAACTCCTGCTCTGTCATCCTCGTTTGCCCCTCCCCCACCCCATCTTAGATTATTTTGAAGCAAATCCCAGATATCATATTATTTCATCCAAATTTCAGTATACATGTCTAAAAAATGTTCTCTTTTAAAAGTAAAACCACTGTATTTTTAAGTGTTTACCTACTACCATCAAATACCCAGTCAGTAGTCAGATTTCTCCAATTGTCTCACAAATTAATCATCAACTTTTAACAGGATGTGTTGCACGCTTGTACTTTGTGTGTTTACAGCACATAAAACTCTTTAAGTGTGCTGGTTTCTTGCCTCTTAACCTCTCTGGTTTATAAGTTACGGAAGCCTTGACCTGGTGAACATATGATGATATCTAAATGAAGATATTTAATAGTGTCTTCTAAGAATGGCTGAGGATTTACTCTTGTTTAAGTGTTGAGGTGGGATACTAGAGCCAGCTTTCTTATTTTCGAGAGAGTTACAATGATATTTTAAGAAAAAGATTCATTTATTTACTCTTGGCTGTGCTGGGTCTTTGTTGTTGTGTGTGGGCTTTCTCCAGTTGGGACGGGAGTGGGCCACTCTTGTGGGGCACAGGCTCTGGGTACTCGGGCTTCAGTAGTTGCAGCATGAGGGCTCCGTACTTGTGATGTGAGGGCTTAGTTGCTCTGTGGCCTGTGGGATCTTCCCGGACAGGGATCAAATCGGTGTCTCCTGCATTGCAAGGTGGATTCTTAACCACTGGACCACCAGGAAAGCCCTGTAATGTTTTATTGGCTCAGCTCTGTGCCCTCTATAGCCCATGAGTTCTTCCTGAGCTTTAGGCCCTTTGAACTCCTGGCACTTACTTCTACGATGTAATAGGGAACCTGGAGAGCACAGAATGCTCAAGCTTTCATTGCTAATTAATGGGAGAAGTTCTGCTCTAGGGAAGTATTGCCATGGTGCGAGCAATCTTGAAACTACAGATGGAGCCACTGCATTGTATCAGCAGTCCTAGTCATCCAGGAGTGAGACTGAGCTGAAAGATTCACTTTATTGTCTGTCCCCTCTGTCTGACCCATGGGACTCTTGTATAAAGACCAGTCGTTTACATGTTTTATCCTCACATTGAGAATCATTATTCCAGTTAGAATAAAGGTTGAAATGCATATTGTCCTAACTTGTTCATAGCTTACAAAAGCTCTTGCCACTTAATAATACCATATGTGTTCCCTGGTGGCTCAGAGGATAAAGCACCTGCCTGCCATGTGGGAGACTTTGGTTCAATCCCTGGGTTGGGAAGATCCCCTGGGGAAGGAAATGGCGGCCCACTCCAGTATTCTTGCCTGGAGAATCCCATGGACAGAGGAGCCTGGTGGGCTGCAGTCCACAGGGTCGCAAAGAGTCAGACACGACTGAGCGAGTTCACTTCACTAAGAGAGTAGCAGATGACACCACCCTTATGGCAGAAAGTGAAGAGGAACTAAAAAGCCTCTTGATGAAAGTGAAAGAGGAGAGTGAAAAGGTTGGCTTAAAGCTCAACATTCAGAAAATGAAGATCATGGCATCTGGTCCCATCACTTCATGGCAAATAGATGGGGAAACAGTGGAAACAGTGTCAGACTTTATTATTTGGGGCTCCAAAATCACTGCAGATGGTGACTGCAGCCATGAAATTAAAAGACACTTACTCCTTAAGGAAAGTTATGACCAACCTAGACAGCATATTGAAAAGCAGAGACATTACTTTGCCAACAAAGGTCCGTCTAGTCAAGGCTATGGTTTTTCCAGCGGTCATGTATGGATGTGAGAGTTGGACTGTGAAGAAAGCTGAGCACTGAAGAATTGATGCTTTTCAACTGTGGTGTTGGAGAAGACTCTTGAGAGTCCCTTGGACTGCAAGGAGATCCAACCAGTCCATTCTAAAGGAGATCAGCCCTGGGTGTTCTTTGGAAGGAATGATGCTAAAGCTGAAACTCCAGTACTTTGGCCACCTCATGCGAAGGGTTGACTCATTGGAAAAGACTCTGATGCTGGGCAGGATTGGGGGCAGGAGGAGAAGGGGACAACAGAGGATGAGATGGCTGGATGGCATCACCAACTCGATGGACATTAGTTTGAGTGAACTCCAGGAGTTGGTGATGGACAGGGAGGCCTGGTGTGCTGTGATACATGGGGTTGCAAAGAGTCGGACACGACTGAGCGACTGAACTGAACTGAACTGAAGAGAGTAGATCTTAAAAGTTCTCATCACAGGAAAAAAGAATTGTAACCATGTGCAGTGACAAATGTTAACTACACTTACTGTGGTGATTGTTTTGCAATATATACAAATATTGAATCTTTATGTTGTAAAGATAAAACTTAAACCTATTATAACGTTACATGTCAATTAGATCTCAGTTAAAAAAAAAAGCAACCAGTCATTTTATCCAGGAGCAAAAAGTGTTGGACCTGGTAATTCATATGAGTGCAATGATTTGTCTTCAGACACTGTTAGGTGGTTCTCAGACCAGAGGTGAGCAGGGGGAATAGGCACTATAGAGCATGGTGTTGGGGACCACTGTCACAGAGGACTCCAACTTGGTCTTTAAGAAAGGCTAGGGGTGGACTTCCGTGAAAAGAGGAAGGTGATCCAGGTTAGGGAAACAATGTGAATGTGAAAGGTGCATTTAGGGAATGATACACGGAGCAGTTTTGGTGGAGTGTAGGGTTTGTGTGAAATAGCAATGATCAAAGTATGTCTAGTAAGGCCCTAGGGTTTGGTGCAGTTGCCCCCTGGAATCAAACAGCATGAAAGGGCCTCCAACTGCTGCTCTGTTTTTATCGATTGTAATTCTGCATAAGATTTCACCTGCTA